>NC_086448.1:225549449-225868616 GCF_028390025.1 Pseudophryne corroboree | reverse complement strand
CAACAAAGTAGCAGGTATAATGAACAGTGATTTAATAACAATAGAAAATAGACTTATCCTTACAAAAAATGATAAAATTGCTAAGCTGATACAACACAATAAACAATTAGATGTGCAGCTTCTTTATAAAAATATGTATTGTCTTCTCTGCAGGATCTTTATTTCAATATACCTCAATTGGTTCTTTTGTTTTATATTAATGTTATAAGTGTGAGTTGTAAGTTAAACACTATTGAGCACCTTCTTGGTGTTTGTTTTAAGGTATTTTGAGCCAAACTCAGTATGGAATGCATCAGCGATGCGTTCGCATGCTGAAGCTCTTGTATAGTGTGCGCATGTAAAGGAGCCTTGCGTCGCCTGTGCATAAAGTGAGATGCGGCGGCATCTCACTTATGAGAATGCCTCTGCCTGATTGATAGGCAGAGGCATTCGCAGGGCGGTCAAGGGAGTCGATGCGGCTTTTAATGGGCATTAATGCGACGTTGTGGGGGGCGCAGTCCGGACAATGCAGGAGTGTCTAGACCGTTTTTGGGGCAGGTCTTTTTTCGGCTGTGTGGTGTCACACACAGCCGCTGCAACCCAAAACATGGTGACCCGCCGTTTGCTTTAGCAGCAAGGCTGTGCAGGCAGAGGGCTACCCTTAATATGCGAGCGCTTCGCTGTTGAGCGAAGCACTCATATTTCAGCAGAGGGGGGAGGACCTGGCATCCGGGGCAGCCTTGCTCTGTGCTGGACAGCCCCCCGCATGTTATTGGAATGAGTTGTAGTTGTGTGAATTTTCTGAATTAGGCCCTTTGTTCTTCGTATTATTAACAAGAGACTTACCAAGAGGAACAGCTATCTAAAGTAAATGCATATAGAATTCTTATTGTTACATCTAGGCAACTCAGGTGAAGAGTAATTTTTTGAATTTGCATATGTATATGCGAGCAGGCGGTCACAGCCCACTGCACCCCAACCTAGGTGTGGAGAGTGCATGCGTGCACCCCATTCCTGGACTCCTGTATGTATGTATGTATGTATGTATGTATGTATGTATGTATGTGTGTGTGTGTGTATGTATATATATATATATATATATATATATACAGTATATATATATATATATAATGTTAAGTAACTTCAACACAGAGTGTAAAGTATAGTCTCAATTACAAACATGATAACATTTTCTAAATGTAGCTAAAAATGTCATTGCATTTATACAATGTTGTAATTAATCCTATTATGTTTTCCTTGTCTGCATAGTACAATATAACTATAGGTTGTCTTTGACAGACTGACTTTTACAGGTGAGCAATTATAATGATAATTGTAGGTTTTGCAAATTACTAGATCAGCATTTCAATGTTGTAAAAAAGACTTGTAGTTTATATGTGTCTTGTTTTTTTGTCTTCTGTATCCATTTGCATGTGAGTCCAACTTATAAAATCATTGTCTAAAGTAAACTCTTCTTCTACACTGTGCGCAGAGATATTTCAGTGCCATTTAACCCTAGCAAGAATCACTCTACAGAAGATAGCTGACTTTTGATATTTTTTGTTGTGTAACATTCTAAAGTTATTGAATTATTTTAGTAATCATGTAAATACCTCGGATGCACCAATATTATTTGTGTGGCACTGGTTTGTCAGCTAAATATTTATCGCTATGTTTTTTTCTGTAAATTTTTTAATGTAACATTCCATTCTCAGGTTAACCCTCTTCAGATCTCTACTCCCTATTCCATCTATAAAGATGCATACCTGTATTCATTTATCTTATGATTATTGGACAGCTCAGAGTCTACATTAGTGTCCAAGGTAAGTGCGTCTTAACATACCTTTCTGCAATAGCACTTTATTCACTGAACAGTTTTACCTGTTACTGACTTTGTCTTATCTTAACCTTAGTTGTCAGATACATCTGACTTTAGCAATGTGATTGGGATCGGTATGAAATACCTCCAATCAAAATCCCGACGTTCAAAATCCCGACCCCAATTGACCGATGGTCAAAATACCGACATGGACAAAATACCGACATTTAAAATACCGACAAGGTCAAAATACCGACATGTAAAATGCCGACAGGTCAAAATACCGACATGCTGTTTTTGTTGGTTTTTTTGTGTGTATGTCGACATAAGTCAACATGGACACCATATAAAGTGTACCGCGTCCCCTCGCATGGCTCGCTGCGCTCGCCATGCTTCGGGCACACTATTATATTCCCCCTCCAGGTCCACTGGGATGGTAAAGTATGAACAAGTCGGTTTCAATGAAAAAAAATCATGAAAAACTCATGTCGGTATTTTGACCTGTCTGCATTTTACATATCGGTATTTTGACCTTGTCAGTATTTTAAATGTCGGTATTTTGTCCATGTCGGGATTTTGACCTTGTCGGGATTTTGACCATAGGTCAATTGGTGTCGGGATTTTGAACGTCGGGATTTTGAACGTCGGGATTTTGATTGGAGGTAAACTGACTGCATCCCGTGTGATTACATAATGGAGATCCACCGTCCATGGAATAAATATATTCTGTTGCACTTTTCACAGCATCTGTGTTTCAACTGTATTTAAAGGGGCAATAAACAAGTGTGTTTTCTATTTAATTTAAATACCCTTTTAAATCCTACAGTTGAAATCATGGAAAATGGAGTGTCTTTGAAAAGCACGGCTTACTAAATTTGCAGCTGCAGCTCTGGATATCCAGCAACTACAGTGGTACCCAAATGAATTGGTGTAGAGTTTTTCTATGTTATATTTTTAAATGTGTGGGCTAGGTATAAAGCACACATAAATAACTGTTTGGGATATTAACATAGAAACATAGAATTTGACGGCAGATAAGAACCACTTGGCCCATCTAGTCTACCCCTTTTTTTTTTATCCTTTAGGCAATCTCAACCCTTTTTGAACCTTAATTCTTTGTAAGGAAATTCATATGCCTATCCCAAGCATGTTTAAATTGGTCTACAGTCTTAGCCTCTACCACCTCTGATGGAAGGCTATTCCACTTATCCACTACCCTCTCTGTGAAGTAATTTTTCCTTAAATTTCCCCTGAACCTCCCCGCCCCCCTCCAGTCTCAGTGTATGTCCTCGAGTTCTAATACTTCTCTTCCTTTGAAGAATGTTTCCCTCCTGAACTTTGTTAAGACCCTTGATATACTTGAAAGTTTCTATCATGTCCCCCCTTTCCCTTCTCTCCTCCAAACTATACATGTTAAGATCTTATAGCCTTTCCGGGTAAGTTTTGTGATGTAGGCCATGCACCATTTTAGTTGCCCTTCTTTGTACACTCTCTAATGTATTTATATCCTTCTGGAGACATGGTCTCCAGAACTGGACACCGTATTCCAGATGGGGCCGTACCAATGACCTATACAGTGGCATTATCACTTCTTTTTTCCTGCTACTGATTCCTCTCCCTATGCAACCAAGCATCTGACTTGCTTTTCTCATTGCTTTGTTGCATTGCTTTCCTGCCTTCAAGTCAATTGAAATAGTGACTCCTAAATCCCTTTCCTCCTCAGTAGTTTCCTTTATAGTACCCTTGATACTATATTTAGCCTTTGGGTTTTTGAGACCCAAGTGCATGATTTTGCATTTTTTATCATTAAACTGTAGTTGCCACATTCTTGACCATTTCTCAAGCCTACCTAGGTCATCAATCATTTGTTTTACCCCTCCCAGAGTGTCTAGTCTGTTGCATATCTTTGTATCATCTGCAAAAAGGCATACCTTCCTTTCAATACCATTTGCAATGTCACCAACAAAGATATTAAAGAGAACTGGACCAAGTACAGATCCCTGGGGTACTCCACTGGTAACATTTCCCTCCATAGATTGCACTCCAGTCAGTAACTACAACTGTCTGTTTCCTATCCTGCAACCAGTTTCTTATCCATTTAACTGTTTTATAATCCACCCCCACGCTTTCAAGTTTATTTAGCAGTCTGCGATGTGGGACAGTGTCAAATGCCTTACTAAAGTCTAGATATGCTACATCTACAGCTCCCCATTGATCTATTATTTTCGTCACAGAGTCAAAGAAGTCAATAAGATTTGTTTGGCATGATCTCCCAAGAGTGAATCCATGCTGTTTTGGATCCGGTAAGTTATTTGATTTAAGATATTCCACAACTCTTTCTTTTAATAGTTTTTCCATTACTTTCCCTACTACTGATGAGGCTTACTGGTCTGTAGTTGCCTGCTTCTTCCCTGCTTCCACTCTTGTGCAGTGGAACTACATTTGCTCTTTTCCAGTCCTCTGGAATGGCACCTGTACTTAGAGACTGGTTAAATAATTATGTTAAAGGTGTAACCAGCACATCTTTTAGCTCTTTGAGTATCCTTGGGTGTATCCCATCTGGCCCCATTGATTTATCCACTTTTAGTTTTGAAAGTTCTGCTAGGACCTTCTCCTCTGTAAATGTACTTTCATCTACCACATTTTTATGAATGTCCTTGCAACTTTACTGTGGCCCCATACCCTCTTCTGTAGTAAATACTGAGCAAAAATAATTTAGGTGATCTGCTATTGCCTTATCTCCCTCCACCAAATGCTCACTCTCTGCCTTAAGTCTTATTATTCCTCCATTTGATTTTCTCCTTTCACTTATATACTTAAAAAAAGTTTTGCCCCCTTTATATACTGACTGGGCCATTTTCTCCTCAGCTTCTGCCTTTGCATGTCTTATCACTTTCTTAGCATCCTTCCGTCTGTCCAGATACACCTCTTTGTTGTTATTATTTTGAGTCTGTTTGTATTTCCTAAAAGCCATCTTTTTTGCCTTCACACTAGTTGATACTTCTTTTGTGAACCACACTGGTTTCCTTTTCCTGGTGCTTTTCCTAACCTTTTTTATACAAAGGTCTGTTGCACTTAGTATTGCACTTTTCAGTTTTTCCCACCTCTCCTGCACTCCTTCCAAGTTCCTCCAGTCTGCCAATGAATCACTTAAACATCTCCCCATTTTTGCAAAGTCAGCATTTCTAAAATCCAACACCTTTGTTTTTGTGTGACAGGAGTTGGATCCTATCTTTATACTAAACCATACTGCTTGATGATCACTGGATCCCAGGTGCTCACCCACATATGTGTCAGATATCCTTTCCCCATTTGTAAGAATTAAATCTAATATTGAGTCTTTGCGAGTGGGCTCCCTCACCAATTGCTTGAGAGATGCTCCCTGTAAGGAATGTAGAAATTTGCCACTTGTAGCTGAACTAGCAAAAGACCCCTCCCAGTTTACATTAGTGATGAGCGCCTGAAATTTTTCGGGTTTTGTGTTTTGGTTTTGGGTTTGGTTCCGCGGCCGTGTTTTGGGTTCGACCGCGTTTTGGCAAAACCTCACCGAATTTTTTTTGTCGGATTCGGGTGTGTTTTGGATTCGGGTGTTTTTTTCAAAAAACCCTAAAAAACAGCTTAAATCATAGAATTTGGGGGTCATTTTGATCCCATATTATTATTAACCTCAAAAACCATAATTTCCACTCATTTTCAGTCTATTCTGAATACCTCACACCTCACAATATTATTTTTAGTCCTAAAATTTGCACCGAGGTCGCTGGATGACTAAGCTAAGCGACCCTAGTGGCCGACACAAACACCTGGCCCATCTAGGAGTGGCACTGCAGTGTCACGCAGGATGTCCCTTCCAAAAAACCCTCCCCAAACAGCACATGACGCAAAGAAAAAAAGAGGCGCAATGAGGTAGCTGTGTGAGTAAGATTAGCGACCCTAGTGGCCGACACAAACACCGGGCCCATTTAGGAGTGGCACTGCAGTGTCACGCAGGATGTCCCTTCCAAAAAACCCTCCCCAAACAGCACATGACGCAAAGAAAAAAAGAGGCGCAATGAGGTAGCTGTGTGAGTAAGATTAGCGACCCTAGTGGCCGACACAAACACCGGGCCCATCTAGGAGTGGCACTGCAGTGTCACGTAGGATGTCCCTTCCAAAAAACCCTCCCCAAACAGCACATGACGCAAAGAAAAAAAGAGGCGCAATGAGGTAGCTGTGTGAGTAAGATTAGCGACCGTAGTGGCCGACACAAACACCGGGCCCATTTAGGAGTGGCACTGCAGTGTCACGCAGGATGTCCCTTCCAAAAAACCCTCCCCAAACAGCACATGACGCAAAGAAAAAAAGAGGCGCAATGAGGTAGCTGTGTGAGTAAGATTAGCGACCCTAGTGGCCGACACAAACACCGGGCCCATCTAGGAGTGGCACTGCAGTGTCACGTAGGATGTCCCTTCCAAAAAACCCTCCCCAAACAGCACATGACGCAAAGAAAAAAAGAGGCGCAATGAGGTAGCTGTGTGAGTAAGATTAGCGACCCTAGTGGCCGACACAAACACCGGGCCCATCTAGGAGTGGCACTGCAGTGTCACGCAGGATGTCCCTTCCAAAAAACCCTCCCCAAACAGCACATGACGCAAAGAAAAAAAGAGGCGCAATGAGGTAGCTGTGTGAGTAAGATTAGCGACCGTAGTGGCCGACACAAACACCGGGCCCATTTAGGAGTGGCACTGCAGTGTCACGCAGGATGTCCGTTCCAAAAAACCCTCCCCAAACAGCACATGACGCAAAGAAAAAAAGAGGCGCAATGAGGTAGCTGTGTGAGTAAGATTAGCGACCCTAGTGGCCGACACAAACACCGGGCCCATCTAGGAGTGGCACTGCAGTGTCACGCAGGATGGCCCTTCCAAAAAACCCTCCCCAAACAGCACATGACGCAAAGAAAAAAAGAGGCGCAATGAGGTAGCTGACTGTGTGAGTAAGATAAGCGACCCTAGTGGCCGACACAAACACCGGGCCCATTTAGGAGTGGCACTGCAGTGTCACGCAGGATGTCCCTTCCAAAAAACCCTCCCCAAACAGCACATGACGCAAAGAAAAAGAAAAGAAAAAAGAGGTGCAAGATGGAATTGTCCTTGGGCCCTCCCACCCACCCTTATGTTGTATAAACAAAACAGGACATGCACACTTTAACCAACCCATCATTTCAGTGACAGGGTCTGCCACACGACTGTGACTGATATGACGGGTTGGTTTGGACCCCCCCCAAAAAAGAAGCAATTAATCTCTCCTTGCACAAACTGGCTCTACAGAGGCAAGATGTCCACCTCATCATCATCCTCCGATATATCACCGTGTACATCCCCCTCCTCACAGATTATCAATTCGTCCCCACTGGAATCCACCATCTCAGCTCCCTGTGTACTTTGTGGAGGCAATTGCTGCTGGTCAATGTCTCCGCGGAGGAATTGATTATAATTCATTTTAATGAACATCATCTTCTCCACATTTTCTGGATGTAACCTCGTACGCCGATTGCTGACAAGGTGAGCGGCGGCACTAAACACTCTTTCGGAGTACACACTTGTGGGAGGGCAACTTAGGTAGAATAAAGCCAGTTTGTGCAAGGGCCTCCAAATTGCCTCTTTTTCCTGCCAGTATAAGTATGGACTGTGTGACGTGCCTACTTGGATGCAGTCACTCATATAATCCTCCACCATTCTTTCAATGGGGAGAGAATCATATGCAGTGACAGTAGACGACATGTCCGTAATCGTTGTCAGGTCCTTCAGTCCGGACCAGATGTCAGCATCAGCAGTCGCTCCAGACTGCCCTGCATCACCGCCAGCGGGTGGGCTCGGAATTCTGAGCCTTTTCCTCGCACCCCCAGTTGCGGGAGAATGTGAAGGAGGAGATGTTGACAGGTCGCGTTCCGCTTGACTTGACAATTTTCTCACCAGCAGGTCTTTCAACCCCAGCAGACTTGTATCTGCCGGAAAGAGAGATCCAAGGTAGGCTTTAAATCTAGGATCGAGCATGGTGGCCAAAATGTAGTGCTCTGATTTCAACAGATTGACCACCCGTGAATCCTTGCTAAGCGAATTAAGGGCTCCATCCACAAGTGCCACATGCCTAGCGGAATCGCTCCGTGTTAGCTCCTCCTTCAATGTCTCCAGCTTCTTCTGCAAAAGCCTGATGAGGGGAATGACCTGACTCAGGCTGGCAGTGTCTGAACTGACTTCACGTGTGGCAAGTTCAAAGGGCAGCAGAACCTTGCACAACGTTGAAATCATTCTCCACTGCGCTTGAGACAGGTGCATTCCACCTCCTATATCGTGCTCAATTGTATAGGCTTGAATGGCCTTTTGCTGCTCCTCCAACCTCTGAAGCATATAGAGGGTTGAATTCCACCTCGTTACCACTTCTTGCTTCAGATGATGGCAGGGCAGGTTCAGTAGTTTTTGGTGGTGCTCCAGTCTTCTGTACGTGGTGCCTGTACGCCGAAAGTGTCCCGCAATTCTTCTGGCCACCGACAGCATCTCTTGCACGCCCCTGTCATTTTTTAAATAATTCTGCACCACCAAATTCAAGGTATGTGCAAAACATGGGACGTGCTGGAATTTGCCCATATTTAATGCACACACAATATTGCTGGCGTTGTCCGATGCCACAAATCCACAGGAGAGTCCAATTGGGGTAAGCCATTCCGCGATGATCTTCCTCAGTTGCCGTAAGAGGTTTTACGCTGTGTGCGTATTCTGGAAAGCGGTGATACAAAGCGTAGCCTGCCTAGGAAAGAGTTGGCGTTTGCGAGATGCTGCTACTGGTGCCGCCGCTGCTGTTCTTGCGGCGGGAGTCCATACATCTACCCAGTGGGCTGTCACAGTCATATAGTCCTGACCCTGCCCTGCTCCACTTGTCCACATGTCCGTGGTTAAGTGGACATTGGGTACAGCTGCATTTTTTAGGACACTGGTGACTCTTTTTCTGAGGTCTGTGTACATTTTCGGTATCGCCTGCCTAGAGAAATGGAACCTAGATGGTATTTGGTACCGGGGACACAGTACCTCCAACAAGTCTCTAGTTGGCTCTGCAGTAATGATGGATACCGGAACCACGTTTCTCACCACCCAGGATGCCAAGGCCTCAGTTATCCGCTTTGCAGTAGGATGACTGCTGTGATATTTCATCTTCCTCGCAAAGGACTGTTGGACAGTCAATTGCTTGGTGGAAGTAGTAAAAGTGGTCTTATGACTTCCCCTCTGGGATGACCATCGACTCCCAGCAGCAACAACAGCAGCGCCAGCAGCAGTAGGCGTTACACGCAAGGATGCATCGGAGGAATCCCAGGCAGGAGAGGAATCATCAGAATTGCCAGTGACATGGCCTGCAGGACTATTGGCATTCCTGGGGAAGGAGGAAATTGACACTGAGGGAGTTGGTGGGGTGGTTTGCGTGAGCTTGGTTACAAGAGGAAGGGATTTACTGGTCAGTGGACTGCTTCCGCTGTCACCCAAAGTTTTTGAACTTGTCACTGACTTATTATGAATGCGCTGCAGGTGACGTATAAGGGAGGATGTTCCGAGGTGGTTAACGTCCTTACCCCTACTTATTACAGCTTGACAAAGGGAACACACGGCTTGACACCTGTTGTCCGCATTTCTGTTGAAATACCTCCACACCGAAGAGCTGATTTTTTTGGTATTTTCACCAGGCATGTCAACGGCCATATTCCTCCCACGGACAACAGGTGTCTCCCCGGGTGCCTGACTTAAACAAACCACCTCACCATCAGAATCCTCCTGGTCAATTTCCTCCCCAGCGCCAGCAACACCCATATCCTCCTCATCCTGGTGTACTTCAACACTGACATCTTCAATCTGACTATCAGGAACTGGACTGCGGGTGCTCCTTCCAGCACTTGCAGGGGGCGTGCAAATGGTGGAAGGCGCATGCTCTTCACGTCCAGTGTTGGGAAGGTCAGGCATCGCAACCGACACAATTGGACTCTCCTTGTGGATTTGGGATTTCGAAGAACGCACAGTTCTTTGCGGTGCTACTGCTTTTGCCAGCTTGAGTCTTTTCATTTTTCTAGCGAGAGGCTGAGTGCCTCCATCCTCATGTGAAGCTGAACCACTAGCCATGAACATAGGCCAGGGCCTCAGCCGTTCCTTGCCACTCCGTGTGGTAAATGGCATATTGGCAAGTTTACGCTTCTCCTCCGACAATTTTATTTTAGGTTTTGGAGTCCTTTTTTTACTGATATTTGGTGTTTTGGATTTGACATGCTCTGTACTATGACATTGGGCATCGGCCTTGGCAGACGACGTTGCTGGCATTTCATCGTCTCGGCCATGACTAGTGGCAGCAGCTTCAGCACGAGGTGGAAGTGGATCTTGATCTTTCCCTAATTTTGGAACCTCAACATTTTTGTTCTCCATATTTTAATAGGCACAACTAAAAGGCACCTCAGGTAAACAATGGAGATGGATGGATACTAGTATACAATTATGGACGGACTGCCGAGTGCCGACACAGAGGTAGCTACAGCCGTGGACTACCGTACTGTACTGTGTCTGCTGCTAATATAGACTGGTTGATAAAGAGATGTAGTAGTATGTATGTATAAAGAAGAAAGAAAAAAAAACCACGGGTAGGTGGTATACAATTATGGACGGACTGCCGAGTGCCGACACAGAGGTAGCTACAGCCGTGAACTACCGTACTGTACTGTGTCTGCTGCTAATATAGACTGGTTGATAAAGAGATGTAGTAGTATGTATGTATAAAGAAGAAAGAAAAAAAAACCACGGGTAGGTGGTATACAATTATGGACGGACTGCCGAGTGCCGACACAGAGGTAGCTACAGCCGTGGACTACCGTACTGTACTGTGTCTGCTGCTAATATAGACTGGTTGATAAAGAGATGTAGTAGTATGTATGTATAAAGAAGAAAGAAAAAAAAACCACGGGTAGGTGGTATACAATTATGGACGGACTGCCGAGTGCCGACACAGAGGTAGCTACAGCCGTGGACTACCGTACTGTACTGTGTCTGCTGCTAATATAGACTGGTTGATAAAGAGATGTAGTAGTATGTATGTATAAAGAAGAAAGAAGAAAAAACCTCGGGTAGGTGGTATACAATTATGGACGGACTGCCGAGTGCCGACACAGAGGTAGCTACAGCCGTGAACTACCGTACTGTACTGTGTCTGCTGCTAATATAGACTGGTTGATAAAGAGATGTAGTAGTATGTATGTATAAAGAAGAAAGAAAAAAAAACCACGGGTAGGTGGTATACAATTATGGATGGACTGCCGAGTGCCGACACAGAGGTAGCTACAGCCGTGAACTACCGTACTGTGTCTGCTGCGACTGGATGATAAATAATGATATAAAAAATATATATATATATCACTACTGCAGCCGGACAGGTATATATTATATAATGACGGACCTGCTGGACACTGTCTGTCAGCAGAATGAGTTTTTTATAGAATAAAAAAAAAAACACCACACAAGTGAAGTCACACGACGAGTGTTTAACTTTTTCAGGCAATCACAATATAGTATACTACTAACTATACTGGTGGTCAGTGTGGTCAGGTCACTGGTCAGTCACACTGGCAGTGGCACTCCTGCAGCAAAAGTGTGCACTGTTTAATTTTAATATAATATGTACTCCTGGCTCCTGCTATAACCTATAACTGGCACTGCAGTGCTCCCCAGTCTCCCCCACAATTATAAGCTGTGTGAGCTGAGCACAGTCAGATATATATACATAGATGATGCAGCACACTGGGCTGAGCAGTGCACACAGATATGGTATGTGACTGAGTCACTGTGTGTATCGTTTTTTTCAGGCAGAGAACGGATATATTAAATAAAACAAAACTGCACTGTCTGGTGGTCACTGTGGTCAGTCACTAGTAAACTCTGCACTCTCTACACTTCTACAGTACTCCTAAGCTCCAGTAAATCAGGTCAATCTCTCTCTCTCTCTCTTCTAATCTAAATGGAGAGGACGCCAGCCACGTCCTCTCCCTATGAATCTCAATGCACGTGTGAAAATGGCGGCGACGCGCGGCTCCTTATATAGAATCCGAGTCTCGCGAGAATCCGACAGCGTCATGATGACGTTCGGGCGCGCTCGGGTTAACCGAGCAAGGCGGGAGGATCCGAGTCTGCTCGGACCCGTGAAAAAAACCATGAAGTTCGGGCGGGTTCGGATTCAGAGAAACCGAACCCGCTCATCTCTAGTTTACATCAGGTAAATTAAAGTCTCCCATGATTATGACTTCTTCCTTTAAAGCCATTTTAGTGATGTCCAACAATAGGTTCCTGTCCAAATCCTGCCCCTGGCCTGGTGGTCTATAGATCACCCCAATGCGAATAATGTCCTTTACTGCGGTTTCTATGGTGACCCAAAGGGCCTCAGTTTTGTCTTCAATATTTTGTATTAAAGTAGCATTTATGCTTTTTTTCACATACATTGCTACCCCTCCTCCCATTCTTCCTATTCTATCCTTCCTAAATAAATTGTATCCTGGTATAACTATGTCCCAGTCATGATTCTCATTGCACCATGTCTCTGTAATTGCCACAAAATCCAGGTTATCCCTTGTCATTATTGCAATTAGCTCTAGAATTTTGTCTCCTAAGCTCCTAGCATTTGCACACATAGCTTTAAGATTTTTTTCTGCGCATTTGTTATTAGTAGCCATGTCCAGACAGTACAAAATAAATGACAAGTTTTAAAGTTGAAATTACCTGTTTGGGTATGTTGCTCAGTGTCTGTTTGTTTGTTTGTTTGTTTGTTTGTTTGTTTTTTTTAGTAATAGGAATCACACTCTGTCCTGTACACCACGACTACACCTCAGTAAATGTAAAGATATAGTACCCTGACCACAATGGCCAAATGATCAAAGGAGGTAAACACCAGAGAGCATGCAATAATAAACTGTTTCACTGTGCAACTTCCCCACACATGCAATGTCAATTACAAGGCAATCATTACACATATACATACATTAGAAGTTGCATAGAAGTAAATTTGTAGTTGTTGTTTTCTTTCAGTTTTCGTACAGTTTAAGTACAGGCTAAGTACAGTAAAGGCTGAAAAACCACTTATATTTCTCCACTTTGATTTCTACACTATCTGTGTCAGCCGTGTGTCCCTTAATATGTAGACCAAATACCAAGTGTTTGGATTTCCCCTGATTAAGGCAACAGCTCACTACCCATCACCCACAGAGGGTCAGTGAGGAGAGCAATAAAATTAAAACAAACAAATGCTGAAGGGGACAGATACCAACACATCAGTACAAAACAATAACAGATCAAACTACTTTTTTTTTTTTTTACAAATATTACAATTACCTAAGAATGCTGTTATATTAACTAAGCCCAATGCAACAGTGTCTGCTGGGAGCAGTAGTTCGAATTAATTACCTGTAGATGAGAAGATGAAAATGAAGATAGACGTTAGATCACAGCCTTTGCAGGGGTTGAATATGATTGATAAGAAGTACAGGCTAAGTACAGTAAAGGCTGAAAAACCACTTATATTTCTCCACTTTGATTTCTACACTATCTGTGTCAGCCAGGCTTGTCAGCCGTGTATCCCTTAATATGATTGTTGGCTATGTTGGCGTTAGAGATGTGTGTGGACCCTCAAGTCTTTTTGGACTGGATTTGCTTTTGGGTTCCGTTTTGGATTACTTTAGAATTGATAAGAATTGATAAAAATTTATTTAAAAAATTTATAAAAACAGCTAAAATCGTATAATTTAGACCTATTTACATGCAATCCAAAACCCATGTTTGGTTTTTAAATCCAACTTTTGAACTGACAACAGACCAGAGTTGGGATTAACTCCAAAATGATTCCGAACTGGAATTTCATTTAACTCAGAACCCCAAAGTTCGGGTGTGTTCATATTTAAGGAAAACTGAACCGCATATCTCTAATTGGTGTCAATACATCAAGTGTATCACAAGGCTGCTTAAAACTCACCAGATCCATGTGACTGAAAGGAGAAAGATGGACAGAAATTTCAAACAACATCCTAAACTGACAAACTACTGATTAAAAAAGTTGCTATTTGTCCAGACAAACAAGCAAAGAGACTTAGCAGCTGGTATTGTACTGAGTGATTCTCAACTCTGCAGTGCAAACTTCTAGAAGAGGAAAGAACTGCAGTATAACTGACAAAAAGTAACAGTTCTACAACTAAAATGAAGAAATCTCATGTACAGTACATAAAACAAATTATTGCAACTGAGGGTTATCATATCAGTTAATAACATAGAAATAATTTGATGTATTTTTTAATAAACAAGAACAGAACATGCCACATATCCAGCTTTGACCCAGTTAATTTGCAGACCTATATATCTATCACCACAGGGGGACACAATTTCACACACAGTGTATTAGGTATTATGTTCTGTATTTTGAAGCTACTGTACATTTCTATAAGCATACAGTAGATTTACCTCTAAAATATGCTGACATTAGAGTGGCAGAAGACGTTTGGATTGCCATACTGTATCTGTACAGTACTTAAACTCGTTCTGAGCACTATCTGGTGCCAGAATATTAAGTTTCAAACCTTGTTCCAGCACTCCTTCCTAATCTGTGGACCAGATCCTGCCTGTTAACAATGTGTGAATCTGAGATTGTGACCCTGACCTATGCCAATTAGGAATCTATACCTGTGACCCTAATCTCTGTCTTTTATCTGTTTATGAGCCTCACCCTGACCATGGCTTTGCCTGACCATTCTCTAGTATTCATGATCATTGGGATTAATTATCTCTATTACTTACTTTGGAAGTTTAGTGCCACTTGGAGGGGGGAGTAATATTTCTGTGGCTACATATGGGTACTGGGGTTGGTTGTATCAACAAGGGTTCTAGTATCACTGGGGATGGGGAAATTCCACAGTGGGTCAATTGACATGGAGGGGCGGGTGGGGGGTTAATGTTATTATGGAAGCATAAGGACACTGTGGTTGGGGATGCAAGATGTTCCCTAGTTTTTTTTCTCCACTAAAATATTTAAACCTAGAGAGGTGAGTGATAGAATGATCCTAATTGTTTTAGAGCATAGTATCTTAGGGCTGTACTCAATAACTGTAGGTAGCTGCCGTTTTGTCGGAAAGACGGCAGCTTCTGACAGAAATAGGTCAGAAAGGGTTCCGACCTATTCAGTAGGGGCTGATTTTTTTCCGACAAGTCGAGAATTCCCGACAATCTCGATCCGACTTGAAAACAAGTCGGATTGAGGTGAGGAGACATGCAGTGCTGCGGGCCGCAGGAGGAGCAGAGATCGGCGGCCTGGCGGAGGGACATGTCTGCGGTGGCGGGGGGAGGCGCTGCAGGGAGAGAGGTGCCTGGAATTTTAGTTACTAATTTATCATTTATCAGCTTCAGAGACCTTTCAAATTGAGAAGATGGTTGCAGCTCCCCACTGCACAGTGATGTTGTTGTATCCAGTGTTGTCTAAATCTCATAAATGACTATGTGATCAATATCATACTTGATCTTATTCAGCAATGTGTTAAGAGATCAAATGATCAATAGTACAGCAATCAAATCAATAATTACTGCTTAGCCCATAAGCATTTGGGCTCTCATTGACTGGGTCAATTAATGTTTGCTTGTACCATCTGCTGCCTTTATACATTGTTTCAGAAGAGTACGGTGCCTATGATGATGCACACAGGCAACAGGCTGTGGGGAACAGGTAAAAAAATATATACAAAATATGAATAAAAATCACACTATTTAATAAAATATTTTACTAATTGTAACAATAAAACATAAAAAACAGACACTAAACAAGAGGCTAGGAATTCCATTTTCACTGCAGTAATCTTATATAAACAGTGAAAACATAATAACTGCAGAAATAAAAAAATAACATGACAAGAAAACCCCCTACATTTAATGTAACTGGTAAGAAGAAATATGCAGGCTTCAAATCAAATACTTGCTTATCCAGCTTTCCAGTAGGTGAAAGTCAGAGATAAATTCTATTTTGAAAGACTTACTAGAGGTTGTGCTTATTAGCTTAGTTTAATCAGATGAGCCAAGCAAATAGCTTTGATCAGCTGTGTCCCGGCTGTACTTCAATATTTACTCCAAGCATAAAAATGTAGTGTTTAGAATAATCAAAATGTATCAACTGCGCACAGAACACATTAAATGTTTGCTCTTTAAATGTTAAGTTCATCTCTTCTGTCATTTCAAATCCAAAATCTAATTTGAAACAGTTTGTGTTGCATGTAAAATCCTGATTTATAATTGTATATGTTCGCTATTACATGCTTTGAATAACCTTTTTCACATTAAAATGACATTGTTAAATCTTAGCACAGTTTTAATTTTCTAATTAACATATACAAAGTAATAATAATAATAATAATAATAATAATAATAATAATAATAGTAATAATAACAAAAACACTGTTGATTATGGTTGATGATGCTCTTGTATAATTAATATCAATAATTATAATGATTATGATGATGACAATGAAAATCCTTTCTTATCCCAGTAGGGACAAACTGGTGCAGAGTATGTCTTGGTCCGAAAACTATGAGTAATATGTAAGTAGAAAGTGCATGACGGACACAGAGTAGTGCAAATATATGCTGGACTATTGTTGAATGTATTATAATCGTCACTATTGATACTCACTGAATACAAGTACAGTCCTATGTTTCTGCAAATCTTTCTAGTCAGAGACAAGGATAACCTAGTAATTCTCTCATTGGTTGTGCTGTTTGAAATATTCAACAGCCAAAAGCAGAAAGGAAAAGTTTCCGAAGTCTCTGACACCTACTTAATTTCCAAGTACAGACACCAGTAGGAATCTCTCATCTCTCATTCAATGTTTAGGCAGATGAGGGACAGCAGAATTGTGAAAGTGTTCTAGTAGTCCTATCTATCTGACAACTGTACTACTTTATGGACACCTTATATCCATCTGTCAGTTGAAATTACATACCATGGATATGGAAATGGCCTGAGTGCCTTTTAATCATTTGTGTATGTTTTTTATTGTGTATGTCTATATGTATGTTTTTGTTCATATTTTGCCTCTAATGGGGAACATTTGTTCTCAATATACAGTGGGGCAAAAAAGTATTTGGACAGCCACCGATTGTGCAAGTTGACCCACTTAAAAAGATGAGAGAGGTCTGTAATTTCCATCATAGGTACACTTCAACTGTTAGAGACAGAATCTGAAGAAAAAAAACAGGAAATCACATTGTATGATTTTTAAACAATTTACAGATGGAGCCACAATCATCTTGGCTTCTCTGCTGCGCCTACAGTACTGTAGCATGTGAGTTATCTGACAATGTTGTCGAGATGTAAATAAATAAATCACTGGTATGACCACATCTTGAATATTGTGTTTACTTTTGGGGACCACAATATAAAAAAGATATATAATAATAATAATAATAATTTTATATATATATATATATAGCGCTCTTTCTCCAATAGGACTCAAGGCGCTTAACAGATACATAGCATAATATAGTACAGAAAATAATGAAGTACATTTTCATAAAATACAGAAGCATGAAGATACTAAAAGGGACATTATGGAAATACTTGAGTAAACAGAAAAGTCTTGAGTCTACTTTTGAAGGATTCTATAGTTGGGGCCTCTCGCACTGTGCGGGGAAGTGAGTTCCATAGAGTCGGAGCCGCATGACTAAAAGCTCGACCCCCAGATGAATTACGGTAGATTCTAGGTACTGCTAAAAGTCGTTCATCTACAGATCGCAGTAATCGAGTGGGGCAGTATGGGGTCAGAAGCTGTTTCAGGTACCTTGGGCCTTGGTCATGTAATGCTTTGAAACTCAGTAAGCCAATCTTGAAGATGATTCGCCATCGTACAGGCAGCCAGTGAAGGGAGTAGAGGATGGGTGTTATGTGGCTAGAACGGGGCTGGTTGGTTAATAGCCTGGCAGCTGTGTTTTGCACCAGCTGTAAGAGGTTGAAAGGGTTCAGAGACGAACAACTAAATTGATAAGGGGATTAGAGGTGCTGGAATATGAGAAAAGACTTACTGGGTTAAATATGTTCTCACTTGAAAAAAGGCGTCTAAAAGGAGACATTATCAATATATAAATACATAAAGGGGCAATACATGGAGCTATCAGGCGATTTGTTTACTAGCAGACCTATAAAAAATGACACGCGAACACTCTCTCAAGTTAGATAAGAAGAAATGTAATCCCCACCAAAGGAGGAGGTTCTTCATAAAAAGGACAGTAAAGATCTGGAACACCTTGCCAGAGAAGGTAGTAATGGTGGCCTCAGTAATTGAGTTTAAAAATGAGTTGGATACATTTCTAATTGATAAAGATATCCAGGGATAGAACATTTAAAAATAATGTATTGAGTTACTACGGGTATACTTTGGTTACGTTCATAACAGTATAGGATCAAAACTAAGGTTGAACTCAATGAACAACTTTTTTCAACCTCACTTACTATGTTAATATGCTACTATGTACTAAGCTTAGAAAAGTGATAATGTAGAGAGCGATAAAGTACCAGCCAATCAGCTCCTAACTGGCATGTTACAGGCTGTGTTTGGAAAATTACAGGAGCTGGTTGGATGGTAGTTTATCGCTCTTCACTTTATCACTTTTCAAGGCTTAGTACATCTGGCCCAACTCAAGAGCCTAAAGGCCTGATTCAGAGATGGACACATTTGTGTCTTGACCATTGTCATGTTGACCTGTCCCTGTCGACCCTTTGTACCTGTTGACCTTAACTTCTATTAGCCTTCTGTCTGTTGACCATTTGGACCTGTCGACCTTATTCATGTTGACCATTTGGTAATAACCTATTTACTGTTGACCTAAATACTGGATTGAGTGGTTAATTATAGTTATTTATTAATATTTATTTGTAAAGTGCTTGAATTCTCCATTCTGTACAAGAAGAGAAAAGTCTATGTAGATTAGGTTTTGTAGTATCTCCTGTGATATATGAGCTCATTCTGGAAATGATTATTACATGTATAGCATGTAACAGGATTTGGATGAGTACGAAAGTGGGGCACAAGAATGTACTGAGTCCAAGGATTACACCTAGGCCTTCAGCTTAAGAATATGGTGATTTTTTGTTGTTGTCCTCAGACATGGGGATATCATGTAGGCAGCTTCTGTTCATTGGTGGCATAAATTATTATTAGCTCAGTTTTCAAATATTGTGTTTAATACAATGTAGCAAAAGGACATCCAAGATCAAATAGAATAGTGACATTCAGTAACGCTGGTCAACACATATGGTGAAAGACTCAGGATAGAAAGATGTGGGGGTCACTCCATAGTGGTAATACTGAAATCCAAAGGAGCTTTTTAGCTTTCCAAGACATGTGGTATACTGTAGATAGAAAATAATAGAGAATCTACTGCAAGCTTTGTGGTAATACAGGATGTAAAGAGGAGGTAAAACCAGAGAAAAAAGCACTGAAGAAGCAGTTTGATAAATAGAATGAGAACCAGAATAGGACAGTGTCCTGCAGAACTAAAGAATGTGGCATTTACAGTATATGAGAAAAACAGCAGATGCAGCAGACAGATCAATGAGTATTAGAAGTGAGTAAAAGGCATTTAGATTAGTAATCAAATCACATAACCATATGTGTCAGAATAGGAAGTGTGTGAGTCAAGTTTAGGCAATAACCTTAAGAATGCTTGAACATTTGCATCGTTGAGCATTGGTCATCAATGGCGATATCCAATTAGCCGTGGAAATTTACAATGGTTAATTGACACATAAACACCTCCCTTCAACCCTTCCCCCAGGGATATTCAGTTGTCCCTGATGTCTGAGACACGCAAAACAAAATTCCCGATAACCAGCCCATACGGCCTGTTTTTTTCATGAAAACACATATGTCTGGGAACTTACGTGTTTTGGCCAAAAATATAAACTTTTTCAGGTGATAATAGACACATTTTCGGACGAAAAATAAATGCATAGGTCAGGATAATATATCACACACACAATAAATCATCCCTGCACGCCGGAGGTGCATGTGCTTCCAAAAAGGTGGTGTGATCGATCAAGGAGAGGCATGGTTTAAAAATGTCAGAGCTTCAAAATAGCATCAGCTCACCTCCACACACAGTGGCGCACCCAGGGGGGGTTTCCGAGTACCCAGAAACCCCCCTCCACTAAAAAAAAAAAAAAAACTTTTTTTTTTTTTTTTCTTTAGCTGCATGAGTATTATTAATGACTGTCTAGCGTCCTCTGCAGCCTGCTGTCTTCCTGGTGGCACTTGCAAGTGCAATAAAAGTACTTTATTTTAATTATAGTACATATATATCCATGTGCATACATATATACACATGTATATACATACATACATACATACATACATACATACATACATATAAACACACACACACACATATGATATATATATATACATGTGTATATATATATGTGTACTGTATGTGTGTGTACATATATATATATATATGTATGCATGTTTAATATGCTATGTATATGTGTATATGTATGTGTGTGTATGTATATATATATATATATATATATATGTGTGTATATATATATATATATATATATATATATGTGTAGATATATGTATATATATATATATATATATATATATACACACACAGACACACTAGTTTTACGGACCCAGCATATACTGGCTCACCTCAGTCCCCACCCCCAAGATTGGCTACGCCCAGTTCTGGAAACCCCCCCATGAAAATCCTGCGTTTGCCACTGACACCTGCCACATGGCAGAGGGTGACAGGAGGGAGAGGCAGTGGGTGACAGGGAGAGGGTGACAGGGAGATGGTGACAACGGTGGGTGATGCCAGGGAGAGGGTGATGCCAGGAAGAGGGTGACAGCAGTGGGTCATGCCAGGGAGAATGTGACAGCGGTGGGTGACAGTGAGTGGGACAGCAAGAAGGAGAGGATGACAGGGACAGACAGGGAATGACAATCATATTACAATTTACTTACCTGGTCCTGGGCTCAGAACTGCAGTGCTGCTACTCCATTGGTGTTAACAAAGAGGATCATGACATCAGATCCCCGATGGCAAGAACAGCCTCAACAGGAAGTCGGGTTCAGAGGGAGAGGAGAGGGGAGGAGCTGTGAGGAGAGAGGATTGTGGCCCCTCCTCCCCCTTCTGGCTGGACTGCACTCAGTGTGACAGCAGCTGTTCAGCTTTAGTATACCCAGGCCCGGCGACAGGGGGGGGTCAAAGGGGACACCCGTATGGGGCCCCAAGGATCAGGGGGGCCCCGAGCATCAGGGCCACAAGAAATGTGTAGGCAGCGCCTAAGAAAGCTGTGGCTCCCGTGCACTCCGGGACGCCCATACGTCAATTAACAGACAATTACTTCCCAATACAAACACCACCCCCGCCGCATACCCCATCACTTGGTCTGAGCTGGTCCCGTGCTGTGTTGCCAGCGTCGCGGCGTCACTACGCATGAACCCGCACCAGCCCGTCCCTGCTGCTGCCGCTGACTCCGAACCTGAATCTTGCGGGACTTTAAGCGCAAGGTCCCGCAAGAAATTCCGTATGATTAGACTCTGTTCAGTAATGCGAGTAAGAAATATTATTTCATTTTGTCCATTTCCCATAGATGTGCAAGGAAAAATAAGTTACAGTATGGTTTACTGTCCATATCATCTAGAAGTGCAATGAGCTGCACATAGGGCCTGATTCATGTCTGCAAGTAAAGCAAGGTATCAAGTATCTGGGAAAAACCATGTTGCACTACAGGTGAGGTAGATGTAACATGTGCAGAGAGAGTTAGATTTGTGTGGGTTATATTTTTTCTGTGCATGGTAAATACTGGCTGCTTAATTTTTACACTACAATTTAGATTTTAGTTGGAACACACCCCACCCAAATCTAACTCTCTCTGCACATGTTATATCTGCCCCCCGGCAGTGCAACATGATTTTACCCAGTTGCTTGATAATTTGCTTTGCTTACAAACCTGAATCAAGCCCATTGTGTGGGGATTCAGTAGGAGCTTGCATTAATTGAATAATGTCTCGAATTTAGGTTCAGCTAGAAAGTAAATTTGCTATATGCTTCGGATAATAGATTAGGTAGGTTACCATAAGAAAGTTGTGGAGGCAAGATGCTGACATTTCTCTTGTCAGTTATATTATAATCATCTGGAATATAATACAGGACAGTTTGAGACTAATTTGACTCCTTCTCAATGTGGATTACTCAAGAAATTTGTTAATCTGTGAAGTCTCTTCCTGTCTATAAATAGGATACGGTCATTAGGTCGACAACACTTAGGTCGACATGCATTAGGTCGACGTGGTAACTAGGTCGACATGGTCATTAGCTCGACATGTACTAGGTCGGCATGGAAACAGGTTGACATGAGTTTCAATTTTTTTTCATTTTTTTTAACTTTTTAATATTTTCCGATCCACGTGGAGTATGATTGGGAATGGTAATCTGTGCCGTGCTCAGCGGTAGCGGAGCGAGGCACCTTGCCTGAAGAATGGCGAGTGAAGTGTGCCATGTGAGGGGACACGGTGCACTAATTGGGGTTCCCCGTCACTTTACGAAGAAAATGACACCAAAACAAGTAAAAAAAAACTCATGTCAACCTTTTTCCATGTCGACCTAGTACATATCGACCTAGTGACCATGTCGCCTAATGCATGTCGACCAATAGTGGTCGACCTAATGACTGTTGACCTAAGTGTGGTCGACCTAATGACCCATACCCCTATAAATCTACCAACCCACTGTATGTTAATCTAAATGGTAACAGAATAAATCCATCTCAAGGCACTGATATATTCAATAAAAAGGTGAACAGAATTAAGGATTAATATCTGATTCCTCTTTTATTGTTTCTGTAGCCATGTTGCCTCTGTTTTCTTCATATTTTACCTGTACATGAAGAAGCACAATGTCACACACTTCTGCAATACATGGATAAACGTAATGAGTTTCCATTGTCATTTAAACTAAGGACATTCAGAGAATGTTAAGTGGCATTGCTTCTGGTTTAAGGGCCCCATACACTAGAACGATAATGCCCGATTTCATCCAATTTCGGGCGTTCGGCCCGATATATCAGATGAAATCGGGCATTTTGGGGGTGTATCCGATCCGATGCGTGTTCCCGTGAGCATCAGATCAGATCCTCCTGATTGACAGTGCTGCACTAACAATCATGTCCGACCCCACAGGCATGGCTAGGATCACCCAAGATACATCATATGCATATGCAAAAGGACAGCATACAATGTATCTTGGTCGATCCTGTCGCCTGGGAGGCTGCCGGGGTGATCGCCTGTGACATGACGGTCGGACATGTCGCGTTAGTGTATAGAGCCCTTAAGTTTCAGGACCTGAGTAGATTCCTTAGATGATGGCCTAATTCTAAAATTGGGGTAAACAGTACAATCCACTTAACTAGCAGCCATCCTTCCTTCTCAAACTCTTACATTAATGCAAATGCTTAGATGGATTGGGTTGTGTCCCAATGGTCAAGCTCTTCTTTAATTTGCTCTTAAAGATCCCTTCCAAAATATAACCATTCAAGATAATTATTACAGATGGTGTCTACTTCATCAGAAATTAGATGCATATTTTACTCGGATATGGAGCATCTAAATTGGTGTAGACTGGTGAGTATCATCTTACTGATGAGACTATAGTTTGGCACTGTCACAAAACTCTTACTTGTTAAGTAAGACACCTCCCTGTCCATAGAACGTCATATGCTCAATGGTACTAAGTTGTCCCAAGTGTGAAAACTTAACAAGTAATGGTTAGTACACGGTGTTAAAGTGGACCAGAACAAGGCAGAACTGCGTTCCGTCACCTGTAATGATAAATGGAACTAGTTCCGCCTCCATCACAGGCCTGCTCAGTATCTACCACATACAGCCTCCCACCAGCCACATCAGCAGCGCTAGATAACCATTTTAATTTACACATAAACACCCCCACTTTAAGCCCTGGTTGGCACAATTTGATAATAATAATAATAATAATAATAATAATAATAAAAAAAGGTGAATAACTGACCCGAGAGTACTGGTTTAGATATCTTGAATGCAAAGGATATATGATGCACCTCATATAGCAGGTTTTCTGTAGCCCATACACTTTAAACTTCAATGTTCTATGCATTCATACCTTAGCATACCACTGTTATAACACTTCATAATTTCAGTTATTGTTGCCATCCTGTCAGCTTGAACAAGTCTGGTTATTCTCATCTGATCTTTCATTAACAATTTGGTTTTGCCCACATAAATGCACTAAATGGATGGGGCTTGGGGGAAGGGGGGTGGGGGTGGCACCATGCTTTGCAAATTCTAGAGACTGTTGTGCATGAAAATCCCAGGAGATCAGCTGATTCTGAAATACTCAAACCACTCTGGCACCAAATACTGTATCTTTCCCTCTACTGAGGGGCATATGTGTATCTGGTACTATTGGGGCATATGTGTATCTGGCACTATTAGGGGGCATATGTGTATCTGGCACTGCTGGAGGCATATTGGTATCTGGCACTACACTACTGGGGGCATATGTGTATCTGGCACTACTGGGGGCATATGTGTATCTGGCACTGCACTACTGGGGGCATATGTGTATCTGGCACTGCACTCAGGAGTGATTCTAGGCACGGGCAAGCAGGCGCCGTGGGCTGTGTGGGCACCCGCTGCAACCGGTGCCACTGTCAGACACTAGAGGTCATGACATCTCTCCCTTAGAGAGGAGCGGGTGGCCAGAGATGGAGGGCAGTGCAGCAGCGGTCGGGAAGAAGGAGTGGGAAGGTTTGTGTGTTTGTAAGTGGTGCTACAGGGGGCATAACTACTGGGGGCACAGCTGCTGGGGGCACAACTACTGGAGGGCACAGCTACAGGGGGCACAGCTAATGGGGGCATAACTACAGGGGGGTATAACTGTGGCCACACCCCTTCCCTATGAAGCCATGCCCCTGTTTTTGGCGCGCACCAACTCTGTTATCTGTCGGGGAGGAGGGGGCCAAAGGAAACTTTCACCCTGGGTACCACAAGGTCTAGAACCGGCGGCCCTGACTGCACTTCTGGGGGCATATGTGTATCTGGCACTGCTGGGGGCATTGGTGTTTCTGGCACTGCTGGGAGCATATGTGTATCTGGTGTATTTGGGGCAAATGTGTATCTGGCACTACAGGGGGAATTTGTGTATCTGGCTTTGCAATTTTTGGGGGCATATGTGTATCTGGGACTACTGGGGCATATGTGTATCTGGCAATGCAATACTGGGGGTATATGTGTATCTAGCACTGCACTGCTGGAGGTATGTGTGTATCTGGCACTGCACTACTGGGGGCATATGTGTATCTGGCATTGCACTATTGGGGGCATATGTGTATCACCCCCCCCCCCATTTTAATTGGCCACACCCCGGGTGGCATATGGTCACACCCATTTTTTTTTACCACTAAGACATTTTTTCTACTTGCACCACCGCCTAGGGGTGCCGTAATTCAAAAAAGTTTGGGCACCACAGGCTTAGTATATTTGCCCCATAGTGAGAAGAGAGTAGTCACAGAGCAGAAGAAGTCACATGTAGGGCACAATGTGACACTATAGTACTGGGATAGTCTGGTAGTCCTTGGTATTAAACAATATAACATATACTGTATGTACATGTAATATAATATTTTTTTTAAGCCAGAATAACTCAGAAGTTAAGAAACACTGAACATGCAAAATGCCTGTTTCTGATTAGAGACACCGAAGACTTAACAAAGTTGTTGACAAATATTAGTCTGTTGAAATATGCCCCTAACTAGAATGAAAGGGCAAGTAAATATGAAACGGTACATTTAGAAGCTATAGCAAATGTAGGAAAAAGTAAAAATTAAGTACAGTATTTAAGCATAAGCTTTCAAACCTGATCCTTAATGTCCAAATGTATCGGTTATGATGCAATCCCCACAAGGGCTCCGCAGCGCCCAATTACAGAGTACATAAGCAAATAATAAAAACAGGAAAACAGTGATTTACAGTTGAAGACAATAAAGGGCAAGTACAGGGTAACTAAACATAACGACATCAGCAGATGATATTGAGATAAGTATCAGGGTGGCCGAAAACTGCAGGATTTGGGTCAGTTGAGGATTATTAAAGTAGGAAAATGATAATCACATGAGGGGAGAGGGCCCTACTCGTGAGAGCTTACATTGTAAAGGGGAGTGGCAGACAGACGGGTGACACAGAGGGGGTAGATCGAGCGTGGAGCATTAGGATGAGATTTGGCTGGGTTTGGTAAAGAAGTGGGTCTTAAGAGCCCGTTTGAAGTTCTGTAGAGAGGTTTAGAGTCTGAGGGGGAGAGTTAGAGAATTACAGAGTAAGGGAGCAGCACTTGAAAAATCTTGGCAATAGGAGTGGGAGGAAATAATCAGAAGACAGGAGAGTCGGCATGCATTAGCAGAGCAAAGAGGACGGGTGGGAGTGTAAAGGGAGATAAGATCAGAGATGTACAGATGGGTCCACATTTATCTTGACCTTTAATAGGATTAACTGAGACTGGCCAGTCTGACTTAATCCCCTGCTGTAATGATTTAATCCCCTGCTGTATTGTTTTCTGTATTGTATTGCAGTTGAGAACAATAGATGAAGGGTTTATGCTAATAAATCATGTTGTGACTAGGCGCAGAAAACTAGTCAAGATAACCGTGGACCCAGCTGTAAATGGGAGAGGAGTGAGTGAGTGCTTTTTAAGTGAGTGTGAGAAGTTTGAATTGGATTCTGAAAGGGAAGGGAAGCCAGTGAAGGGCTTGTAGGGGAGGGGAGATGGACGTAGTGCCAGAGGCATAGGCAAACTTGGCAAAAGCCTAGGGCATTTGGTATGCCTACAGGCATAAGCAGTTTATGCTGATTAAAATGATATGCAGCATGACTCTATTCTGTGTGTGACTGCAGCTGTATCTGCATACGAAATGTATTCCTGGAAATCACTGTAATGTAATATTTCGTATGCAGATACAGTCACAGTCGCACGCAGAATATAGGCATGCCGCATACCATTTGAATCAGCAGAAGCTGCTTGTGCATCCTAGCCACATAGTAATGCAAGCAAGATTAATTTTCGGCAAAAAAGGCGCCCGATGTTAGCAAATCTACCAGCTGACTCACGCCGGGCATCTCTTGCTGCATGGCGTATTGAGGCAAGATGTATGAGGACACACCTGTATCCAAGCAGAGGCAGATGTTAAAGTATTAGCAGCCGTGTGAGTGCTGTGTGTGTGTGTGTGTGTGTGTGTGTGTGTGTGTGTGTGTGTGTGTGTGTGTGTGAGTTGGTTGTGTGAGTGAGTTGGTTGTTGTTCAGCATATGTGTGGGCATTATGTGTAGCATATGTGTAAGGGGCATTTTGTGTGTCATTATGTGTAGGGAAGCCAATCCCAGGCCATTTTTTCAATCCCGGGTATCTGGATCGAAAAATGGACAATCCCGGGATTCCCAGGATACCCGGGATTGGCTTTTAGCTATGTGGCCGCCCCCTCGCCCATATCACTCACCATATACTTGGGGCAGGCGGGAGGGGAACATCCTTTGAACGCTGCTGGTGGCTCCCAGCAGTGGCTGACAGCGCAGCGTGACCTCTCACGCTGCACTGGGGAGCCGGAAGGAGGAAGCCGGGCAGCGTCTGAGCATCCTGTGGATGCTCAACGCTGATCCCTCAATCCCGGGATTGGAGCTTCCAATCCCGGGATTGAATCCGGCCATTTTTGGCCCTAAATCCCGGGATCCCGATCCCGGGATTGGCCACCATAATTATGTGTACAAGGGCATTAATAATGTGTGGCATATGTGTAAGGTGCACTATGTGTATAAGGGTATTCATAATGTGCGGCATATGTGTAAGGCATTAATAAAGGTTGGCATAATGTGAAAGGTGCATTATGTTTCTATGGACATTAATAATGTGTGTCGCGTGTAAGTGGCAATACTATGTGGTATTATGTGTATAAATGCATTACTAATGTGTGGCATTATGTTTATAAGGTGCTCTACTGTGTGGCGTAACATATATAAAGGGCATTACAGTGAGGTCTAATGTGAATAAAGAGCAATATGGTGTGGAGTAATGTGAATAAGGAGCAATTCATTGTGATGTAATGTGAATAAGGGGCACTACTGTGAGGAGTAATGTATATAAGGTAAAGTGGTGCTACTGTGTGATGTAACGTGAATAAGGGACACTAATGCATGATAAAATGTGAATAAAGTTGCACTACTGTGTGGCATAATTTGAATTGGGGTATTATTGTGTGGCCATGTCCCTTCCCAGCAAGAACAAGCCCCTTTTTGGGTTGTGCGCCGAATGTGCTCTCTGTTCCTACTTAAAATATAGGAGGTAGGAGCACCAAAATGAGGACTGCTATGGGTGAGAGGTGATGGTGCTTGGAAAGGGGTGCAGGGTCAGCGGTGGAACTAGCAACAGTGCTAGGGGCACCAGCCAAAATCTTGCCTAGGGCATCATATTGGTTAGGGCCGGCTCTGCGTAGTGCGCTTGGTGAGGAAGATGAGCCAGGCTGCAGCATTGAGGATAGATTGGAGTGGAGAATGGTAATTATCAGGAATGCCAGTTAGGAGAAGATTGCAGTAGTCCAGTCTGGAAATGATCAGTGAGTGAATAATGGACTTGGTGGCATCCTTGGTGTGAAAAGGTCTAATCCTGGAAATATTTTTGAGATGAAAATGACAGGTTTGTGAGAGGTGCTGAATGTGTGGTTTGAAGGAGAAGGAGGAGTCGAGGATTATGCCAAGAAAGCGTACTTGGGGGCTAGAGGAGATAGTTGTGCCATCAGTAGATAATGAAATTGTGGGAGGTGAGGTTGTGCGGGAGGGTGAGAAGATGATCAGCTCAGTCTTGGACATGTTGAGTTTAAGAAAGCGCTGGGACATCCAGGAAGAGATAGCAGAGAGACAGTTGGAGGTACGAGTGAGGAGAGCCAGGGAGAGATCAAGGGAGGCAAAAAATTGTATCTGTAAGTAATATACACCAGTTTTAAATAGATATCAATAAAAGTTAAATTTTATCAAAATATAGGTAGATGTGATAACCAGATCCAATCTTCCTTATGTGCACTGACAATATAGTTATTTCCTTCTTTCTTTCTTGTAGAGATCAAGGGAGGAAAGGTAGATTTGAATGTCATCAGGAAAGAGATGATATTGGAAGTTAAAAGAACTAATGAGTTCACCTGAAGAGGATGTATAGAGAGAGAAAAGGAGAGGACCAAGAACAGAACCTTGGGGGGCACCAACAGTTAGTGGAAGTGGGGGTGGGTAGACACAGGTAGACAGAGAAGGAACAATCAGAGAGATAGGAGGACAGCCAGGAGTGGGCAGTATCACACAGAGCCATAGAGTGAATAATTTGCAGAAGAAGAGGGTGGTCCACAGTGTAAAAGCAGTAGAGATGTCAAGAAGAATAAGCAGATAGACTTAGCTGCATGGAGGACCTTAGATTTAGCTGCATGGAGGTCATTGCAGACTTTTGTGAGGGCAGTTAAAGAGGAGGGGAGAGAACGGAAATCAGACTGGAATGGGTCAAGCAGTGAGTAGGAGGAAAGAAAGGCAGTGAGGCGGCTATAGACAATACGCTTGAGGAGTTTGGAGGCAAAAAGGGAGGAGAGAGATGGGTTGGTAGTTGTAGAGGGTGTTTGGATCAAGGGTAAGTTTTTAAGAATAGGGGAGACAAGGGCATGCTTGAAGGCAGAGGGGACAGTGCCTGATGAGAGGGAGAGATTGAGAAGGTGGGCAAGATGGAAACAGGCAGAAGGAGAAAGGTAGCGGAGGAGGTGGGAGGGGATAGGGTCAAGTGGGGAGGTGGGGGGAGGAATGGATGAGGGCCATGACTTCCTCACCAGATGCATGGGAGAAAGATGTCAGAGTTGGTGACATGGAAGAGGGGGGTGGTAAGGGATGGGTGGTGTGCTGGTTGCTGGTCTGGTGGGATGTGATGTCTTGACATATGGAGTCAATCTTGGATGTAAAATAGTTAGCAAAGTCAAGAGCAGACAATGAGGATGGGAGAGGAGGTGGCGGTGGGCAGAGGAGGGAGTTGACAGTGGCAAAGAGGCGCCGGGGGTTGGAAGACTGAGATGAGATGAGAATTTTGAAATATGACTGTTTAGCGAGGGAAAGGGCAGCACTGAAGGACGAGAGCATAAGTTTGAAATGGAGGAAGTCTGCTTTAGAGCATGATTTCCTCCACTGTCGCTCGGCAGTACATGAGCATTTTTTAAGATATCTGGTGCATTTGGTGTGCCAGGGTTGAGGTAGTGATCTGCGAGGATGAATAGTGGTTGGTGGAGTGACAGAGTCAAGAGCAGAAGTAAGGGATGCATTGTATAGGGATGTGGCTTGTGAGAGAGAGAATAGGAGAGAGAAGTTAGTGAAACAGGGAGGATAGGGATGAGGTGTCAATAGCCTCAATGTTACACTTAGTGTTGGTAGCCTTAGGAGGGAGAGATGGTGAAGCGGAGATAGAAAAGTTGAAAGAGAATCAGAAATATCGCACTGGTGACTGAAAACCGTATCCAGTGAGCTCCCATTCACATGGGAGAGTGAGGAGGTCCACTGGGAGAGACCAACTGAAGAGGTGAGCTTAAAGTGTTTAGAGGCAGGTGATTTTGTGCGGTTACTGATAGGGATGTTGAAATCACCTAGGATAATGGAGGGACTGTCAGAAGAGAGGAAGTGAGGAAGCCAGGGGACGGTAAATGACAGCAACTCGAAGATTAGTAGGTTGGTAGAGACACATAGCATGGACCTCAAATGTAGAGAATGTAAGGTACGGTTCTGGAGGTATAAATTGTCATGTGTAGCTAGAGGGTAAAAGAACCCCAACACCACCACCATGGCGACCCCTGGGTCAGGGTGTGTATGAGAATTTGAGGCCCCCAGCAGAGAGAGCAGCAGGAGAAGTAGTGTCAGTGGGGTATGCCAGGTTTCAGTAATGGCTAGGAGATGCAGGGAGTTGGAAATGAAAAGGTCAAGAGTGGGGGCCAGTTTGTTGCAAACATATCTGACATTCCAGAGGGCACAGGATAGGGGGTAGGAGTTTGTGGGAGAGATGTAAATAAGATTATCAGGGTTGCTGTGGCGTTGAGGTAAGATTAATTTGGAGGAGGGTGTAGTGATGGTGCCAGGTCCTTGACTAGGAAGGGAGATTGCAGGAGTGAGGCATGGAGGGAGTGCAGTATGATAGTGGTGGAGAAGATGTGAGGTTACCATTTTTTTTTATTTTTTTTTATTAAGTACTTTTTATTAAATTTTATCCATTTAAACATACATACATATAACAACACATACAACAATAATTCTCTGGTCAATCTCCATACACAATAAAAACTACAATTCATCGTATTCAACAAGTTATCAATGAATCATATAAAACATAGCAGCAGTCTATATATACAAGTACTTGCACTGGATCCTGCTTGAATTTGCATCCGTCGCGTATGCGTCAGCATTGTTCCTCCACAGCTTTTTCCACTGCCAATTACATCATCCTTATTACCCTCCCCCTTAATTTTTTAGTGATGATTTCATTGCCCCACTCTACTATATCTTTAACCCCACTGGTGCACTTATCCAATTTTAATCGTATTTCTCTTTAATCCCCATATTTATTATCTCATATTAATTCCCAGTATTTTCCCAGGAAATATACTTCACCTTTGCATAAAGTGCTTATCTATCGTGAACAATAAATTCACACCCTCCCCCCATCTCTTCATATTCCTTCCCTTTTATTTCTAAATCCTATATAATTATAGTGTAGTAACATTTTGTACTTCCCAACTTTATGCTTTTTATATTAGTGCAGTAAGTGCTAACTTTAACCGTTTTTATATTTAAACTCATTACACGATTACTGGAACATCCCACACACCTAATACCATTTCCATATGTAAGCAGCTCCCAATATATAAAAACCTTTACACTTTTCGTGCCATGCAATCATATTCAAGCAAGTGAAGGGGGCGTGTCTGCACGTGCTCATTATCCTAGGTAAGATCTACCGACCTCTTATAATACTTGGATTGTATCCATCTACCCCATATATTCACAAATTTATTCTCGGCCTTTCGGGAGGCATACACATGTTTTTTGTGTGCTACTGTCTGGTTAACAAGTGCTATCCAGTTGTTTATTTCCAGACCCAAAGGAGCCAACCAACCAACCAACCAACCAACCAACCAACCAACCGCTAGCAATTACCACCTTGGCCAAAGAACACAGCATTATGGCATATTTTTTTATAGTTTACATCTAGAACATTGTACTCTATTATCCCCAGAGAGCAAAACCTGGGGGTTAACACACTTTACGGTACTCCCGTATTAATTGATACTTGAATTACTCTTCTCCAAAAGACACCCAACTGAGGGCATTCCCAAACAAATCCCAAAAAGTGCCTGGGACATTCACACATTTTGGGCAAATGTCCGAATTCCTACCTGCAAACTTCATTAATCTTACTGGAGTTAAATATGTCCTATGCAGTATAAACAACTGTATCTGTAGGAATCTTATTGAGTTTGTAGCCCCCTGAGAGGATGCCAATGCCAAACTCCATGCTTCCTCACTCATTGGACCAATGTCCCTTTCCCATTTATCTTTAAGCTTAGGGAGATCCTCCAGAAAATGTGCATTTTTCAAAAAATTGTAAATGCGAGAGACGGCTTTACTTGGCCCAATATCCCTTAAGAATTTTTTAACAGGTGAGTCTGCTATATATGGAGGTGATTCATGGAATTGGGCTGATAATGCATGTCTCAGTTGCAGGTACCTATAAAAGAATGACCCCAGTAAGTTAAATTCTTCTCTCAACTGCGAAAAGGACTTCATTATCTGAGAACTGTATAATTGACCTATTGTGGAGATGCTTTTAGAGCCCCAGGCATTGTCTGACTGTAAATATCTCAGCTCTCTGAACCCTTTTGAGTTCCTCAGGGAGGTATCTGGATCTAATCCCTCATACTCTATTAATCTGGTTGCCTGGCTCCAAACCTTTGCTGCCTGGGCAACTATAGCCGGAGCTATACGAGGAAGGTTCCCAGATAATAACATTTGTACTGCAGTGTGTCCTATGTTGGCCTGTGCTAAGAGAAAGCATATCTTTTTATTCGCCTGCTCTTCCCCTATCCATTTTTGTATATGTGCCAATTGTGCCACGATATAATATAGTTTAAAATTTGGAAGTGCCATCCCGCCTTTTTTCCTCGACCTAGTTAAGGTATTTATTTGAATTCTTGGATGCTGATTTCTCCAAAGCAGTGATGATATCATACTATTCAATTTCCTAAATATTGAATCTGTTAAATACACTGGGGACTGTTGGAAAACATATAGAAATTTTGGTTGAACCACCATTTTTACTAAGTTTACACGACCCATTACTGTAGGCGGTAATTTATTCCAAGATTTTTATCTTAACTCTTAAGTATTCAAATAATGGATGAATATTAAGAGCAACAAAATCTAAAGGGGACACTGGCCCTCATTCCGAGTTGATCGCTCGCTGACATTTTTCGCAGCATAGCGATCAGGCTAAAAACCGGCTGTTCTGAACATGCGTATGGACCGCAGGGCGCACGCGCCAAGTACTTTCACACAAAACGAAGCAATTTTACACAGGGGCGAGCGACGCTTTTCAGTCGCTCTGCTGATCGGTGTGTGATTGACAGCAAGTGGGTGTTTCTGGGCGGAAACAGACTGTTTTCCGGGAGTGTGCTAAAAAACGCAGGCATGTACGGCTAAAACGCAGGAGTGGCTGGGGAAACGGGGGAGTGGCTGGCCGAACGCAGGGCGTGTTTGTGACGTCAAATCAGGAACCAAACAGTCTGCAGTGATCGCAATATAGGAGTAGGTCTGGAGCTACTCAGAAACTGCAGGAAAAGATTTTCGAGCAGTTCTGCTAATCTTTCGATCGCACTTCTGCTAAGCTAAGATACACTCCCAGAGGGCGGCGGCCTAGCGTTTGCACTGCTGCTAAAAGCAGCTAGCGAGCGATCAACTCGGAATGAGGGCCACTGTTAGCCAAATACCTAAATATTCGGAACTTTTTAACACATTGGAGGTATAGATTTATTTGAGATACTAAAAGTTAATTTCCCGAAAGTGGAAGAACGCAGGACTTCCTCCAATTAATATTGAATCCCGAATATCCCCCAAATTTTTCAATTATGTCCAGAATTATGGGCATTGAAGTACCGTAGTTTGACAAAAACATTAATACATCATCTGCATACAATGCCACTGTATCTCTCCCTTCACCAACTCTAAGTCCCACTATCTCTCGATGATCTCGAATAATACAAGCTAGCGGCTCGATTGCCAATGCAAATAAAATTGGGGATAAAGGACACCCCTGTCTCGTTCCCCTTGACAAGGAGAATGGGGATGATACATACCCATTTATAGACATAAATAAATACTGGCCCGATACCGACAGCTCTCATAACTTCCCATAAGAACGACCATTCTACACGTCAAAGGCCTTAACTGCATCTAATGAGACAATCGCTGGGAGAGGTTCATCCTCCTGGAAAATATGCAAATGTGAAAACAATCTTCGCAAATTAACTGAAGTTGATTTCCCAGTTATGAAACCTGTCTAGTCAGGATGTAGAATTGATGTCAAAACTTGACTAAGTCAAGCAGACAGAACCTTTGCTAATATTTTGTTGAAATTAATGAGATCGGTCTATATGATTCAATTATCTCAGGGTCTTTTCCTGATTTTGGAATAATGACTATTACTGCTTCTGGCATAGAACCTGGGCCCTCATTCCGAGTTGTTCGCTCGCAAGGCGAATGTAGCAGAGTTACACACGCTAAGCCGCCGCCTACTGGGAGTGAATCTTAGCTTCTTAAAATTGCGACCGACGTACGCGCAATATTGCGATTACAAACGAGTTAGCAGTTTCAGAGTAGCTCCAGACTTACTCTGCCTGTGCGATCATTTCAGTGCTTGTCGTTCCTGGTTGACGTCACAAACACACCCAGCGTTCGCCCAGGCACTCCCACCGTTTCCCCGGCCACTCCTGCGTTTTTTCCGGAAACGGTAGCGTTTTCAGCCACACGCCCCTGAAACGCCGTGTATCCGCCCAGTAACACCCATTTCCTGTCAATCACATTACGATCGCCGGAGCGAAGAAAAAGCCGTGAGTAAAAATACTTTCTTCATAGTAAAGTTACTTGGCGCAGTCGCAGTGCGAACATTGCGCATGCGTACTAAGCGGATTTTCACTGCGATGCGATGAAAAATACCGAGCGAACAACTCGGAATGAGGGCCCTGGAGTAGCACTTTCCTCGTAGAAAGAATTAAACATTTGTAGCAGTCTTGGAGCGAATAGCGCTACGTGTCTTTTATAAACCTCTAGGGAAGGATTTAATGGCCCTTTCAATCTTCGCTATTGTTATGGGGGCCTCTAGTGCAGCACAATCTGTTCCCAATAATGTTGGAAGTTTTATATTGGAGACATATCTTGATATCTCCACCTGGCTGCATTTTAGCTTAGTTTAATACACCTCCCTAAAATAGTCTACAAAGGTTTCCACAATCTCGGAAGTGGAATTGACCAAGGTCCCACTTTTAGTCTGAATCTTGGTGATCACATTCGAGGGTCTATCTGCCTGAGAAATAGGCCAAATAACTACCTGACCTATTGGCATTAAAGTATCAGGAGTGTGAGGTAAATAACATTCTATGTGCCGCACCCTCTCCCAGATATGCTTTCCAATCTCCTTGTGCTTCTAGCCAAGCATCCTTGGAGGATTCCAGATTGTCATTTAAGTAGGTCAGTTCTAAAATATTATACTTCCTTTCTAATTCAGTGGCTCTTTTCCTATTTGCCACTTTCAACTCTGCTATTCTTTTTATCAATGACCCACGCAAAAAGGCCTTGAAAGCATCCCAAACTATTGTTGAAGTGGCAGAGCCTATATTCTCGTTCAGGAAATCTGTCTATATTAATTCTAATTCCGACCCAGACCCCATCTGAACTAACCATGTCGGGTTTCCAATATGATTGTCCCCTGTCCTTTTCCATGGCTAATTTATCAAAACAGGTGACTGATCAGATATGCCTCTTGTTTTGTATTCTATGATAGACACACTGGGCAAAAATTTCCTCAATACTAGTACCATATCAATTCTAGAAAATGAGTGATAAGATTGAGAAAAACATGAGTACTGTTTCACATTAGGGTTCTATCTTGCCATGGATCTACCCATCCCAAATCTGCCACAAATGTTGAGAAACCCCTGTTACCTTGAGGGATCTGAGTGGCTGATTTCCACCATCTATCCATACGAGGCACTAGGACATTATTAAAGTCTCCCATACAGATAACTGGGGAGTCTGGAGAGATTGCTACAAATTCAACAGCCTTCCTTAGAATCTCGTATGTAAATGGTGGAGGGATATAGATTGCCAGTAAATAAATCTGTATTGAGTGTATAACACAGTTTAAGAATACATACTGTATCTGCCACCTGGGTCTATCTTAACCTCATTACATACATTCATACAAATGGGATTTTTTTTTTTTTTTAGCACCGACATTCCCCTAGATGATGAGGTATAGGAGGCATACCCAGGGCCTGTTTAAGGACATGTTTTCCCCCAGTTAAATGTGTTTCGAAGATACATGCAATATCTGCTCCATATTGTTTTATCTGTCTAAGGACTAGAGAGTGCTTTATTTTATCATTAATACCTCTCACATTCCATGTTACAATTTTAACCATCTATACTACCTCTTCGCCATGGCCGAGTACCCTTCCTGTGGATTACCCCGATTATCCTTATTAACACACAAGTACTGTTGCCTCCATCCTTAACCTGCCATGCACAGACCACCCCCTCAACTCTTGAACACCCGCGCATCACGCAGTAATACCTAGAGCGACCAGACATTAAAATACATACAAACAATAACAAAACAAAACCCCTTTCCCCCCACCCTGTATACCATACCCATTGAGGCATACCTAATTCCCTACCAATACCTTTATTCAAACATAGAGCCCCCTAGGGGCATACACCCTCTTTTAATCTACTCTACTAGGGGCAATAAATACCAATGACCAAGACACGGTGAGCTCTCCAGCATTTTTAGGATAACTTTAATTACAATATGTATCTCCTTCTGCGACACAGGAGAATAATAATAACAAAAAAATAAATTCCTCCCTCCACATCTCTCCCTCCCCTCCCTATACAGGACACGTATACCCATGCATCAATATACCCGTGTATCCATATCTAGGCACACATGTCCACATGGCAAATAGGTCAACCCACTCTGAAGACCATATTAGTCACCTTAATCATTTGCAGACAAATCCTAGACAAATACCCTCTTCAATAATCAAAGTCAACCACATTCACCATGAGACCCCTACTATGGTACTTCCATTTTTATCTTCCAGCCTCATGGCCCAGATTACCTCTCATTACATCATCCTGCTAATTAATAAAAAAAAAAAAAAGGGAGGTAGACAGTGAGAGAAGGAAATTTTTTTTATACATTTTTAGACATTATATAATTAATTTGCAGCCATCTGCCGTGGGCCAGGTGGCTGTCTATCCAACCAGGCTGCCGCCTCCTTCGGAGTGGTAAAAGAAATAGTCTCTCCATCTGCCACAATCCTTAATTTTGAAGGAAAAAGCATAGAATATTGAAGATTTAGCTAACGCAACTGCCTTTTAATTGGTAGGAATTTAGCTCTGTCCTTTTGCACCTCTAGTGCAAAATCAGGGAACATAGAGATTTTAGCCCCCTTACATTCTAATGGACCCTTACTGCGAGCCAGTCTCATCATTGTATCACGATCCTAATAGTTCAAAACTTTTATAATAAGAGTACTAGGTGGAGCCCCCAGAGGTAATGGATGAAAGGGAATTCGATGGGCCCTTTCCACTACGAATTGCCCAGAAAAAGATTCTCTCCCAAACTTATCACATAGCCATTTTTCTATAAATTTTTCGGGATTAGTGCCCTCCTCGTGTTCACTAGTCTCACATTATTTCTACGTAACCTTCCCTTAATGTCCGAGTTTTTGTTTTGCATACTTGACATCTTGTCTGTTAACAATTTGACCTGGGCCTTTAGCTAACCATGTGAATCCTCTATGGTAGAAACTCGTACCTCAGCCTCATTCACCCTCTCACGTACTTTTTGCACATCCTGACGCAGCAAAGAAATATCCAATTGGACCATACCAATCTTTTCTGATAAACGTTGTTCACTGCAGTTTACTGCTTCCAGTACTTGCAGTAATGTAACTTCTGCAGAGTTAAAAGAGCTGTTTGCTTTTGGTGGAGTTGTTTGGGGTGTAGTGGTAGGTGCCTGGGAACTACCCCCCGGCTTGTGAACGGGCATATTTTTCCAGCCGTGCTGCGGCCGCTTTTTGACCAGTTTTGCCCATTTTCTAATGACTAATACTCTTCCTTGTGAAATACAGCCAACAAAAACACTTTTAAACAGGATATATATACTCAGCTAAACCGGGACTGCTTTCCCTTCTCTCCTAGTCCCAGTGGCAGCACTGATGGCAATACAATGATTACTTCAATTAAGCAAAGTATCTTTCTCCTTGAAAGCCTCATGCATATCCTGTCTTCTTACCCTTTTTGCATGGGGACTCAGTAATATTTAGGGACTATTATATGCACCCTGTCCCCACTAGTTGTTCACTATCTTCGCCACTTATCCGGCCAGAGGCAGTTTGATATATAATTATATATATTCGGCAACAACCAGGGTTTTTTCCTCCCCCGCTGATATTGGTGGCTATGTTAATTATTTTAAACAGGCAAGTCTCTCATCCAAGCGACCAATAAAGCACATGGCCCCACAAAGCCACTTATCCTCATCGTGTGTGCCTAGCAGCAGTTTCAGAAGTGTTATATGTGCATTTTATTATCCCCTTGCAGGCAGCCAGGCTTTCCCCCCTCAGTGCAGCCTCTCCAGTGTTTCTTTAAGCAACAAGCCCCCACTGGGAACCAGCCTCCTCCATTCAGCCCCCAGAAGAATCAAATCAGGAGCTCACCAGAAGACGTCCAGCTGGCAACTGCTCTCCCCCACTGTCCAATCTACGACCATTGCAGTTGGGGAAGGGCACAGTTTTCAGGGACACTCGCCTCACCGGGACAGCGCCGGGGAATCACTCGCTGAAGAGCAGCCAGATATCCTCCATCACCACCGCTGTTCAGCCAAACGCCGCAGCGGGAGACATGCTGCACAGACGCCCAGCTCCATGTACATAAGTTAAATCACAATCAGTTAAAAAGTGACATTAGTTAGAACTAATAATATATTCAATTCAACAAAGAATCCACACTCGGCATATGATATATAATAGTCCCACAGTACTAGTGCACTAGTAAATGATGCAATATTCGGTATACGTTCTTTGTTAGAACCAATGATCCATCAGTCTGGTGTGATTAATGGTGGCTGATAATTTGATATGCAAATTTTTAAAAAAATCTATAGCACTTTAGAAACAGTTCCAAAATGAATGTTTTCCTTTATTCTATATAGTAGTGATATTCTTGCTATTGGATAAACCGGTTTGGTAAAGGTATCATACTGAGGAAACGACAAGTGTTGTCGGTCGAGAAACGCGTCAGGGCTCAAAGGATCCAGGCACTCGTCAGTCCTACGAGTTTATTTATTCTATACCCTCAATCTCTGCCAGTGGTCAGCGGCTGACCGCGAGTAACCTCACCACTGACCGCAAAGTTCCCACCATTGAAGATAATGGTGCGGCTGTGCGATGCGCTGTCTGTCAGCTCAGACGCGCATAGGCAATCAGGAGAGTGCCACGACATGGCGCTCCCTGATTGCCTGAAGGGACCCTCTGTGACAGGAGTCACGGGGGTCTCAGCATTCGGGAAAAGGGGTCCCATGTGTAAACATGGGACCCCTTTCAGTTCGTGGATCGGGTATGCGGTATGTTTTTTTGCCAAGTACGTGGATTACAAAAAAAAAGAACAGGACACACTGGATTTAGGGGAGTATAATTTTATTTTCATGTACCCCGGATTCTACTTGGAAACATGGCCAGAGTCGCCGTGTCAACATAGGTAAGTATGTGTGTGTCGGCATGTATGTAATAAAGTTTTACTTTCAAGGTGTGCGTGTCCTGTTTTTATTTGGGTATTTTTTTTGCAGAAGAATTACAGGTACCAGCGGGCCCGTTTTACCCCTGCATGCTGGTACTTGTGGTTCTCCAAGTACCAGCTTGCAGGGAGTCTTGCTGGGACTTGTAGTTCTTCTGCAACAAAAAACAATTTTCTTTGATTTTACACAAGGGTATCATCCCCCATCCGCAGCCCATGGATGGGGGGGGGACAGCCTCTGGCTTCACCCCTGGCCCTTGGATGGCTGGAGGGGGGGACCCCTTGATTTAAGAGGTCCCCACTCCTCCAGGGTACCCCGGCCAGGGGTGACTAGTTGGAGATTTAATGCCACGGCCGCAGGGACCGGTATAAAAGTGTCCCCCGGCTGTGGCATTATCTCTCCAGCTAGTGGAGCCCGGTGCTGGTTCAAAAAATATGGGGGACCCCTACGCTTTTTGTCCCCCATATTTTTTGCACCAGGACCGGATGCAGAGCCCGGTGCTGGTTCTGAAAATACGGTGGATCCCCAGTCAATTTTCCCCCCGTATTTTTACAACCAGGACCGGCTCAAAGAGCCCGAGGCTGGTTATCCTTAGGAGGGGGGACCCCGCATTTTTTTTCTCCAGAATTTTAACCCATTCCCACCCCTTCCCACTGAAAACCATGCTCTCTCAATTTTAGTCAGTTAAAAAAAAATATTTTAAATAATATATAAATAATAGTTGTAAATCCTAATAGACAAACCAAGTACCTAATCCCTTCTAATATAAATAAATATGCTATTAGCAATAAAAAAAACCACAAAAAAATTTTTTTAATTTTTTTTTACTAGATTCCGCCAGCAAAGTGAGGCGGAATGAAATTGACGAACTTACTGTCGAAAAGCACTGTTCTCGAAACGACATTTTTCAATTTAATATACTTTTGTCGAAAACCCGCATTTTTACCATTGCAGACATGTCGAATTTGTCAACTGTCGAATTTCAAAAAGTCGAATCTCAAAAGTCATTTTTTTTGTCGAAAAGTACTATATTGCATTGTCGAATATATTTTTTGTGTCGAAAATGCCCCGTTTTTCGTCATTTGCAGCAATTCGACCGCAATTGCATATACCCCTATAAGTTGCTTTAAGAAAATGGAGAACTTGACGAAGTCTTGAACTTCCTGCTTCTCGTAGGCTATTACATTCCCCCCAGTAAGTGCCTTTCACTAACTGGTCAGGCAAGTAGCTGCACGTACATGAGTATATATTTATTAAGACTGTGACTATAACAAGGTTAGTAATAAAAACTAGTCAAATATTATTGGGGTTTATTTGATGTTATAGTACAGGTTGAGTATCCCTTATCCAAAATGCTTGGGACCAGAGGTATTTTGGATATCGGATTTTTCCGTATTTTGGAATAATTGCATACCATAATGAGATATTATGGTGATGGGACCTAAATCTAAGCACAGAATGTATTTATGTTTCATATATACCTTATACATACAGCCTGAAGTTAATTTTAGCCAATATTTTCAATAAATTTGTGCATTAAACAAAATGTGTGTACATTCACACAATTCATTTATGTTTCATATACACCTTATACACACAGCCTGAAGGTCATTTAATACAATACTTTTTATACCTTTGTGTATTAAACAAAGTTTGTGTACATTGAGCCATCAAAAAACAAAGGTTTCACTATCTCACTCTCACTCAAAAAAGTCCGTATTTCGGAATATTCCGTATTTCGGAATATTTGGATATGGGATACTCAACCTGTAATTCTGCATTCTGCACAAATGATCTGTAGAAGCCACCAGTGGTGGCTCTAGAGGTGGGGCTGCAGCGCAGTCCAAAATTCAAATAGGGGAGCCACACCTACTGCCAGTGAGTCGTGGACTGCAATGTTTGGGGTGACAGTTGGTGTGGCTCCCTTATTTGAATTTCAGACTGCCCTGGTAGGTGCCAATTTATCATTTGCTTTGGTTTTCTAAACTATGGAAGGAAAATGTCCCTCTGGGTTGCAACACACATGGGCAAGAATTATGTTAATAAGTAAGCCCCTATACATTCCTGTAGATGCAATAATCTTAAACATACACATAATAAGTATTGCTTAATATATAATAAATAAAAATAAATCAAACATAAACTTTTTTGCTAATTAATTATTACCACTAATTTGAATAATTCCTCTAAATCCTTCACTAACATTTGGCATCCTTGACCATCCATTTTTAATACTCACTTTCCCTTCACATGAGAGCCTGAGCAGATTTTTGCTTCCCCTTGTCTGACATCTTCCTCTCCCTAGAAGGCGCAATTCTCCATCAACGTGCCCAACACACACACAAACATACACACACACACACACACACACACACACACACACCTATCCCCATCCTTGCATCTGCCATGCCACTTTTCTTCTCAGTCCTGCTCCCATCCCCGTTACACTTCAACTAATCTGTTTAGTGGCTTTAATTAATCTGCATTCCCTGATTCCTACTGGGTTGATCTCTTCATCCTAATTCACTCTTTCCACTCTCTCCACTCTGGGATCTTTATTCTCTTGTACAGTAGGTGTAGTGTCATTTTTGGAGTATGTAACTTGTGATAACATTGTACTTGCTATATTCCTTCCAATCACCCCCCCCCCCCTTTCTTACTTCTGTTCCCCCTTCCTATAAAAAAAGAAATATAAGTAAATTAAACTAATTATTTTAGATTGTTACACTTTTATTGATCTGTAGCATATGGTAAAAGCACTTCCACATTTATGGGTAATTATGTAGGCGTTGATCAGTATTTCTGTCCCATTAAATAATTTCGGAATCAGCAGAGCTTGGCTGTAGCGCCATCAAAGACTCTGACAGATTGTAAGCAAATGCTAAACTCTTAGAGGACAATAATATTGACTGTATATTAGCTAAACATGAATCTTCTAAACAAGGAGTAAATATGCATAAATTGTCCTTCTTTTCATGCTTTGCACTAAAAAGACATTGGGACACAGTCTACAGAGTTTAATTTAGACTATAATTACCTTTTCCACTGAAGTGTAGTAAGCTAGTAAATGAAGTGTTCAAATGCAAGGTTGCAGAGGCACAAAAATATCTGTTTAAGTCTTTTTAATATTCTTATTTGAAGCTCAATCATTTGCAAGCTGAGCATCCTACAGCTGGTTTGAAATAAAAACCTAAATGTGTTAAAAGAAATACAATTAAATAAAACATTACATGAAGTGAAATTTATGATTTGCAATTGTAATAACTTAATATTTAATACTGTTATGCAGGCAGAAGATAGTTGAATACTAAGGTTGTGAGAATTATGTTATGTTTATTGTTAGGACCACTGTCTGTTAGAAACAAGGGCCCTCATTCCGAGTTGTTCGCTCGCAAGGCGAATGTAGCAGAGTTACACACGCTAAGCCGCCGCCTACTGGGAGTGAATCTTAGCTTCTTAAAATTGCGACCGACGTACGCGCAATATTGCGATTACAAACGAGTTAGCAGTTTCAGAGTAGCTCCAGACTTACTCTGCCTGTGCGATCATTTCAGTGCTTGTCGTTCCTGGTTGACGTCACAAACACACCCAGCGTTCGCCCAGGCACTCCCACCGTTTCTCCGGCCACTCCTGCGTTTTTTCCGGAAACGGTAGCGTTTTCAGCCACACGCCCCTGAAACGCCGTGTTTCCGCCCAGTAACACCCATTTCCTGTCAATCACATTACGATCGCCGGAGCGAAGAAAAAGCCGTGAGTAAAAATACTTTCATCATAGTAAAGTTACTTGGCGCAGTCGCAGTGCGAACATTGCGCATGCGTACTAAGCGGATTTTCACTGCGATGCGATGAAAAATACCGAGCGAACAACTCGGAATGAGGGCCAATATACTAATTAAATTAAAGAGAAACTCCACTCTACAGTCACTACTTCCATAGCAGTGCTAACAACAAGAATAGATTAATAACAGAGCAGTAATGTTAATATACAGTGCATAAATATATAACAATTCAATTAGCACAGGACCTCTCACACATTATATAATCATATGTGGCAGACAGTGTGGTCAGATTAGCATTATTAGTGAAACACTTGCCTACTGTATGTGTTGAATCCTGCCCTGAGTTTATCATCCTATTAATGGCTAGAGCTGAGGTAGAAATATTACAGGAACCCAAATTGTTGGCATAGGGACCAATTCTGTGATCCCTTGTTAATAACTAAGATCCCAGAGTTCAAGAGTGATTGAGCATGGGCCATTTTCTGGAATATCTAAAATGAATTGTCTGCTGCCAGGGCCAAATTAGCAGTGGGTCAGATGGATCTAAAGCCCCAGGCCTCCACATAAAAAATAGGCCCATCATCCTAACAGCATGGTGATGACCAGCCACAAAATGATGCTATTTGTATTATTTTACATATTGTGTCAAGCATTGAAGAGAGATAAAGTGTAAAAGTTGCTAAAGCCAATCAGCTAGTCATTTATCTAGCAGTTTTGAAATGACAATTCGGATGTGATTGGTTGTTTTGGGCAACTACTGAACTCCACTTTATCTTTCACCAAGACTTGATACCATTCTACTTTAGAGAGACATTGGGGCTGATAGTGTGTGTGTGGGGGGGGGGGGGGTGTATGCCCACGTGCAGGGCCGGCTCTAGGCATGTTCGAATAGAGCGGCCACGCAGGGCGCCACCCTTAATGGGCGCCGCCATATTCGAAGCTGGAGCCGGCCCTGTGTGTGTGTGCAGCGCAGCGTTGTCCCCGCCGTCCGTGTGTGCGGCGTGCGCTGCGCAGCGCGGTGTCTAACGTCAGACGCCGGCGCCGCGCATAGCGCACACAAGTGGCCGCCCGCCAGCACTCCCGCCAGCACTCCTCCTCCCCCTCTCAGACTCAGCGCCTCAGGTATTTGGTGGGGGGGGGTCAAACATTTATGGATCGCACTGTGGGGGCATTTATCTGGCACACTGGGGGCATATCTGGCACACTGGGGGCATATCTGGCTCTGTGGGGGCATTTCTGGCACTGTGGGGGCATATCTGGCTCACTGGGGGCATATCTGGCACACTGGGGGCATATCTGGCACACTGGGGGCATATCTGGCTCTGTGGGGGCATTTATCTGGCCCTGTGTGGGGGCATTTCTGGCACTGTGGGGGCATTTCTGGCACACTGGGGGCATATCTGGAACACTGGGGGCATTTCTGGCACACTGGGGGCATTTCTGGCACACTGGGGGCATATCTGGCACACTGGGGGCCTATCTGGCACACTGGGGGCATATCTGACTCTGTGGGGGCATTTATCTGGCCCTGTGTCGGGGCATTTCTGGCACTGTGGGGGCATTTCTGGCAATGTGGGGGCATTTCTGGCACCGTGGGGGCATATCTGGAACACTGGGGGCATTTATGGCACACTGGGGGCATTTCTGGCACACTGGGGGCATATCTGGCACACTGGGAGCATATCTGGCTCTGTGGGGGCATTTATCTGGCCCTGTGTGGGGGCATTTCTGGCACTGTGGGGGCATTTCTGGCACTGTGGGGGCATTTCTGGCAATGTGGGGGCATTTCTGGCACACTGGGGGCATGTCTGGCACTGTGGGGGCATATCTGGCACTGTGGGGGCATATCTGGCACTGTGGGGGCATTTCTGGCACTGTAGGGGGCATTTCTGGCACTGTGGGGGGCATTTCTGGCACTGTGGGGGCATTTATCTGGCACTGTGGGGGCACTTATGCATCTGGCACTGTGGGGGCACTTCTGCATCTGGCAATGTGGGCATTTATGTATCTGGCACTGGGGGCATTTATGTATCTGGCCCTGTGGGGGCATATCTGGCACTGTGGGGGCAATTTTATATATGGCACTGTGGGGACATATCTGGCACTGTGTGGGCATTTTTATATCTGGCACTGTGGGGGCACTTATGTATCTGGCACTGTGTGGGCACTTATGTATCTGGCACTGTGGGGGCATTTATGTATCTGGCACTGTGGGGGGCATATCTGCACTGTGGAGGCATTTATGTATCTGGCACTTTGGGGGCATTTATGTATCTGAACTGTGGGTGCATATCTGGCACTGTGTGGCCATTTATGTAGCTGGCACTGCTGGGGGGCATGTCACGTGTAGCTGGCACTGCTGGGGGGCATGTCACGTGTAGCTGGCACTGCTGGGGGGCATGTCACGTGTAGCTGGCACTGCTGGGGGGCATGTCATGTAGTGTTCCCGCTCGGCGTCTGTGGCTAGGCAATGTGTCTCAGTGCTCTCCCTGGTGCAATGTGTCTCAGTGCTGTGCCTGACGCAAAGTGTATAGGAGGTTCTACCTGGTGCAGTGTGTATTAGCTGCACTACTGTGTGGTGTAATGCAAATTGCCACTATTATGTGGCCACGTACCTTCCCCACGAAGTAACTCCCCTTAATTTTTGCTGCGCGCCTTCGGCGCGCACTGTCCATTCTTTGACATATAGGTATGGGAACAACAAGCAGTATGTACATAATTTTGCCCTCCTAACTTAAAGATGTGCCCTCCCTGTGATCAGCACCATGCCCTAAAAAGTGAACACTATCATGTGTAGCTGGCACTGCTGGGGGGCATGTCATGTGTAGCTGGCACTGCTGGGGGGCATGTCATGTCTATCTGGCACTGCACATTATGTGTATCTGGCACTATACTGGAGACATTGTGTGTAAGGAACACTACTGTGACTATGTGTAAGGCTGCTAATTGTGTGAAAATATGTTTATAGTTTGATGATATGAAGTTATGAGTCCACGCCCACTTTTCCAGAGGCCACACCCACTTTTCCGGGAGCGCATGGGGGGGGCACTTTTGCATTTTCTCGCTCAGGGTGCTAGTAGGCCAGGAGCCGGCCCTGCCCACGTGGCACTGGCCATACCCACACAGCACTGGTCACAGCTTCTCTGCTTCTCATAATAGGTTCTTGAACATTTTCAGCCCCAGGCCCACGTGGCTCTTAATCTGACCCTGCTGCTTGCCAGTGGAGGTACAGTGCAAATTATAAACAGACACACATAAGCAGGGTTGCAGTTTCCTGTCATAGAAAGCCAGAACACAGCAACAGACATACCATAAAGTTGCAGTCTCCTGTGGTAGAAAGCTAGAACACAGCAACAGACATACTGTACCATATTAACATTGTGCCCATCCTGACTCGGGGGCATGCTTAGGGGGGGAGGGGTTCCTGTTGTCAGTAAACCTCTGGGCGCTGAAAATAATTGTATACCTTCCCTGTCATGCAGGAGCTTTGAATACTTCAGGAGGCTGCCAGCAGAGGGGAGGTGAGTGATAATGTTGATATTATCTTAGACCGCAAAGCTATACCTCTAAATACACTTTTACCGTTGGGCCGCTATGGCCGCTAGACTACATGCACGTGCTACGCACTTTGTACGCTATTTGCGTACAGAGTCCTGCACGTGGTACGCACTTGGCGTACACATGCCGCGCTGAGTGTACGGAGTACACACAGCGAGCGCACACACAATTGATAACCTTTAAACCTTGTTTAATGATACAATGTAATGATATGCTTATACTTTAAACCTTTTAGCAGCAAAGTACTGCAGTGATGTAATACCTTTAAACCTTAAGTAGCGCTGGCGATACAAAGTACTCGCAGTGCGCACACCTTATCAATGCTATACACCTTATACAGATAAATCTACTTTAAAAGCCCATGCAGGAAAGTGAAAACACAACACTGATTTGTAGTTACAACCACAGGGTTCTAAGGCCTCCGTGGATTAATTCCAAAAGGTAAAAACAATACAAATCATACACTACAGGCTAACAAGTAAATCTACACAGAATAATGGCTACAGAGAATATACATACGTGAGAATGTTCGCAAGCGCAACCCGAGTCGGTCCTCCGCTGGTCATACAGATAGCGTTTAGAGTCTTCTGACCGGCCAGGCAACAATGGTCTTTTTATACATAACATGCATACACAATACAATGGTCACTGTAATCTCATTGTCCATTGGACACAGGGATGTGTCTCTACATTACAGCAAAGGTCATAGGTGGATTTGAAAAGGTGGGCGATGTCTTTACCCAACTGCTCTTGTGGGTGGTATCCTCTGGATTCCCGCCGCATACATAAAATACAGTAAATACAGTTAATGTTCATATTCTACTTTTGTACATAACTATACGCAGGAACAAGCGATCTTTCTCTAACTAACACCGGAATGTTACCCTCAAAACACCCTACAGCTGGATACTAGACATCACCTTCCAACCTTTATCTGTCCCTTCCTATCATGCAAAGGTGAATCTCTCTGTCCAGGAACTGTTTAAACTATCAATATTCGCTGACATGGTCTAGAGGAACTATATCTAAAATGTACGCTATTTGGGTTAAATATGCAATGTTCTAATAACACGCTACACGCTCACAAACTCCGCCGTAAATACCCATATCACGCGCATGATCGCCGGAGCGATCCTATGCAAATTGCGGATATGTGCACGCACGGAGGATTGAGTGCACGAGCAGCGGGCATGTGCATGGGGTTAGTACAAGGCATATGCATTACAATATTTTTCGACTTTGACAGGAGGGACTAGTTCAGAAACATGCCAATTTTGTGCCAGTTGTCTTTTCTTTGTCATCAGGAGGAGTTTAGTACACTTTGCAGGGACCTTGTATCTACAATTGAACAGAGAAGACTCTTTTAAGGGCGCACTCTTGTTATTTGGTAAATACCATGATATAACAAGAGCGCGCCCACACAACAGTCTTCTTTTTCTCTCTTCCATTTTTTCTGTATTCCATTGTGCATACATTTACCTCTGACTCAGGGCACACCACCAAGTGGACACATCAAAGAGGAACTGTTTTTGTTCCATCACATTGTCCGCTTTTGGTTATCAATACATACTTAATATTTCTGACTGGTGCGAAATCAATACCCATTTTCAGGGACCTTGCATCTGCGTGATCCAAGGGGTACAAAGTGGGTGAGCACTGTCGATATTTTTGTTTCTCAGCCATGTATGTCTGTATTCTAGCACTGTAAGTGTCCCTCGGTCATGCATGTGTCTCTATCTGTCCTACCAGTGAGTCTGTCTGACCAGTGTGGCTGTCTCTCAATCCTGCTTGTGTCGCTCTCTGATCTGTCAGTGTGTTTTGTTCCACATGTCCACTCTGCTTGTTTATGTACAGCCAGCCCTCAGTGCTGCGTGACCTCCAGTACTTTCAGTAGCTTCTGCTCAAGCTACAGTAGATTGCGTTTATGCTGCAGGGTGGCAGTACTGTACATCATCAAGCACTGGTGTGTTATATTGGCTCTAATCATGAAAATGTATGACAATAGCATTTTAGCTGCAATCCAGTCAGCGGCATTAACCACGTTACAGATGCTGCAAGAAAGCAATGACTCAATGGGGGTCATTCCGAGTTGTTCGCTCGTTGCCGATTTTCGCAACGGAGCGATTAAGGCGAAAATGCGCATGCGCATGGTACGGAGTGCGCATGCGCTAAGTATTTTAGCACAAAACTTAGCAGATTTACTCACGTCCGAACGAAGAATTTCCATTGTTGAAGTGATCGTAGTGTGATTGACAGGAAGTGGGTGTTTCTGGGCGGAAACTGACCGTTTCCTGGGAGTGTTCGGAAAAACGCAGGTGTGCCAGGATAAAACGCGGGAGTGTCTGGAGAAACGGGGGAGTGGCTGGCCGAACGCAGGGCGTGTTTGTGACGTCAAACCAGGAATGAAACGGGCTGAGCTGATCGCAGTGTAGGAGTAAGTCTCGAGCTACTCAGAAACTGCTAAAAATTTTCTAATCTCAATTCTGCTTTTTTTCGTTCGCAATTCTGCTAAGCTAAGATACACTCCCAGAGGGTGGCGGCCTAGCGTGTGCAATGCTGCTAAAATCTGCTAGCGAGCGAACAACTCGGAATGACCCCCAATATCCGAGAAACATATACACACGCCGGTGTCTCCTCCCAATTGAGTGTGTTGGGATAGCGCAACGGAGGGTCCCACAGCCGGCAGCAGGCAGCAGTATAATGAGTCAGCCTGACTCATTGCCTGACATGCTGCCCTGCATGTGTGTACAGTATGTGTGTTTTGCTATGGGTGTGTGTGTTTTGCTATGGGTGTATGTTTTGCTATCGGTGCGTATGTGTGTGTGTGTGTGTGTGTGTGTGTATATATATATATATATATATATATATATATATAGATAGATAGATAGTCCAAGTAGAAGATACGGCACTCCAGGATTAGTATAACATGCCTAAGGCAGCAGGAAACAAAGCTGACAGCGCAGCATAGTTGTGTCAACGTTTCATTTAATTGCTTAAATTTCGTCAGGACAATATCAAAATACAAACAGAACCGCTTACCTTAAATACATACACCACATACAGACTAGTCCACGCAGCACGTGTGGGTCCTGGACGGGGATTGATGACGTCACGGTCAAGCGACGTGCACCCTCCGGCGCCGTAGTCATAGCAACCCACCAGGGTTAGCCGCACCAGTGCTGGGAGTCAAAAAAATTATAATCAAAACCACACATGAAACACAATATGATTATATAGCAAACACCAAATACAAGAAACACCATCAGCAATATGATGAATACTGAGCATAGAATAAATATGTAAATAATCAATATAGAATGATATCCATTAAGGTAGTCATAGCGGTTGTGTGTACCCAGAGGCCAATAGGTCCCTAGACTCACACAATGAAAAAATGTTAGAGATATCAGTAGACAACCTCAACGTGAATTGGAACCCGAACATGAGGTAGAACTGATAATCCCACTAATCTGAATAGATGTTACAGACTTCCAACACTGAACATAATGTTGAAATAAAATGCAATGGTCAGAGATATATATAAAACATAAAAAGCAGAAAAAGGCAAAAAAAGACAAAAGAATCTTGCTACAAAAGCAAGAAGAATTACAGAAAACAACCCAGATTGTTAGATTCATTAAGCCCATATGGGGCCAAAGTCCGTAATTCAAAAATCCAACGGGCTTCCTTGCGAAGTAACAATGCTCCTCGGTCCCCCCCTCGGATGTCACACAGGACGTGATCAATGACTTTGTGTCTCAAACTGGCCAGGGAGTGTTTGGCTTCACGGAAGTGTCAAGCTACCGGCTGTTCCTGGTGGGTACCCTCCAAGGCGGAGCGGATGGCTTGGCGATGTAGTGCCATTCTTTCCCTAAATTGGCGAATGGTCTTGCCAATGTACAACAGTCCACATGGACACTTGATGTAATAGATTAGAAATGTACTTTGACAGGACAAGATATGTTTGATCCGGATTTTCTTGCCAGAATGTGGGTGACTAAAGGTAGATCCACATTCCATGGACCTACAGGTGGTGCAGCCCAAGCACTTATAGCACCCCGGCTGCCGAGACAAAAAAAGTCCTTTGAGCAGTATTTTCCATATGAGAAATGTCATTTCTGACTAGAATGTCCCGGAGATTACGTTTGCGTTTATAGCTGGGCATAAGCTTGCAGTGTTTGATAGATTTAAGGTCAGGATCAGCAGTAAGTATGGGCCATAAACTTTTACCCATCTGCATGTTTTTCTGGTTAAAAGTAGAGATGAGCGGGTTCGGTTTCTTTGAATCCGAACCCGCACGAACTTCACTTTTTTTTCCACGGGTCCGAGCGACTCGGATCTTCCCGCCTTGCTCGGTTAACCCGAGCGCGCCCGAACGTCATCATGACGCTGTCGGATTCTCGCGAGGCTCGGATTCTATCGCGAGACTCGGATTCTATATAAGGAGCCGCGCGTCGCCGCCATTTTCACTCGTGCATTGAGATTGATAGGGAGAGGACGTGTCTGGCGTCCTCTCCATTAGAATAGAGATAGATAGATTAGATAGAGAGAGATTGTGCAGAGTCGCAGACAGAGTTAGTTTACCACAGTCAGTGACCAGTGCAGTTGCTAGTTAACTTTTATTTAATATAATATATCCGTTCACTTCTCTCTGCTATATCCGTTCTCTGCCTGAAAAAAAAAACGATACACAGCACAGTCAGTCACACAGTGTGACTCAGTCTGTGTGCACTCAGCTCAGCCCAGTGTGCTGCACAGTCATCAATGTATAAATTAAAAGCTTATAATTAATTGTGGGGGAGACTGGGGAGCACTGCAGGTTGTTAGCAGGAGCCAGGAGTACAATTATATTAATTAACAGTGCACACTTTTGCTGCAGGAGTGGTGACCAGTGCCTGACCACCAGTATAGTATTGTTGTATACTACTAATATCTCTTTAAATATCAACCAGTCTATATTAGCAGCAGACACAGTACAGTGCGGTAGTTCACGGCTGTGGCTACCTCTGTGTCGGCACACGGCAGGCAGTCCGTCCGACCAGAATTGTATTATTTATTATTATATACCTACCACCTAACCGTGGTTTTTTTTTCATTCTTTATACCGTCATAGTGTCATCCTAATTGTTACGAGTATACTACTATCTCTTTATCAACCAGTGTACAGTGCGGTAGTTCACGGCTGTGGCTACCTCTGTGTCGGCACACGGCAGGCAGTCCGTCCGACCAGAATTGTATTATTTATTATTATATACCTACCACCTAACCGTGGTTTTTTTTTCATTCTTTATACCGTCATAGTGTCATCCTAATTGTTACGAGTATACTACTATCTCTTTATCAACCAGTGTACAGTGCGGTAGTTCACGGCTGTGGCTACCTCTGTGTCGGCACACGGCAGGCAGTCCGTCCGACCAGAATTGTATTATTTATTATTATATACCTACCACCTAACCGTGGTTTTTTTTTCATTCTTTATACCGTCATAGTGTCATCCTAATTGTTACGAGTATACTACTATCTCTTTATCAACCAGTGTACAGTGCGGTAGTTCACGGCTGTGGCTACCTCTGTGTCGGCACACGGCAGGCAGTCCGTCCGACCAGAATTGTATTATTTATTATTATATACCTACCACCTAACCGTGGTTTTTTTTTCATTCTTTATACCGTCATAGTGTCATCCTAATTGTTACGAGTATACTACTATCTCTTTATCAACCAGTGTACAGTGCGGTAGTTCACGGCTGTGGCTACCTCTGTGTCGGCACACGGCAGGCAGTCCGTCCGACCAGAATTGTATTATTTATTATTATATACCTACCACCTAACCGTGGTTTTTTTTTCATTCTTTATACCGTCATAGTGTCATCCTAATTGTTACGAGTATACTACTATCTCTTTATCAACCAGTGTACAGTGCGGTAGTTCACGGCTGTGGCTACCTCTGTGTCGGCACACGGCAGGCAGTCCGTCCGACCAGAATTGTATTATTTATTATTATATACCTACCACCTAACCGTGGTTTTTTTTTCATTCTTTATACCGTCATAGTGTCATCCTAATTGTTACGAGTATACTACTATCTCTTTATCAACCAGTGTACAGTGCGGTAGTTCACGGCTGTGGCTACCTCTGTGTCGGCACACGGCAGGCAGTCCGTCCGACCAGAATTGTATTATTTATTATTATATACCTACCACCTAACCGTGGTTTTTTTTTCATTCTTTATACCGTCATAGTGTCATCCTAATTGTTACGAGTATACTACTATCTCTTTATCAACCAGTGTACAGTGCGGTAGTTCACGGCTGTGGCTACCTCTGTGTCGGCAGTCGGCAGGCAGTCCGTCCATCCATAATTGTATTATTATTATAATATATACCACCTAACCGTGGTTTTTTTTTCATTCTTTATACCGTCGTCATAGTGTCATACTAGTTGTTACGAGTATACTACTATCTCTTTATCAACCAGTGTACAGTGCGGTAGTTCACGGCTGTGGCTACCTCTGTGTCGGCAGTCGGCAGGCAGTCCGTCCATCCATAATTGTATTATTATTATAATATATACCACCTAACCGTGGTTTTTTTTTCATTCTTTATACCGTCGTCATAGTGTCATACTAGTTGTTACGAGTATACTACTATCTCTTTATCAACCAGTGTACAGTGCGGTAGTTCACGGCTGTGGCTACCTCTGTGTCGGCAGTCGGCAGGCAGTCCGTCCATCCATAATTGTATTATTATTATAATATATACCACCTAACTGTGGTATTTTTTTTTCTTTCTTTATACCGTCGTCATAGTGTCATACTAGTTGTTACGAGTATACTACTATCTCTTTATCAACCAGTGTACAGTGCGGTAGTTCACAGCTGTGGCTACCTCTGTGTCGGCAGTCGGCAGGCAGTCCGTCCATCCATAATTGTATTATTATTATAATATATACCACCTAACCGTGGTTTTTTTTTCATTCTTTATACCGTCGTCATAGTGTCATACTAGTTGTTACGAGTATACTACTATCTCTTTATCAACCAGTGTACAGTGCGGTAGTTCACGGCTGTGGCTACCTCTGTGTCGGCAGTCGGCAGGCAGTCCGTCCATCCATAATTGTATTATTATTATAATATATACCACCTAACCGTGGTTTTTTTTTCATTCTTTATACCGTCGTCATAGTGTCATACTAGTTGTTACGAGTATACTACTATCTCTTTATCAACCAGTGTACAGTGCGGTAGTTCACGGCTGTGGCTACCTCTGTGTCGGCACTCGGCAGCCCGTCCATAATTGTATATACCACCTAACCGTGGTTTTTTTTTCTTTCTTTATACATACATACTAGTTACGAGTATACTATCTCTTTATCAACCAGTCTATATATTAGCAGCAGACACAGTACAGTGCGGTAGTTCACGGCTGTGGCTACCTCTGTGTCGGCACTCGGCAGCCCGTCCATAATTGTATACTAGTATCCAATCCATCCATCTCCATTGTTTACCTGAGGTGCCTTTTAGTTGTGCCTATTAAAATATGGAGAACAAAAATGTTGAGGTTCCAAAATTAGGGAAAGATCAAGATCCACTTCCACCTCGTGCTGAAGCTGCTGCCACTAGTCATGGCCGAGACGATGAAATGCCAGCAACGTCGTCTGCCAAGGCCGATGCCCAATGTCATAGTACAGAGCATGTCAAATCCAAAACACCAAATATCAGTAAAAAGCCTCTTTTTTTCTTTGCGTCATGTGCTGTTTGGGGAGGGTTTTTTGGAAGGGACATCCTGCGTGACACTGCAGTGCCACTCCTAGATGGGCCCGGTGTTTGTGTCGGCCACTAGGGTCGCTAATCTTACTCACACAGCTACCTCATTGCGCCTCTTTTTTTCTTTGCGTCATGTGCTGTTTGGGGAGGGTTTTTTGGAAGGGCCATCCTGCGTGACACTGCAGTGCCACTCCTAGATGGGCCCGGTGTTTGTGTCGGCCACTAGGGTCGCTAATCTTACTCACACAGCTACCTCATTGCGCCTCTTTTTTTCTTTGCGTCATGTGCTGTTTGGGGAGGGTTTTTTGGAAGGGACATCCTGCGTGACACTGCAGTGCCACTCCTAGATGGGCTCGGTGTTTGTGTCGGCCACTAGGGTCGCTTATCTTACTCACACAGCGACCTCGGTGCAAATTTTAGGACTAAAAATAATATTGTGAGGTGTGAGGTATTCAGAATAGACTGAAAATGAGTGTAAATTATGGTTTTTGAGGTTAATAATACTTTGGGATCAAAATGACCCCCAAATTCTATGATTTAAGCTGTTTTTTAGTGTTTTTGGAAAAAAACACCCGAATCCAAAACACACCCGAATCCGACAAAAAAAATTCGGTGAGGTTTTGCCAAAACGCGTTCGAACCCAAAACACGGCCGCGGAACCGAACCCAAAACCAAAACACAAAACCCGAAAAATTTCAGGCGCTCATCTCTAGTTAAAAGGATGATATTCCTGTACAAATGGGATTCTGTTGTCATTAATGTGGCTCTGTGTCTTAATGGCAAGAACCTCTTGTCTCGGTATGTCTAGGACATGCCTCTTGGTTATCTGTAACTGAGCGATGTCGTATCCCCGAACCACAAAGTCCTGTATCATCATGTCAATGTGCTTTTCCGCCTTCGCCAGAGTGTCACAAGTACGAACAGCTCGTAAGAACTGTGATTTCGGTAGGCTACCTGCAACAAAACCAGGATGTTGGCTATCTGCCCTCAAAATTGTGTTACGGTCCGTGGGTTTCTTATAGAGGTCTGTGGCCACATGCCCATCTTGTAGAGACACTTCTACATCCAGATATTGGACCACTGTGTCACTGATCTGGTAGGTAAATTGTATGTCAGCATCCATCCCATTAATTTGCTCCATTGCCAGTTTAAATTCTAAGCTGGTGCCAGACCAGATGATAAATAGGTCATCTATATATCGGGTTAAGTAAAGGATTTTGGATTGCATACTTGGGTTTAGGAGAAAGAGATCTTTATCCAGCTCAAACATAAAGATGTTAGCCAGGGATGGCCCGACACAAGATCCCATCGCACAGCCCCGTTGTTGAACGTACCATTGTCGGTCGAATAAGAAATAATTCCTTGTGAGGGACAGCGTTAGCAACTCACAGAAGAAGTTGATGTCAGGACCTTTGTAAGCCAAATTCCCCATGAGGAATCTGCGGACTGCTTGTACTCCTCGACTGTGGGGGATGTTGGTGTATAATGATATCACGTCCAACGTGCATAGAAAACATCCCTTCGGCAAAGTCGGTAAATCTGCCAATTTCCTGAGGAAGGTTGACGAGTCCTTGAAATAAGTTGGCTGGTCCTGAATGAGTTCTTGTAAGAAGCTATCCAGATATTGTGAGATGATATAGTAGATGGAGTCCCGGGCACTGATGATAGGACGTCCAGGTGGATGTGTAGAATTCTTATGTAACTTCGGAATTGAGTACAGAACTGGGGTTTTTGGATGGTCTATAGATAATGCTTGACAGACTTTGTCAGTGATGAAGCCACTCTGGGTTGTTTGTTGCAAGACCACATCCAGTTCCTTCTTGAATGTTACAGTTGGATCCAACCTTAGTAGCTTATAGACCTCAGTATCATTCAGTTGTTGAAGTATATCTTGTCGGTAATATTCTAAGTCTAACACCACGACACCCCCACCTTTGTCGGCGGGGCGAATGACTATGTCCTTATAGCCTTGTAGATTATTTAGAGCTAAGCGTTCCGCCTTCGTGAGATTATTTCTAGGTGATGGAGAATTACTCACATGCTCCGTGACAAATTGATTAAGAGTTCTTGTGAATACTTTTAAGGAATTGTTTGATGAAGAGGGATCAAAAGATGATTTAGGTCTAAATCTTTGTATCTGTGCAGATGGGAGTTGAACCGGTTGTTTGTCAAAAAATTCTTTCAGACGTATCTGTCGAGAAAATGTATGGAGATCCACTGTCCAATTAAATAGGTCAAATTCAGATGTTGGGATAAACGAAAGTCCCTTGTCAAGTACACTGATTTCTTCATCTGTTAGAGTCCTGCTGGACAAATTGAACACTATGGCCCTCATTCCGAGTTGATCGGTCGCAAGGCGATTTTAGCAGAGTTACACACGCTAAGCCGCCGCCTACTGGGAGTGAATCTTAGCTTCTTAAAATTGCGACCGATGTATTCGCAATATTGCGATTACTAACTACTTAGCAGTTTCAGAGTAGCTTCAGACTTACTCTGCCTGTGCGATCAGTTCAGTGCTTGTCGTTCCTGTTTTGACGTCACAAACACACCCAGCGTTCGCCCAGACACTCCCCCGTTTCCCCGGCCACTCCTGCGTTTTTTCCGGAAACGGTAGCGTTTTTTCCCGCACGCCCATAAAACGGCCTGTTTCCGCCCAGTAACACCCATTTCCTGTCAATCACATTACGATCGCCGGAGCGATGAAAAAGCCGTGAGTAAAAATACTATCTCCATTGTAAAATTACTTGGCGCAGTCGCAGTGCGAATATTGCGCATGCGTACTAAGCGGAATTTCACTGCGATGCGATGAAAAATACCGAGCGATCAACTCGGAATGAGGGCCTATGTTGGTTTTTTTGCTGCACGCTTCTTGTTTGAAGATCCTTTGCCACTGGCCACCTCGCCTACTTTTTTGGGGGGGACGCCGCGCTGAGCGCGGGTGCGTACTCCTAAAGGGGGCTTACCAGAGGTTTTTGTTGAATCACTGTCCCGCTCACTCTGAGAAGATTGAGTGCCAGATGAATCATTAGTGCGATCACGTTGTTGACGCCATCTTGAAGACCTGTTCGGTTTGGAAGAAACTCCCGGGTTATTGACCCAGGGGTAAACGGTGCACTGTTGATAGTCCCTTTGGACAGTAGACAGTTTCTCCCGTTTGAATTTGAGAAGGTCTTGTCGGTATTTGTCAGTCTGCTCTTGTAGTTTGCTCATCCAGTCGGTATCTGGATCCTTACTAAACGTGTCATCAATATTTCTTTCAACTTCAAGGATGTTAGCCTTAATGCGGGTTAATTCACGGTGGGACTCTTCTATAACTAACAAGAGCAGATCAAAACTGCACTTGTTTAGAACAGCCACCGTCGGCAAAACTCTGGATTGAATTTACCGATGGTGGGGGTGTTTGAGACACAAAGTCATTGATCACGTCCCGTGTGACATCCGAGGGGGGACCGAGGAGCATTGTTACTTCGCAAGGAAGCCCGTTGGATTTTTGAATTACGGACTTTGGCCCCATATGGGCTTAATGAATCTAACAATCTGGGTTGTTTTCTGTAATTCTTCTTGCTTTTGTAGCAAGATTATTTTGTCTTTTTTTGCCTTTTTCTGCTTTTTATGTTTTATATAAATCTCTGACCATTGCATTTTATTTCAACATTATGTTCAGTGTTTGAAGTCTGTAACATCTATTCAGATTAGTGGGATTATCAGTTCTACCTCATGTTCGGGTTCCAATTCACGTTGAGGTTATCTACTGATATCTCTAACATTTTTTCATTGTGTGAGTCTAGGGACCTATTGGCCTCTGGGTACACACAACCGCTATGACTACCTTAATGGATATCATTCTATATTGATTATTTACATATTTATTCTATGCTCAGTATTCATCATATTGCTGATGGTGTTTCTTGTATTTGGTGTTTGCTATATAATCATATTGTGTGTCATGTGTGGTTTTGATTATCATTTTTTTGACTCCCAGCACTGGTGCGGCTAACCCTGGCGGGTTGCTATGACTACGGCGCCGGAGGGCGCACGCCGCTTGACCGTGACGTCATCAATCCCCGTCCAGGACCCACACGTGCTGCATGGACTAGTCTGTATGTGGTGTATGTATTTAAGGTAAGCGGTTCTGTTTGTATTTTGATATTGTCCTGACGAAATTTAAGCAATTAAATGAAACGTTGACACAACTATGCTGCGCTGTCAGCTTTGTTTCCTGCTGCCTTAGGCATGTTATAGTAGTCCTGGAGTGCCGTATCTTCTACTTGGACTGTCTTATTGTTTACTGGCACCTGGGCACTATATACCTGATGGAAAATAGGAGTGCCGGTCCTTGCTCTGGTTTATATATATAGATAGATAGATAGATAGATAGATAGATAGATAGATGTGCATGTGTGTTTTGCTATATGTGTTTAGCTGTGTATGTATGTTTTCCTATGTGTGTGTGTGTGTGTGTGTGTGTTTTGCTGTGTGTGTATTTTACTATGTGTGTGTATATACAGGGCTGGCCCGACCGCCTAGAGCGCCACATGTGGAGGGGGCCGCCGCTGCCTTCTCATCTCGACTGCCGCCTCTCGGGATGTGCTTACATACAGGCTGCACTGCCCGCAGAGAGAGCCAGGACTGCAGAGTGAGGTGAGTGGGGAGCCGGGGAGGGAAACCACATACTACAGGCGCCATCTTTATGCAATCTCCCTGTCCCCCCTGCCTCAGTCACCCACTCTCTACCTGTCACCCATTCTCTACCTGTCACCCGCTTTCTCCCTGTCACCCCCGCCTCAGTCACCCACTATCTCCATGTCACCGCCGCCTTAGTCACTCACTATCTCCCTGTCACCCTTGCATCAGTCACCCACTCTTTACCTGTCACCCCAGCCTCAGTCATCCACTCTCTACCTGTCACCCTTGCCTCAGTCACCCACTTTTTACCTGTCACCCCTGACTCAGTCACCCACTATTTCCCTGTCACTGCCGCCTCAGTCACTCACTATCTCCCTGTCACTCCTACCTCAGTCACCCACTCTCTACCTGTCACCCCTGCCTCAGTCACCCACTATCTCCCTGTCACACCCGCATCAGTCACCGACTCTCTACCTGTCACCCTTGACTCAGTCACCCACTATTTCCCTGTCACACCCACCTCAGTCACCCACTATCTCCCTGTCACCCTTGCCTCAGTCACTCACTATCTCCCTGTCACACTTGCTTCAGTCACCCACTCTATACCTGTCATCCCCACCTCAGTCAACCACTCTCTCCCTGTGACCCCTGCCTCAGTCACCCACTCTCTCCCTGTGACCCCCTCCTCAGTCACCCACAATCTCCCTGTCACCGTTGCCTCAGTCACCCACTCTTTACCTGTCACCCCTGCCTCAGTCACCCACTCTCTACCTGTCATCCCACCTCTGTCACCCACTCTGTCCCTGTCACTCCCGCCTCAGTCAACCACTCTCCCTGTCACCCCCGCCTCAGTCACCCACTCTATCCATGTGACCCCCGCCTCAGTCAACCACTCTCTCCCTGTGACCCCCGCCTCAGTCACCCACTATCTCACTGTCATCCCCACCTCAGTCACCCACTCTATCCCTGTGACCCCCGCCTCAGTCAACCACTCTCTCCCTGTCACCCCCGCCTCAGTCAACCACTCTTCCTGTCACCCCCACCTCAGTCATCCACTCTCTACCTGTCACCCTTGCTTCAGTCATCCACTTTTTCCCTGTCACCCTTGCCTCAGTCATCCACTTTTTCCCTGTCAACACCGCCTCAGTCACTCACTATCTCCCTGTCACCACCGCCTCAGTCACCCATTATCTCCCTGTCACCCTTGCCTCAGTCACCCACTCTTTACCTGTCATCCCCACCTCAGTCACCCACTCTATCCCTGTGACCCCCGTCTCAGTCAACCACTCTCTCCCTGTGACCCCCGCCTCAGTCACCCACTCTCTCCCTGTGACCCTCTCCTCAGTCACCCACTCTCTCCCTGTGACCATCTCCTCAGTCACCCACTCTTTACCTGTCACCCCTGCCTCAGTCACCCACTCTATACCTGTCATCCCACTTCTGTCACCAACTCTATCCCTGTCACCCCCGCCTCAGTCAAGCACTCTCCCTGTCACCCCCGCCTCAGTCACCCACTCTATCCCTGTGACCCCCGCCTCAGTCAACCACTCTCTCCCTGTGACCCCCGTCTCAGTCACCCACTATATCACTGTCATCCCCACCTCAGTCACCCACTCTCTCCCTGTCACCCACTCTTTACCTGTCACCGCCGTCTCAGTCAACCACTCTCTCCCTGTAACCCTAGCCTCAGTCACCCACTATCTCCCTGTCACCCCCGCCTCAGTCACCCACTATCTCCCTGTCACCCCTGCCTCAGTCATCCACTATCTCGGGGCGGATTGGGATCGAACACCAGCCCGGGAAATTTATGGAAGCAGCCCTAATGGGGACGGAGTCTGTTGAGGGGGAGGGGCCTGTCAAGGGGGCGGGGTCACTCCTTAGAGGTCCTGATTCTGAGATAGACACAGTTGGGGCCTCCTTTGCTTTACGTAACGCTATTGTTTACCTGTGACTTTGGCCCTCATTCTGAGTTGATCGCTCGCTAGCTACTTTTAGCAGCCATGCAAATGCATTGTTGCCACCCACCGGGGAGTGTATTTTCGCTTTGCAAATGTGCAATCGCATGTGCAGCCGAGCGAACACATTTTGTTCAAAACAAGACCAGCCCTGTAGTTACTTGTAATGTGCAATGATTCTAGCGACGGAGGTCCCAGAATTGACGACAGATACCCACCCTACAAACGACTGGACACACCTGCGTTTTCCCAAACACTCCCAGAAAACGTCCAGTTGCCACCTACAAACGCCCTCTTCCTGTCAATCTCCTTGCGATCGGCTGTGCGAATGAATTCGTCGCTAAAAGCATTGCATAACAACGATGCTCTTTGTACCCGTATGATGCGCATGCACATTGCGGCACACATGCATTGCGACGCATGCGCAGTTTTGCCATTTTTTTACCTGATCGCAGCGCTGCGAAAATTGGCAGCGAGCGATCAACTCGGAATGACCCCCTTTATGCATATGCTGCTACAATACCCTTCCCTGATGTACATCTGTACGTCTGAATATACAAGGACTGATATGACCAATTTCATTGTCTACTGACACTGCAGTCATGCCTTTAATCTACTTCTGATTTTATTGATTTTTCATTCTACAAACCCCTCTTTTTAACCTTATATGTTTCAAAGTACAGGGAGAAGGAGCACACACTACATACAGCACAGTACAGGGAGGGAGCACACACTACATACAGCACAGTACAGGGAGGAGGAGCACACACTACATACAGCACAGTACAGGGAGGGAGCACACACTACATACAGCACAGTACAGGGAGGAGGAGCACACACTACATACAGCACAGTACAGGGAGGGAGCACACACTACATACAGCACAGTGCAGGGAGGAGGAGCACACACTACATACAGCACAGTACAGGGAGGGAGCACACACAAGTAGTGAAACACAGACACAGGGGACCAGTGCAGCAGAATCTGTCCCAGTGGCCAAACCGCCCCTGATTACATACATAGCCACCATATTACATACATAGCCACCACATTATTACATGAATACACCACATTATACAAATAGCTTTGCATTACACGTATAGCACTACACGTATTGCACTGCATTACTCAAAGAGTACCACATAACTCGAATAGCACAACATTACAAGTATAGCAGCGCACTACACGTATAGCACCACATTATACAACTAGCACATTACATACATAGCCACTGCATTACATATGTAGCCACCGCATTACATATGTAGCCACCGCATTACATACGTAGACACTGCATAAATAGGCCCATCATCATGGACAGACATTGGGCAGCTATAGGGCTGAAGGACGTTGCATTAGAGATTGTCCCAGGGCTGGCTGTAAGTGCTGCCTGCTCAGCTGGAATCCTGAGAACAAAGTACATCCTGCTCCTGTCCAGTCCCCAAACCATACACTGTGACCGGGGACGCCCTTACCCTTACACTAACTTGATAATGCAAATAATGTAATTAAAAATAAAATCTCTGCCGTGTCCCCTTCAGTGCTCAGTTGCTGCTCTGGCCAGTTCACTGAGAGTGTGGGAGCTGGGGTGGCAGCGGGTGTAGTGAACCCAGCTCCGACCATCGCTTTGCTGCTGCTCCTGGGCCGGGCTCGTTGAAGAGACCTTTGGCTGGGGCCAGGGAGAGGATGCTGCTGGGCTGGTTAACTTTCTCCAGGTCCCTCGTTGGTAGAATAGCATCACCACTTTTCACTGCTAGTGGCACCTGGAAGTGCCCTCTAGCCTAACTTTTGGATTGCATTCCAATGAACCACAAGTACTGGAAGCAGTGTGAGCCAGACCAGCCTGAGTGTGAATCAGCCTGGCTAAGGGGGATATGGGACCAGCCCATCGGAATCTGTCATGGTGTCCTGGTGGGCCAATCCACCCCTGCCCCCACCTCAGTCACCCACTCTATCCCTGTCATCACCGCCTCAGTCAACCACTCTCTCCCTGTTACCCCGCCTCAACCTCAGTCACCCACTCTATCCCTGTGACCCCCGCCTCAGTCAACCACTCTCTCCCTGTGAACCCCGCCTCAGTCACCCACTCTCTCCCTGTGACCCCCTCCCCAGTCACCCACTATCTCTCTGTCACCATTGCCTCAGCCACCCACTATCTCCCTGTCACCCCTGTCTCAGTCATCCACTATCTCCCTGTCATCCCTGCCTCAGTCACCCACTAACAGTTGTTGTTTTTTGGTGGCTTGCGCTGTCCCTATTTTTAATATGGGAGAGGGGCCCAATGCATATTGTTGCACCTGGGCCCACCATTCTCTAGTTCCGCCACGGATGATGGGTCTGCTCTCTCCAGAGCCATACCCTATCTGGAAGCCGGCTACTGGGGAAGGAGGAGCGTTTTTGACATTCCAAAGATGCAGCACTGTCCTGCTGGTGCAGTGCAAGGTAACAGAGATCTTTTACACATGCTTCCCAGCAATAGTTGCTGGAACTAAAAGCCAGCAGCGTTAGTAACTACATGCTGCTGGCTGGAATGTGAATTGAGCCTACACATTGGGTGGGAGGAGGTAAATAGACATCTGGATGCAGTATAAACTGGCAGAAGGGACATTGGAGGGGTGAATGGGATATAGTGAATTAGTATGTGTGACAGGTGAGTGAGATGCATGATAGTGAGTGGTGAGTGGGTGGGTATGCTTGACAGTGTGGGGTGAGTGGGTATGCGTGACCGTGAGGGGTATGCGTAACAATGAGCGGTGAGTGAGAATGTGTGACAGTGAGGGGTGAGTGAGAATGCATGACAGTGAGTGAGAATGTGTATGTGTGACAGTGAGTAGGAATGTATTACAGTGAGGTGTGAGTGGTTATGTGTGACAGTGAGTAGGAATGTATTACAGTGAGGTGTGAGTGGGTATGCGTGACAGTGAGTAGGAATATATTACAGTGAGGCGTGAGTGGGTATGTATGACAGTGGGTAAGTGTTACAGTGAGGGGTGAGTGGGTATGCGTGACAGTGAGGGGTGAGTGAGAATGCGTGACAGTGAGTGAGGATGTGTATGTGTGACAGTGAGTAGGAATGTATTACAGTGAGGTGTGAGAGGGTATGTGTGACAGTGAGTAGGAATGTATTACAGTGAGGCGTGAGTGGGTATGCGTGACAGTGAGTAGGAATTTATTACAGTAAGGCGTGAGTGGGTATGTGTGATAGTGGTAAAGTATTATAGTGAGGTGAGACTGGGTATGTGTGACAGTTAGTGGGAAAGTGTTACAGTGAGGGGTGAGTGGGTATGTGTGACAGTGAGGGGTGAGTGTGAATGCGTGACAGTGAGGTGTGAGTGGGTATGCGTGACAGTGAGCTTTGAGTGAGAATGCATGACAGTGAGTAGTAATGTATTACAGTCAGGCATGAATGAGTATGTGGGACAGTGAGTAGGAATGTATTAAAGTGAGGTGTGAGTGGGTATGTGTGACAGTGAGTAGGAATGTATTACATCAAGACGTAAGTGGGTATGCGTGACAGTGAGTAGGAATGTATTACAGTGAGGTGTGAGTGGGTATGTGTGACAGTTAGTGGGAAGGTGTTACAGTGAGGTGTGAGTGGGTATGTGTGACAGTAGGAAATTGTTACAGTGAGGTGTGAGTGGGTATGTGTGACAGTTAGTGGGAAAGTGTTACAGTGAAGTGTGATTGGGTATGTGTGACAGTGGGAAAGTGTTACAGAGAGGGGTGAAAGGGTATGTGTGACAGTTAGTGGGAAAGTGTTACAGTGAGGGGTGAGTGGGTATGCGTAACAGTGAGTATGAATGTATTACAGTGAGGTGTGAGTGGGTATGTGTGACAGTTAGTGGGAAAGTGTTACAGTGAGGTGTGAGTGGGTATGTGTGACAGTTAGTGGGAAGTTGTTACAGTGAGGTGTGAGTGGGCATGTGTGACAGTTAGTGGGAAAGTGTTACAGTGAGGGGTGAGTGGGTATGTGTGACAGTTAGTGGGAAAGTGTTACAGTGAGGGGTGAGTCGGTATGTGTGAGTTAGTGGGAAAGTATTACAGTGAGGGGTGAGTGGGTATGTGTGACAGTTAGTGGGAAAGTGTTATAGTGAGGGGTGAGTTGGTATGTGTGACAGTGAGTAGTGAGTGAGAATGCGTGATGGTGAGTGGATATGCATGACCGAGAGGCAGGGCCGTAACTAGGGGGGGGGGCCTAAGGGGGCATGCGCCCCAGGTGCAGGATTTGAGGGGGTGCCAAGGAGTTACAGAGGAACAGGGGTTTGTTTGTTTTTTTACCGGCAGTGAGGCAGCAGACTGCACCCTTGGCAATGTCTCTGACCCACCTGTCTGCCCACAGCTGGCTCCAACTCTGTGCGGCTGAGCTACAGTACCTGGGATCTCTTCTATGCCGGCTACTGTCTTAAACTCTCTTCTTTGCCACGCAGTGCTGCGACTAGCGTGTGGTGCACTGTACAAGCTATAGAAGCGCACTGTGCTCTCAGTTAGCAGTATCAGGCTCTGCTTTGCCTCCCAGATGGGGGATTTGGTGTAGCTTATAGGGGGATGTAGTGTAGTGATGTAGTGTAGCATATAGGGTATGTAGTGCAGTGCATAGGAGGATGTAGTGAAGTGATGTAGTGTACCATATAGGGTATGTAGTGTAGTAATGTATTGCAGTATATAGGGGCATGTAGTGCACTGATGTGGTGTAGCATATAAGGAGATGGGGTGTAGTATGGCTGACCGGCGGTCTCCTTACCACCGGTCAGCTTACCGACGCCGGGATCCCGGCAGCATACCAACGCCGGGATCCCGGCGGGGAGGGGCGAGTGCAGCAAGCCCCTTGCGGGCTCGGTGGCGACCTGCGCTCGCCACGGGTTCTATTCCCATCCTATGGGTGTCGTGGACACCCACGAGTGGAAATAGTCCCTGTTGGTCGGCATGCCGACCATCGGGAAACTGAGCCGGCGGGATGGTGGAGGAGGTCATGTGACTGTCGGTCAGCAGACCGCCGGTCACATGAATACCACCCAGGAGATGTAGTGTAGTGATGTAGTATAGCATATAGGGTATGTACTGCAGTGCATAGGGGCATGTAGTGTAGTGATGTAGTTCAGCGTGTAGGGGATGTAGTATAGTGATGTAGTGCAGTGGATAGGGGGAATGTAGTACAGTGACGAAGTGTTATGATATAGTGCAATATATGGGGACACACAGTGGAGCATGTAGTTGAACACACTGGCAAGGCATGTGACGCATACTGTAGGGCATATGAAGCACATAGTGGAATATTGGCCCTCATTCCGAGTTGTTCGCTCGCAAGCTGCTTTTAGCAGCTTTGCACACGCTAAGCCGCCGCCTACTGGGAGTGAATCTTAGCATAGTAAAATTGCGAACTAAAGATTAGCAGAATTGTGAATAGACACTTCTTAGCAGTTTCTGAGTAGCTCCACACTTACTCGGCAACTGCGATCAGTTCAGTCAGTTTCGTTCCTGGTTTGACGTCACAAACACTCCCAGCGTTCGCCCAGACACTCCCCTGTTTCTTCAGACACTCCCGCGTTTTTCCCAGAAACGGCAGCGTTTTTTCACACACACCCATAAACGGCCAGCTTCCGCCCAGAAACACTCACTTCCTGTCAATCACATTACGATCACCAGAACGAAGAAAAAACCTCGTAATGCCGTGAGTAAAATTCCTAACTGCATAGCAAATTTACTTGGCGCAGTCGCAGTGCAAACATTGCGCATGCGCAATTAGCGGAAAATCGCTGCGATGCGAAGAAAATTACCGAGCGAACAACTCGGAATGACCACCATTGTCCAATAGTATCCCCTTTTTTCAAATTTCCTGGTAATCTAATATTTTATACTCTTGTTTTTTTTTTTTTTTTTGGGGGGGGCGCAAACTATTTCCTTGCCCCGGGTGACAGAAATCCTAGTTTCGGCCCTGCGAGAGGGGTGAGTGGATATGTGTGACAGTGAGTGGGAAAGTGTTACAGCGAGGGCATACACTAATTGGGTGGGCAGCATACACTAACTAGGCTGGTGCTATGGTTTGAGGAAGGGGGGCCCAAATCGGTGTCTTGCTTAGGGCCCTCTGAGGTCTAAATCCGCCTCTGCCATCCTCATATAAAAAATGTACTCAGCTTGCCTTGTACAGCCCACTCTCATGCAATTCTCTAAAACTATTCTCATGGTATACAGATATACAGTATTTTTCTTGTGTCACAATGGCAGGTTCCTTTTGTTTAGAAATTACTTCTACTCAGATGTTATCTGTGTACAATAACTGCACAATACCACTATCTATTTATGTTTATTGCATGTAATTAGTATACAATTTTGTGAATGTTGTACAGTATGCCTGTAGTTACACCTGCAGTGTACAATGTATCTCTTTTTCTGAGCATTGGTCTTACCATTTATATCAGCACTGATATTATCTGCATTTCCACTTGTTGTGTATATAGAGTATTTAAGGTTTAGTGAAGATTTATTTTTAATAAGATGGAATTATATTAAAATTGCGTCCACAGGTCATGTTGGGGATATATAATACACTATTGCCCATCAATTTATGTGACTTGTGTAGATGTTCTGTGCCCAGTGCAATGTGTTAATGGAAATTATATTCAAATATTGATTGCAGCAGATTATATACCTGTTGAGAGATGTATGCAACATTACAACTTCAGAATTTGATATGTGCAAAAAGATTCTGAGTTACTAATCAGCAGGGCTGATTGCTCATCCTGTGTAAATGATTTCCGATTTAGAGGAGAATTACTCCTTACAAGTTCTCAAAGTAAAGTTTTACAGTGATTGAGACTTTTCAAGTATATTCCTCAATCTGAGACATTTCCATCCTAAACGGTGTATTTTTAGTGCAATTCACTGGGGACCGCATGCTATTGTGTTTTTTTTTTATTTCCCAGAGGAATGGAACACTTTGGAGCAGACACACAGGTAGCTGGAGAAGAATAGATCTAATAATTATTAGTGAATCCCATAGAATATATTTAGGGGAGAAAGTGAAACAGTGGCTGTTCTGCCGTTAAATCCGGACTAAAGATTACCATTATAGTAATAATAGGATGCACAAGCAGCTTCTGTTGATTAAAATTATATGCAGCATACCTATATTCTGTGTGTAACTGCAGGGCTGCATGTGCATCTGAATTGCCACGTTACAGTGTTTTCCATGAAAGCACTGTAGCATAGCATTTTGTATGCAAATACAGTCACAGTCACAGTCATTTTAATAAGCAGAAGCTGCTTGTGTGTCCTATTACATTACTTTCAATCTAGATGCATTTTCGCGGAAAAAAAAACGCAAAACAAACATGTTCAGCACTACCGAGTTAAACAGTATTCATTCGTTATGTGTAGCGCTACTTGTAGCACATGGGCCCTCATTCCGAGTTGTTCGCAGCGGATCATCGCATCGCAAACGGCAGGAAAACCTCATACTGCGCAAGCGCAAAAGCGGAAATACGCATGCGCAAAGATAGCGATACGACACTTGTGCAGAATTACTATAAGAAAAACTGCTCGTAATACACAAACGAAAACGGGGAGTGACGGAGGCGTGGCAGAGGCACGGCTTTGCAATCCTACGAAATGGGCGTGAAAGTGGGCGGCTAGTGTGGGAGTATGCATCCAGCAGTAGGCGTGTTTTTGGCAAAAATGCGTATCCTATGTTAAAAGTACATAACAAATGTTCGCTATCTTGACGCAGCCGAAGAGTGAGTCTGCAGCTACTCAGCACTTGCGAAGTAATGTTACAAGTGTGTGTCTGCTCTAATTAGCAATTAATTAGCAACTGAATTCACCTGTTGAGCATTTACTCGCAAAACACTGCTCTTACAAAATAATACAAACAGCAATTATATGGCCACTTCATATTTGTATTGTTAGCACAAACAAATCTGACACACTCACAAATAATGCACTGTATTTTTTGTACCAATAAAAATTAACTGATGTAAAATGCATGTTTTAATTATTTGTTTAATAATCTCAAATGTGACTAAACATACTTATAAACTACATCAGCTAAATCTTCTCAACATAGACATATTCCTTTGTACATACCAAATAACATGAGCACCATAAGGCAGCCTACATTTCATGTGACTTAATATGTTTTTTATTTTTTTATTTTTTGTGAATATGTGTCCATATCTAATACTATGGCATGTTGCCCCTAGTAACCCAAGTTTTTTTTTGTTGTTTTTTTTAATATGGTCAATTAAGTGTTGTGCAAGGCATACAGATTTAAAATTACACTATGCAATGTTTGTCTTAATATTCTGATTGTTCCCTTGTTCCACAAATGTCAATATGCCATGTTCAAGTTTACAGGGCACAGTTTTAATGAGTGCATAACCTTTAGTAAAACACACAAACAATTGTAAAGTATTTTTTTTTTACTTCAAAAAAAGTTAAAAATCAACAACACAACATGGCTACAAATGAACATCACATACAGAGATGGACATAGCAGCAAGCAGATGGCATTGGGCAAATGCACATAGCAGAACCCAGTACTATGGTAACCCTTTCTTCTGACAAAATATGATGTTTTCAATTAAGTAAGTGAACCCCCAGCCAGACTCAACTTTTAGGGGAAGTGAGGTAGATTCCGGAACAAACACATAAACACAAACATACACAGCACGCTAGGAAGAGGAAGATGGCTCAGGTGTAGGCACAAATAACTCACAGGCTACAATTTAAAGAAAACCTTTCACTTTGAGGGAGTTCTACCTTCTGGCCACACAAGCCAAAATAAAAAAATACATCGAGGCAACATGTAAAACATGGGTGCTGCCCATCTGGAGAGACATCACTTTCTCTTTTTTTTCCCCGCCTGATGATGTTCTTCTTGGCTTGGTCTGCGGAGCGACCTTCGAGTGCCCTTCCCAGTGGGATGTTCTTCCTGGGCAGGGTGAGGGGAGGGAGCCGATGTGGCTGGCTCTCTGCCACTGTGGGCAAGGGAGACAGCGATGTCCTGAAGCCCTTGCCGAATGGAATTGGCAAGTTCATGGAAGGAGGAGGCGAGTTGATCTTGTCCCTGCCTGATCTCTGCCAGACCTTGGCAGAGTTGAGCTACACCTTGCTCCACACTGGTTCTGTGCTCAGTGAGCTGGACAGGTATCTGGCTTACCTCCCGGAGCATCCTGTCCTGAAAAGCATTCAGGCTCTCACCATACCTGGCTATTTCAGTCAGGATTTCCGGGATAGCAGAGGGTTGGGTGGGGGGGGGCAGTTGGAATCTGGATGGGTGGGATTTGTGGTCCCACACTGCCAGACACACTAGGTCCCTCCACCTCAGCCTCAGCCACAATACCCTCCTGTGATTCTACCTGCTCACCCCCCTGTGCTGTGTTATGTGCAAAGCAAATAGAAGAATGAGTGGAAAAAGAGTAGATAAAAACAATATGAGACTTTTGTATCCAAAAAAATTTAAACAAAAAAAAAATATGTGTGTAAACTTACCTGGCAAGTCATGTGCATGGAGTATTTCAGGCAGGTCCGTGTCCATATAAGACACCCCAACCCCCTCCTCGTAGCTCACACAGTCCATCGCTATCTCCTCCAGATCTGTGTATTCCACAGTGGCAGCTGGTCCTCCCCCTGTTGCCCTCGAGGCATTCCACTCCGCAGACCTCTTGCCCTTCAGGCGGGATTTGAAGTCGGCCCAACTACATATGTGGTGAAAAATAGGGGCAAGGTAGTGTTACATTTTGGAAACATGCTTTAATATATAGTACACATGCTATGCATTTGGTTGCTATAGGCAACATGACATCTAAGATACGTTTTACTAATACTTGGCACAGAAAATGGACTGGCAATATACACTTACCGTCTTCGAACTTCCTGTGAGGTGCGGACTATTGAGCCGACTTCATTAATAGAATTAGTGATGTCCCTCCAAATTCTGTCTTTGGTTGCAGCACCCATGTTTTTGGGTCCTCTATGTATTTTTTGCATGGCCTGTGTGACCAAAATCCGTAACTCCCTCTTAGTGAAGGCGGGCTGTCTTTTCTTTTTCTTTTTTGAAGTAGCCTGTGAGCTATCATCCTGACCTTCATCACCATCTTCCTCTTCACTAGCTGCTTGTGTAGTTTGTGTTTGAGCTGCTAGTCCAGAATCACCCTCAGTTTCCCCACTAGCTATGTCTGGCAGGGGATTCACTCCTAACTCCTGGGTAGCAGAAGAAGGAGTTTGTATAGTACTGGGTACTGCTATTTCAGAGTCAGCATTGGCAAACTCAAGCATCTGCCTCCGCAGTGCTAAGCTTCTGTGTGCTAAAGCTGCCATGTGCTTCTGCACCTCGTCCATCTCTGCTGCCGTCTGCTCACGAGTAGCCATGTTGCTGGTAGCATGTGTGTATGCACGAGTGTTCAGCTATTTATAGCTGCTTGCGTTTTCCGGTGCGGAATTCCGCGCAGGTGTATATTATGCTAATTGGTCCAGTAATTGCTGCACTGGCTATATGAACGCCCTGCATGCAGCCTGTGTGTGGGTGTATGCGGAAAATTACTGAAGCCCGGTGGACATTTCTGAGTGAGCACATTTCTGAGTGAGTTTTGAGAGTATTTTATATTGTTTCAGTACATTTTTTTAATGCAATATTCTCCTTCTCATGTATGTTGTGTAAGATTGTTGTATCCAATGGTTTTTATTATTTTAAAATGTTTTTATTTTATATATATGTGAAGACTAATATGTTTATGATTTGAAGCCATATTTGAATGATATGTGTGTGTTTGTGTGTGTTTGTGTGTGTGTTTGTGTCCGCGTGTGCGAATCACCGCCCATGAGAACTATACAAACTGTCCTGCACATCAATGTACACATATCAATAAAGTTTATTACAGATGACACCATACATTTCCAACCAATCACATGCAACCACAAACTATAAATATAAGCCCATATATGGAAAACGCCATTGCCATGATGCGCGCAGCAGCATTCACATGCCGCGAGCTGCGCGTCCTGGTGGCAGTGATGGACCGCCGTGTAGGCCGCGCAAGGCCCTTTGTCCCAAATAGGGTAAAGCGCGAGGCCTACGCGGAGGTCCGCCGCTTATTGAGGACCCACGTCAGCAGCAGGCGGACCATCATACAGGTAGAGAGGCGGTGGAGCGACCTCCGCAGGTGGACGCCGGACCTGTTGGCGGAACTCCGCCAACAAATCTGGGAATTACGTAGACGCAGTAAGTTTAATACATTACATAACACTGAGATTATTAGCAAAAACTTTGCATATTTTCACTAAGTGAGTGTGAAAATTTGCACACTGACAATGAACTATTGTAGAATAAACATGACACAGTGTGTGTGGTTAGGGCAAGCAGTACTGACTGTGTAGCAAAGTGCTTCTGAAAAAGTGCATGTTGTTGTACAGAGTTGCTACACAGGCTGTCACCTGAACCCAATAACTTGCTCAGTGGTGTAATTTTAATAAGGTGGGAGGTTTTTAGAACTGGTGATGTTGCCTATAGCAATCAATCAGATTCAATCTATTACATTCTATAAGCAGCTTAATAAATGTTAGGTATAATCTGATTGGTTGCTATGGCCAACATCACCAGTTTAAAAATTAGAAAAACCTATTAATGTTACCCCTGTGTCTTTAACATGGGACAGAACAGTGTAATTGAAAAATGGTGTTGTTAAAATTTGTCATGCTACAACCTAAATATTACATATATCATTCTAGGACCACCACAACGGCAAGCTGCTGCTGGGAGCCCCGACCAGTCACCTTCTGAGCCCCCCTCCCCTTCTGATGCCCAATCCCCCTCTCCTTCCCAGTCCCCCTCCCCTTCTGTTGCCCAATCACCTTCTTCTCAGCCCCCCACCCCCTCTCTTTCCCAGATCCCCTCTCTGGCCCCCTCCCCCTCTGTTGCCCAATCCCCTTCTCCTTCCCAGTCCCCTTCTCAGCCCCCCTCCCCCTCTCTTTCACAGACCCCCTCTCTGGCCCCCTCCACCTCTGTTGCCCAATCCCCTTCTTCTTCCCAGTCCCCTTCTCAGCCCCCCTCCCCCTCTCTTTCCCAGACCCCCTCTCTGGCCCCCTCCACCTCTGTTGCCCAAACACCCTCTCCGCCCCCCTCCCCCTCTCAATCAGACCCACCCTCTGAAAGCAGGTCCCCAATCCCTCCTCCTTCCCCAATCTCTCCTCCTTCCCCCATCCAGGCTCCTTCCCCCATCCAGCCTCCTTCCCCCATCCAGCCGCCTTCCCCACCCAGTGAATGGGCCGAAGAAGCCCCTGCGGATATTCCGGGGAGTCCGCATGTGGCAGATGCGAGTAAGTGTTTTAAAATTTAAAATGTATCGGTTACCTACTTACACTTACAATTACAAAACATGCAGTGTTGTACTGTGGGCAATCTTGGCCCAAGGAAAAATGTTTGTGTTCTTCTTCATGGTCTAGATGTTGTGTTTACATTTATGTGAGTATCATTAGATGTACAGTGTCTATGTGTGCAATGTTTTGTCTGTCCACTCTAGGTCGACACTCATTAGGTCGACAGTGTTGCCAGGACAACAGGGTTTATATGTGCTAGGTTGTCAGTGAAACAGTTAGACCTGAGTGGAGTTTAGAATGTTGTTGGTCTTACACTTGTGCCTGGGTATTCCTAATATTTGCACTTTCAACTCACATGCTTCACTTTGTTAGCCAGGCTAACGACACAATGATTTGTGCTGTGAAAGTTACACTCACAAAATGATTATTTGATTTTTCAAAACCTGTTTGACCTTATGTAGTAAGGCAGGCTTTCAGGGAGTATGGCCATGCTAGGATATGTTGTCCTTCTGAAGATGTTGATATGCAGTGTGATGATGCAGGGCCAACCCAAAAAAAAGATAAGTTGCCTTCACTCCAGATGTGAATGAATGCCAACATGGTGTTACATTTACTAAGATGGTAGTTCTCTTTAAGATGGGATGTTGCCCATAACAACCAATAAGATTATACTTGTAATTTTTTTGACCCCTTATACAAGATAATATGTAGAATTTGATTGGTTGCTATGGTCAACGTCCCATCTTAAATAGAACTCCCATAGTAGTAAATGTACCCCATGGTGTGGTACACTTTATAAAAAAAGAATAATTAAAAAAAAACATTGCTGAGCAGGCTTGTGTGTTGTTCTGCTACTGATTTATCCTTAAAACAGCCATGATGTAGTCACTTTGCCATTAAAGCAGGCCTGTCCAAACTGCGGCCCTCCAGCTGTTGAGAAACTACACATCCCAGCATGCCCTGACACAGCTTTTGCATTCTCTGACCCAAAAACTGTGTCAAGGCATGCTGGTATATGTAGTTTCACAACAGCTGGAGGGCTGCAGTTTGGACATGCCTGCATTAAAGTGTGCTTTGTGCCTTGCTTGTATAATAGGTAATGTGAGTAAGTTAGTAATGTTTTCTTTGACTCTTCTTTTCAGATGCTGCAGTTGGAGATCCCACCAGTTTGCCTGCACTTTTACAACGCCTAAAAGGCAATTTAAGGGCAGTAATTGCTGATATTGAGGCAATTGAGAATTTCTTTAAAGTTTATAATTTTTATTTTGTTCACATTTTTATTTCAGAAAAACAAAACAAAAATAAATAAAAAAAAATTGTTGAAGTTAAGCGGGTGTTGTGTTTATTTATGCTATAAAGGAACAGCACATTGGCGTGCAGAAATTGGTGACCTAAAACAGTTCACACATCTTACTTAAGAATAATTTCATAAAAATACACCAACAATTTTTTTTTTTAAACCGTTAGGAGGTTATGGATTATAAATACATGTAAACACATTTATTCACACACTACACATCTACACAATACTTCAAACATTTGCATTAGACCAGGCACATTTCCCATATCTATATTTGTAATTTTTCCAGATCAATGTTTATGGCCAATTATGCCTACAAAGTGTTCTTCTGGTATTCTTTGACGACTTAATTGGTCAGGACCATTGTCATTCATTACACTAATTGGATTCGTAATTGAGGAGGGCTTGTGGACTTTTAACTGAAAGGTGTAATTTCACTTAATAGAAAAAAAAAACATTGTTGTGCGTTTTTCCGCAAAAGTGTGCACTTTTAAGAAGAATGTGTAAATCTACGAAATTTAGTATTTTTACGTTGCGGTTTGTGTTAATGCGATGGTTTCGCATTGCTGCGATGTCATTTGGTGTACGCACACTTTGCGGACGAATTAGCAAAAATACGTTGGAGGCGGATATTCGCTATTTTGCAACATGTTGGCAATTTGGCGCATACCTTGTGCGAACGAAAAAAATAGCGAACAACTCGGAATGAGGGCCTATATGTGCTAGCCAGTCAGGTTTTTTTGTGTACTGTGTTTAAGAAAACAACAGACTATTGTAGTTAGTTACAATAAATAAAAGTATAAAACAAGGTGTAATCTTCCAATATAATATCAATCCCAACTATGGTAATATGAAAACCTTTAAAATGAAAGTATCCTATATAATAAAAAGCGAATGCTGCTCTTCACCTCTGTGGGGGGAATTCAAGTGTTTTGCACACTGGCGGCCACTAGATGACTCCCGGCGGAACAATACAAGTTTTGCTCCATTCAGGCGCACACAGCCACCGGCACTGACATTGCTGTTATGATGTTCTGTCATTTTGACAGGTTGGTAACTAGTAAAAAATAATTTAACTTTCCTAATTTATGATCATTTGAGGTGGAATTTTATACACCTTTTACTAAGAGCTTTATTCACAAAATTAATTGATAACTTGTTGTATGTGTAAGTTTCAAATTAATAAAAACAGTAGTGTTAAATCTGAAACAAATGTTGTGACTGGTTCACATCCCAAATCAAAATACTCTATAGTGTATATCATCCATCAGAGGTGCCGCTCTGCCTCTTTACACCCGGTGCGGCGTGTTTAAAAAAGGGCATGGCTTCGCCAGATGGGGGAGTGGCTTTGTGAGGTTGTGGGCGTAGCTTCACTGGATGGGGCATGGCTAGCCGTCACGACCCCCGTTTTCATCACGCCAGGGGTCCGGGAGGAGCGGGCTGCCCGGGGAGTGCCGGCTCCTGCTCAGTGACAGGAGCCGGGTTGCTGCACTGTAATGTTACAGTGCAGCACCTGGCTCCTGTCACTGAGCAGGAGCCGTCACTTTGGTGTCACCCCTCGGCGGGTGACACCCAGGTGTGGGCCGCACCCCCCTTCTGACGCCAGTGTCATCCATAGAGCACCAGATTCACCCCAATTGGCCATCCAACATGTACATCACATGGATTCAAATTAACACATGTACAGGTTTACAAAAAAATGTAATGCCCTTGACCATCCCCAATATCTGCAAAAAAACATGTGTTATCTAACATTAAAAAAATGTCAAGGAAAGTATAAATTATAGAATTTAAAATAAACTGTACTGTGTTTGTCTCTCTGCCATTCTTTCTTCCATTTACAGATGTTCCTTCACTGATCCATTCCATCATGATGACTATTTGTATATACTGAATGACCAATAAAGTGGTAAAAAAAACATGATTATTTTCATTTTAAACCTTCCATTATATTTACAAAGTGTATTTAATCTTTAATGTAGGTTTTCAGAGAGGCAACATGAGATTGAAGAAATACATTTAGCTACAATCAGAAATTGCAAGTATAGGACACTATTCCTGAAATAATGAGATGGTGGTGAAATGTGTTACTTGTGAATTTATGGAAAATGCTAATAAATTGGAGTGGCAGGAGAAGAAATAAACAAAACATGTTTCCATCTCTCAATATAACTCTATATTTTAGTTGTTCTTGATATAATACAATAGGACTTTCAGATAGAATCATAGCAAATGCTGAATCATTAAACTATATATACGTCATTAATCTGTAATCATCAGTGTCCTGAACTACTGTTCCACCTCCCTCAGATTTTCACCTAATTTTTTGAGTTAGTATGAATGATATTATTTAAAGGGGTCACAGATTGCGGGAGAAAACTTTTTTTTTCAGGCACAGTTCAAAAGTAATACATTGAAATAAAACTTTTAATCACAGGATTGAAACATTTCCAATAAAAGTGTATCTAATTTCAAAAGTTTGATGTCCTTGGTGTATAAAACATGCAGGTCATCAGATGGAGCACTACTGGAGATAAGATAACGACATGACTGCTATAGAAGCACTGTATGCACCAAGTAGGTATCTCATATTCTGGCTCAGGGGGGCAGTCTGCCCTGATGTGTGCATCCCCCAAAAATATTTGTTTTTCATCTATGCCTCTTTGTCTCCTTTGACGTTATCTATGTGCACAGTGATATAACTCGGAGCTGTCTCTATGTGGGGGCAAAATATCAAATGGTTAAATATACTGAGGGATACTGACTTTATTCTTATTGAATTATTTAATATCAGTACTTTAAGAGCTATTTTGTCATATTCTCATAGATTTGTGTAGTTTTTTGCACACATGTAAAATCCTCTATTGCAGTGATATAAAGCTATCTATAGCAAAACTCTTTCCATGCATTGGAAAAAAAATCTGATTTCAAATTTGAATTCCTTAGCATCTACATGAGGAATTGTATCCTGAATCAAGTGAAAAAAAAAAGTTATAATTTCAATTCTTGCATTTCTTTCAACATTAAGTATATCCCACTATACACAAGGAATTGTATCCTGAATCAAATGAAAAACAAAATTACACTTTCAATTTCCATATTTCTTTCAACATTTAGTATATCCCACAATACACAGACATGGAGATAGCAACTTCATGGGGCAGATTGAACTATCTCTATAGTTGATGATAACTGTCTTCAATGTACAAAGGTAAGAATTCAAAGCCTAATTCAGACTTGATCGTAGATGTTCAAGAAAACACACATCTACGATCAATTTCTTTGACATGTGGGGGAACCCCCAGCACAGGACAAGTTCACCCCGCATGCTGGATCATGCCGCATCCACTGCCCCCCCGACCCCGCAGCTGCCGCGGCCCACCGAGCAAACGGTCCATACATGCCTGTGTTGTCCAGACCATGTCCCCAAAAACTGAGCATCAACGGCAACAAAGCGTAACATCGACATCCTGTTCCCGTCCCCTCCAGGTCTTAAACTGCATTCTGAAAAGAACACTGTTTAAGACCTTGTACATGCGCGTACCGGTGTACATGCATGCGCAGATGTGTAGTACTTACTTCATAGCGATTTTTGTACATCAGCTTCAGGGTCTGAATCGGCCCCTTAGTGCAGTACCATTGGTTTATCCTTCCTAATGAATAATTATCTTTTTAAAGGTGTTTAAATTGTGAAAAATGCCCAAAAAGACAATTTTTCATGTCTTTTTCGCTACAACGTAGAGAAATATTGGGACAGGAATGTTGATGTGTTGTAGGAACAGAACAGGTTTTTACAGATGTAGTTTTTACCATTTTCTTCCTAGTTCTATATAAACACCTACAAAACACAACAGAGACATTAAAATGTATTGCAAAAGACTGTAATATATTCATTTGTTTAAATACACTTGAAGGAAATAATTTTTAATTCAATCTGTAAATATATGTTGTAATTTATAAAAGCCTGTAAGACATTAAAATTTATAACATTCTCACACTTGTCACCAACACTTTCATGATAGTCATTAGCAATATCATTTACCACTATTTTGGGGTTCAAGATGGTACCCCCACTCTTTCATATACTTTGAATAAATTGCTCAGTGCTGGTTCTAGACCAAGCAGAGCCCAGAGCAAAATTTCCTTTGGCACCCTCCATTCTTCCCCCCCCCCCCCCCCCACACACACACACACACACACACACACACACACACACACACACACACACACGAGCACCATACAAGGCTTGGCGCAGGTCACTTGTATCAAACCTCTGATCTTTGCCTGTTTTACCCAGTTTGAGTACTTTTTCATGCATTTTGTATCTTAATTCAATAATTATCTACTGAGTACTTGGATTTAGTATTTTTTGGTGGTGGCACTGTTGACTTTGGGGTCTCAGGACAATCTCTGTTATACAGAATAACTCGGAGGTCCGTCTGTTCATACAGAACACAGAAGGAAAGATGGTGGAGCAGCACATGTGCCAGGTAGGAGGTTGTAACTCCATGGAAAGCAGCTGGGTCTTAGTGACCAGTGGCAAGCAAGAAGAGACTGTGCAGAATGTGCCTCCAGCAGTAGCTGCACGGACCAGCAGTGGAGGCAGAATGATGCAGACACTGTGGGGCTGGGCCCTATCAGGTTACAACACTTCAAGTGATGTCCTGTAAGCACGCCTCTTGAACCACCCCTGCATGCAATGCAGAATTAACGCAGAAACCAGGTGACATGGAATTGAATTGTGAAACAGTTCTGATATTATTAGTAAGGTTAACCTGTGAAATGTCTGTATTATTAACAGGGATGCATCACAGCTAAATGTATACAGCTCTATTTTATCCAATATAATAAGTGAAGATTCTATATTCATCTTCTTAAAATCTTTCATCCAAAAATATTTTCAGACAAACTGACATTATAAACCTATTGGGGTTTCCACAAAAGTGAAATAAATTCAGGGGGTTGAGCCAAATGGTAAGGATAATTGTACATAGATGGATCTTTGGAAGACAAGTTTTCAGTAATTTTTTCTAGTAATTTTCTCCTTCTCTTGTATTTGAGCTAATTTAGATGCAGTCTTAATATATATATGGGGCTGAATGTAATGACACCTGACTGTGGCGGGCGTGCAGGATGCTTTGCCGAACTCAGACTTTTTTTTTATAGGGGCAATCACTTACAAGGCAAAACCATGCCTTGAAAGTGGCTGCCCTTTTAAAAACGTCTGAGTTCGGGCGTCATTACGTCTTCGGGCGTCATTAAATCTCTTATATATTTATATTCATTTCTGATGCAATTAATTTGTTATTTAGCAGAGATTCTTTGACAGCCCACAAAAGCTGAACACTGAGGGGGACATTTACTAAACAGTGATAAGAGCAGAGAAGTGAGCCAGTGGAGAAGTTGCCCCATCAACAAATCAGCAGCTCTGTATCATTTTATAGTATGCAAATTATAGATGTTACTTCAGTGCTGATTGGTTGCCATGGGCAACTTCTCCACTGGCTCACTTCTCCGCTCTTATCACTGCTTAGTAAATGTCCCCCTGAGTCACTGGATACTACTCCATCATGACAATCTGGTTGTTCTGTCCTCAGGTTGCGTCAGATGTTTACTGAACAGTTGTATATGCACAGTAAGAGCTGTCCAACTGTACCACAAGGCTGAGTACAAAACACAAATTTATTACAATAAGAGAAAACATTTGTGTGGAGTTCCACTTTAATGGTGTGAATGGAAATTTGGGCACACTGCTGTGAAAGACCTTGAGATATTTTGCAGCGTATTTACACTTGCCATGACGCACAGTACAAGCTGTTAGTGTTTGTTACCCCCCAATTGAGAAATAAGGAGTATGACAGCAAAAGTCTCATCCAATTACTCCTTGTAAAGCACAGTTTTCTGCTTTTGATAATTTTGATACTGATCAGAACTTTCACAAAACTATCAAGTTGCATTTATTCCTAATTTTTAGAATTAATAATATGAATGCTGGCTGTGTACAGATGATATCTCTGTGTGCAAAGGGTGATATAAATTGGAGCTGTCTCTAGGTGGGAGAAATATCAAACTATTAAATATGCTGAGTGACACTGACAAATAGAAATGGCAGCACCAGATCAATGACATAAATATCGCTGTCACATTATGATTAGTGAACTATCACTTGCAATAATCTTGTTCAATAGACTCCTCAGAGGGTACTATTTGATTATCTGCGAACACATCACAGTGTTAATTATGACTTTGCTGCATTCCAATCTAAGCTTTATTTTTACAGTATCTGACAAGTGAAAGCTGGAGGTAATTTTCAACATCTTATTAGACATTTAAAATTCAGTTAGCGTTTTTTTGCCTTCAAACTGGCAGTCTTTTCATTTAGCACCTACCTAGCAGATGTGTTTGACAGGGACTAATCATCAGGGAAGTAACTGAATCTAGCAGAACTCTGTTAGATGAAATGTTGTACTTGTAGAATGAAAAGGGTTATTTTTTAAAGTTGTCTGTCATCTTAAAATGTAGTAACTATTGTATGTATTGTGGGCCTAATTCAGACCTGATTGCTGTGCTGCAAATTTGCGGAGGTCTGCGATCAGATAGTCGCCACCCAGGGAGAGTGAAAACTTGCCCCGTGCAAGTGTGCGAATGCATGTGTACACCATGCTAAAATTCCGCCAGACAGCAGACAGCTGCAAATCCGTTTGCAACTCACTCAACCGTCGAATGATTTTTCTAGTTTGTGCATTCTGTGCGCAGCCCAGGACTTATTCCTACAGTGCGATACATACAGGCTGATCGGGGCGGAGCTGACGTCACACATCCTCCCTAAAAACGCTTGGGAACACCTGCGTTTTTCCTGACACTCCCTGAAAACGGCCAGTTATCACCCACAAACGTCCGCTTCCTGTCAATAACCTTGTGAACGCCTAGCGATTGACATTTTCGCACCATCCTGGTGCTGTTTGGTGCGCATTGCAGAGCATACGCATGCGCAGTCATTCGATAATCTTCCGCTTTGCAAATTCACACAGCAGCGTTCAGGTCGGAATCAGGCCCTGTGTTCCATGCCACCAGAGACATGGAGGTACCAAGCTTACTACTGATGGTTTCATAATAATCACAAATCTGATCTATAATAAAATGCACCTATGACTATGAATGAATATATTCTGATTCAGTATTTTATAAAATAAAAAACAAATTTGCATTGCTTACTATTTGGCCAAAATTGACTTATTTCTATGCAATTTATCTTTCCTTAGAATTAAGTTTCCACCATCATGCAAATGTGTTTTACTGATTTGTATGTGATATCCTGCAACTGTTACAAAATACATTGTTGATATTGCAGAGGTATGTAGGCACACACCAGCAGATGACTCAAACTATGAACAGCCCAGTTACATAACCAGTGGGGCTAGTTTATTAATGGATAGCAGGTACAGTCTTACATACAGTCAGTGCCAGATTAAGGTCCACATGGGCCTGGAGCTGAAATTTATGAAGGGCCTATTATGTGCTGCTGCAAGGGGTGTGACCAGCGCTGAAGGGGGTGTTACTAGTGATATGGGGGTTGTGACCAATGTTCTGGAGGTGTGGTCTGCACAGGGTCTGTACTGTAGAGTGTGACTAGCACCTACCTTCAAAAACCTCAATCACCCCTATTCGCTTATATCAATAGTGTAATGTGAACGTAACCGTAATATGTCAAAAAACGAAAAAATAGCACTTAATGATAATGTAAATGTGAAACCCCTCTCCTAATGAGCATACATGTCAATTAGTGGTGTCATTAATGTGAAATTTCTTTATGTATGACAAAAAATACCTTACCTTATAACTAGATATAAGGACATATTTATACAAATATGCAGACTTCTTATAAAAATTAAGAATCCTTATTGTCGTATATCAAGGCAGTAAGGATTATTCTTCCATTTGGATGTATTAATCTTAATGAAAGCCAGCCCCATTGATCAGGAAGAAACATAACGAAGGCATCCACGATCAATTTATTTCTGTCTACAGACCCCCTTGTGTCTACTGTGCATGCTTGACTCTCCAAGTGTTCAATGCATCAAATCCACAAATCGCTTTGGGATGCCCTAAAGCCCACCAGAGAGGGATCACAAGATCTTCTCTGGCAGGGCAACCCCATAGCTGTGATAGGCTAACATGGTGTTTGCCCACACAGCAGATTATGGGAACAGATGCTGGAGGGGAAGCCTGCTTTTCTCTTTAGTACATCTGAAGGATACTTAATTCTGCCTTTAAACTTTTGGAAATAGTTTCCGCATATTTTAATGGCAAAACTGGTTAATAAATATGCACCATAGCAGTGGCAGAACTTGTGAGTGGTTGTCCCAAGTGCAAAAATATGCTTTGCTGCCCCCTCCTCTGCCCCACCCACAGTTCACAATATGCCAAATGGCAGAGACAGTAACAGAGAAGGTGATGGGGAAACGGGGACAAGCAGTGGATGACAGGGAGAAGCAGTTTGTGACAGAAAGAGGGTGGCACAGAGAGGCAGAGGGTGACAGGGAAAGGATGACAGGGAGAGGGTGATGGAGAGAGGTTGACAGGAAGAGGCAAACAGTGATGGAGAGTGGGTGACAGGGGGAGGCAGTGGGTGACGGGGAGAGGGTGATGGAGAAACAGAGAGTGTTGGGGTGAGGCAGTGGATGACTGGGAAGGGCAGAGGGTGAATGTTAGAAGCAGGCATATGAGGTGTCTGTAGGAGGGAGTATCAGTGGGTGAGGCAAACAGAAAAAAACATATGGGTTTAACATGAAAACTGAGAAAAGAATGCTAAAAGAGAGAGACAGGGGAGAAAGAGAGGGGTGGGAGAGAACAAGAGTTTGCTGTGATTGAGGAACTAACCTTTCACCTACTCCATCATGATCCTTGTGTATGCAGAGAGGCAGGTGCCTATCTTCCCCTGGCCGACACAGCAGCAAAGCCTGGGACCAACGGATGATGGGCAAGCAAAGCTCTTCTCCTTTTGGGGCGGGAACGGTCATCATGACATCGGGACACGGCAACAGCAAAATGCCAGGCAGGGTTACTGAGTCTGGGGGGAGGAGCTAAGAGTAGAGGGGAGGAGAAGGGAGAGAACGGCCCCTCCTCCACCGCTGTTCAGACATGGACCGCAGCCTGTCACTCATTTAAGCCAAGCCTGCACTAGCGAGCATCACTGTGTCACTCTGGGGGGGGTGGGGGGGAGTGAGAGGGGAGGAGAAGGGAGAAAGCAGCCTGTCCTCCCCTTCCAGAAAGGTCCCGGACCAAAACCACTGTCAATTGCCATGTTTAGCCTCTGTGTTCAGGATAGAGCAGGCAGCAGCTGCTTTGAGTCTGGGGCACTGGAAGCAGGCAGCGCAGCGGCATATATAATGAGTTTGTGGGACCCTTCACTGCGGCAGACCCTAGAGCAATGTATCAGCTGCAGCGCCGCTAGTTCCGCCTCTGCACCATAGTAAGACTATATTAAATCTAACCACCATATTAATGTTCGCGCAAGGATTTTTTTGGACAGAGTGTTTTAATTAATTTTGAAGGGCAACATTTTGGTTGAAATGAACATTACTGCTACAACTGTATGGCGTACTTTGAATTGTGGGCATTACAGTATGGCATAATATTTATAGGGCGCAGTCACCATGGCAACAATCACAATGTTGAGAGTTATGTCAACATTGTTAAATATTGGCATGGAACATGTTGACAGCTACAAAATGGTGACATGTTCCCAATGTTGACATATGAAAGGTCAAGATTCTGAGGAATGCCAACATTTGGGTTAGGCTATGGGCCAGGGGTGACTAGTTGGGGGGGTAATGCCACGGCCACAGGGACCAGTATAAAAGTGTCCCCCGACTGTGGCATTATCTCTCTGACTGTGGGAGCCTCCTGCCAGCGCAGTTTAGCTGCGGCCGCAGGAGACTCGCAGTCAGTTTCCTGATAGCAGCGGATGCGATCCCGTCCACGACACGACCCCGTTCTTCCGGCTCCACCCACCGGTCGCTCTGCCCTGCCCCCAACGGAGTGGAAACAGAGTGTTGCCGCCCCGCGACCGCCTCTGCCTGATTGACAGGCAGAGGCGATTGCATTTTCTGTGCCCCCCCCCCCGCAGAAAATGCGGGCACATGCAGAGGATGGGCGCTGCGCAAGCGCCCACTTCTTTTCAGCAAAAATTCCAGTTGGATCGCACACTGCGATCACACACTGCGATCGCACACTGCACACTGCGAACCAACCTGAATTAGCCCCTTAGTATGGAAGCAAGGACTACGCGATGGAACTGTTATGCTGCAGGTCGATGAAGGGTGTGCGGGACTGAGCTGTTGGGGGGGGATGGGGTTAGGAAGGAGCTGCAATGGGAGGGGGATCAGAGCCATGCTGGGAGGTGAGGAGGGGGTGTCTTTGCAATGGGGTACTGTAGAGAAGGTACAGAGACTAAGGGCATTATTAAGTAGTATGTGTATATATATATATATATATATATATATATAAATTATATATGTATATACACACACATCCATATGCACATACGGTCATACATATATGCACATACATACCTATATACTATATATATAAACATATGCATAGATTTGACAATAAATGACAAGTCAGGGCAGCAATATGGTACTATAAATATACACATGTATACATAGAGAGAGAGAGAGAGAGAGAGAGCAACAAGATATAACTCAGTCAGTGGCAGTGCATACCTTTTGAAGGGGCACTGCAGTGCACTGACACCCCTTCCCTGATCAGCACTTCAGCAGCAGCCTATCGCCGATCATCAGCACCAGCCACATAGCGCCTCAGTCGCAACAATTAAAGCCGCCTACAGGGTGCGGAGTACGGCTGCTACAGCAGTTTTGCACGGTGGTGGGGCGGCGCTTATCATGTCACATGGCGGGATGTGATGTGACATCACGGCGCTGCTGCACTGAAAAGGCAGGCAGATACTGTGCAGCGCAGGGAGGACTTGTAAAGTCTTCTGCTGCGCCGCCATTAGGAAAATAATTATGCCTGGTTTTCATACCCGGGCAGGAAAGGGGTGTAGTGGGGTTTGCTGTATAAGTGGGCGGGGGCCTTAGGCACCGCTGGCAGGCTGATGTTACCGTAAAGGAAAATAAATCCTTTGTAGAGCAGCCAGCACTGCAGATCTTTTGGGCCTATTTTGATGGAGGGCTTGGAGCTGCAGCTACATCCGCCCCATTGTTAATCCGGCCCTGCATACAGTGGTTATCATGTAGGGTATCCGGTCAGGTGGGCGACAATGTTAAGGTCGACACTCATTAGGTGGACCACTATTGGTCGACATTGACATGGTCGACATGAACTAATGGTCGACGCATGAAATGGTCGACACATGAAAATGTCGACATGATTTTTTTATTCTTTTTTAAGAAAATCTTTTTTGGAACTTTTTCATACTTTACGATCCACGTGGACTACGAATGGGAATGGCAACCTGTGCCAAGCACAGCGGTAGCAGAGCGAGGCACCTTGCCCAAAGCATGGCGAGCGAAGAGGGCCATGCGAGGGAACACGGTGCACTAATTGGGTTTCTCCGTCACTTTACGCAGAAAACGACACCAAAAAAGTAAAAAAAACCTCATGTTGTCCTTTTCATGTGTTGACCTTTCATGTGTCGACCATTTCCACGTGTCGACCATTAATCCATGTCGACCATGTCAGTGTCGACCAATAGTGGTAGACCTAATGAGTGTCAACCTTAACATTGTCGACCATTCATACCGGAACCTCATGGAGCGGATCTGGGTGTCATACATGAGCGACAGCGCCTAGGCTGTCCCCCTCCCGATCTGGGGTGTCCAACGTGGCCATACACTCAGTGCAATATCGCACAGTGACATCATGCCCTGGCCAGGCCGTCCATGCAGTTTTGGACGATGAGTCCAAATTGAGCTGCATGGCCAGGCGATAGCGAGCCTTGTTAACGAGGCATGGGACTATGCATCGTTCATTGTTTACTGCGTAAACAGTGGGCAATATAGTAAATGATATCGCACAGGAAGGGTCAAAATGAGCAATGATGTTTACTACATCACTAGTGTGTATGGGCCTTAAGAATATAGCACATTATAAACATTGCAGCACAGCAGTGGCAGACAGGATGGCAGTTTAATAAAATATACAGTGCCATAGAAAGAATGTTATTAAAAAAAAGAGGTCCAGGGGCAGTACAAGGAAATAGTAATGCAAGGCAGGTAAAGCAATGATTGATTGGATTGATTATTGACTAAAATGTATTAATTGATTTGGAAAAAATTATTAATGTAATTAATTTATAAAATTACTAAAATTAAAATCACAACATTCTGTTTTACAGCTATGGAAAATAGAAACTACTATAAAAGAGGAACATTTTAATAGCCAAACATTCCAGACAAGTGTTGAAATTTATTAATTTATTGATAATTTCAAATAAAATAAAATCACAATCTATTATTGTAACAGTGGCACCTACTGAAAATTAGTTTTTAACACTGCCTGAACAACACATACCTTTTATTTTTATAACTCTGCAATTCACAGCGCTATTAGTAACGGTGGCCCCTACTGAACAACATTTTTTAACAGTGCCTGAACAATATACACGGTTGCTGTTGTAGGGTTTTTTTTAGAATGATTTGCCTAAGACTGACACAGAGTGCTACAGCCCACAGTCCTTCACTGATGACACTGACACAGCAGCCCACAGCCCTTAAGCTTAACTGACAATGACACTGAAGCCCACAGCCTTTTACTGATGACACTGACACAGCATAGTAGGCGCTTAAATAAACAAAAATTATACTCAACACAACATCCCTGTGGTATGTGGATGTATTTGATCTCCAAATTGTAACGTAGGCAATCTCTTTCCTTTTTCTGAAGTACCGTTCTCCTCTCAAGTTGATGTTAACATGAAAAGGAAACAATGTATATATGTGTAGTAATGTTTCAATAATAAACAATGACAAACAAGTCTCTCTTGATTTTCTAGCTTTTCACACGGTGAGAGTAATATTTATCCACCTTAAAGGCGTACCCCAACTCACTTTCCAAACGATAGGTTAAAGCTTATAAAGGTATCTTTTATCCACCACTGTGCCAAAAAGCTGTAAATTTGGATGATGTGACCCTCTTTCCCAGGGAAGTGAGCGTACCTTACTCACAAAAAAGAAAAGTGATGAAAGCGTATCAAGGTTTCTTTAAACACTTCAATAGGTGAATGTAAGGCGTACCCTACTCACGGCAATAAAGGCTTTATTCAGACGCATCTGGGTTTCTTTTAATGGTAAACCATGTGGCTTGTTACCATTGGTTACTCCCATGTAAGCATTCCAGAAAGGTCATCAAAAACATGGTAATAGAATCACAATAGAGCCACAAAAAATATTTTTATTAAAAAAAAACATACATTTGGGATTAAGCAGATAAAACCAATAAAGAAAAAGTTTACAAAGTCTTTTAGATGTTTATAGCAGCATGACTTGTAATTCAAAAAAAATATAGTAGAAGATCTGGAACAGCAAAAGAAATTATAAAACAAGAATAACTTCTATTTAAAAACAAAGTCAATCGTACCTAAATGGTATAGTAGAAAGTCCACACTCTCAGCTGGTCAACATGTTTCGGCCTCCCATGGGCCTTTATCAAGACATACTGAGAGAGTGGAAAGACCAGGAATTTATATGTGGTGTGACCAATCAGAAATCATCTCATTATGACATCATCAGTAGGTGACATTATTTCATAAAATAAAACCATTATACAAATTACAATTGAACATACAATAATGTGTCTTGTATAATTTTAACAAAGGTGTAAAAAAGAAACTATATTACAATAAGTCATATCACACTCTTTATTCGAGGAGTCTCCATGGCAACCATATAAGCTTCCAAATATCCAACTGGTATTTGTTCTGATCTGTGACACACAGACCATAAAGTTTCCATTATTTCAGAGGCTATCCAATAGTAATACCAAGCCACGGGCACCTTATTAATAGATCGAAAAAATTAGTTATATTTAAACCAATGTATTTAAGGCCGCGTGCCGTTACCATGGCAACGCGGTCTCCGGACGGAAATGATATCACCTTCTGGCAGCCAGCGCAGTTCAATGACGCGCATGACTAGCCCGCTCTCATAACCTATAAACTGGGTAAAAGTGAAAAACAGCATCTACTCTATAGTGGTGTCAGCATTACGAGCTGTACACCATTTCGAATCCAGATGTTTAAATGAATATTAGAGATTGCGCACCATTACCATGGCAACGCGGTCCTTCAAAAGGGGAAATGAGGTGTTACTAGCATCCACGGCGTATGATGGAACGCATCGTGAGACGCAAAACATTAATCCCGAACTTCCTGTCAAATAACAGGAAGTTCAAGCTCAAATAAATCTGAATGAATGTTATTTTAACCATTCATTATTCAGACGAACTACACTGTAAAAAATGGTCCAGTGGATAAAATATTTAATGATCGGTGAGAAGAAAAAATATGTATTTTGATCACATCATTAATTCACTATAAGAATGCTAAGCACACATTTTAAAAAAAGGGCATATACTATTTAATCACAAGAATGAATGGCAAAAAAGAATTTTCAAATTTAACACCTATATGAGTGTCAATATATTCTGGTTAGAGATGAGCGGGTTCGGTTCCTCGGAATCCGAACCCCCCTGAACTTCAGCCTTTTTACACGGGTCCGAGGCAGACTCGGATCTTCCCGCCTTGTTCGGCTAACCCGAGCGCGCCCGAACGTCATCATCCCGCTGTCGGATTCTCGCGAGGCTCGTATTTGTTAGGGTCTCCTGCCCTGTGCTGCCACGTCGTCATGGCAACCGGGAGACAAGTGCTAGTGGTGTAACCTGAGCGCAGCTGATACTCCAGTTCGGGTCTTTTGCTGTGCAGTGGTTATAGGCTCTGTGCACGGCAGGGGATCCGGTGCTGGTTTTTGTGCTCACAGTCTGTGAGGTCTGAGTGGGGCGTGGACAGCACCTGCTTTATAAGGCCTCTTTTCAGGGTAAGCAGATGCTGCTGAATCTTTGTTGGTTAGTCAGTTCATGAAAGTTAGCCAGTACTGTGTAGCTTTGTATTTGTTTGTTGCTTACTGCAAATAGGCCTGGGGATTTGGTATTACACTCTGCCAATCCAGACCTAGCAGTAAGACTGGAGTCAGTCGTTTAGCTTGCTGGGGTTCTGTTACTACTCTGTGAACTTAGCAAGTTTGCGGCTGTATTCTAAGACTTGCCTGTCTAATCCTGTCTCACTGTGCTAGGTGTCAGGGGTCAGTTTAGTGGCAGTAAGCTAAAACCTGTGCACTGCAAGTGAGAATTAGGATTGTGGAGATTCTCCTTGTGTCTATCATTCCATCTCTGACCAAGGAGTTTACTGCCACACCCGTTGGTAACCCTTTAGGGTTTTGCTGTTGCCCTTAGCAACAGCATTTCGGGTTCTCTACGTATTAAAACACAACATCTTGCTTTTCCATCTGAGCAGTTCTAATACAAGGGAGATACCCAGTTCCTTAGCCTCTGGGCTTCTCTGTTCACTTTGTGTGTATTTTGTTACCCTATCACCTTCTGTGTACATTATGTCATATTCCCCAGTTTGTCTGTGAGTCCGTCTGTTTTGCATAACAGTTCAAACACCAGTACATTCCTGCAGACACTGGAGTGCATAACAGTTCTGACACCAGTACTTTCCTGCAGGCACTGGTGTGCATAACATATTCAGCAGCCTAATACTCCTGTTGAAATTTTGTGGGAATATGGAGCATACCCCTCAAAATACGTTGCAACAGGTGGTCGATCAGGTGCAGGTCCTGACTCGACAATTTAATGATTTGTCCATTAAAATGCACACCTCCCAGGCTGCTGGCGGAGCTCCCGCAGCAGCAGCACCTGCAGGGGTTAAGGAGCCGAAAGTAAATCTCCCGGATCGTTTTTCTGGAGATCGCTCGCAGTTCTTTTGTTTCAAGGAGAGCTGCAAGCTATACTTCCGGCTTAGGCCTCAGTATTCTGGGTCGGAGATTCAGCGGGTGGGCATAGTGATTTCCTTGCTACAAGGAGACCCACAGGTCTGGGCATATGGGTTGCAGCCTGACTGTCCGTCGCTTAAAAGTGTTGATGTTTTTTTTACGGCACTGGGCATGTTGTATGATGACCCTGACAAGACGGCCTCAGCCGAGGCTCAGATTTCGATCCTTAAGCAAGGGCGAAGGCCAGTTGAGGTTTACTGTACGGAGTTTCGGAGGTTGGCCCATGATACCCAGTGGAATGACCCAGCCCTGAGACACCAGTACCGAAGAGGTCTTTCTAACCAGATAAAGGACCAACTGGTACAATATCCCTTGCCTGATAGCTTGGATCAGCTCATGCAGTTATCCATCCGGGTGGATAGACGGCTGAGAGAGCGTAGGCTTGAAAGGGAGACTGAGATTTCCTTCCTTCCCAAGGGAACCTCAGACTCTGAGGAATTTTCTGAGGAGCCTATGCAGATTGGGGCTACCCGCCTCTCCTCGCGTGAGAAGACGCGGAGGAGACAGCAGGGGTTGTGTTTGTACTGTGGGAATAAAGGTCATGTGGTAGTATCATGCCCAGAAAAGCCGGAAAACTTCAGGGCCTGAGGGTGATGGGAAATATCCTGTCAGGCCAGAAGTCAGAATTTCCCAAGAAGACTTTTATCATTCCGGTGACCTTGAAGATCCTCGGTCAAACTGTCAAGACTGAGGCCTTTGTGGACAGTGGGGCCGACGGGGTTTTTATGGACCGCCAATTCGCCCTGAAACACTCTGTTCCCTTAGTACCCTTGGCATCGGAAATTGAGATTTGTGGGTTAAACGGGGAACCATTATCCCAAGGTAAAATTACCTCTTGCACTAGCCAGATTTCTTTGTTTATTGGAGCCACACACTCTGAAAAATTGTCCTTTTATGTGACTGTCTGTACTTTTGCCCCATTGGTGTTGGGGTTACCCTGGTTAAGGGCCCACAATCCTCAATTTGACTGGGTCTCTGGGGAGATTCTTAATTGGGGTACTGATTGTTTCAGGAGTTGCTTGAGCCTTCCAGTCAGGCTCTCGCAGCTAAGTTTGCCAGGATTGCCAGGGTGTTATGTAGATTTTGCGGACGTGTTCTCCAAAAAAGTTGCAGAGGTACTACCTCCCCATCGCCCCTATGACTGTGCCATTGATTTGTTGCCAAATGCTAAGCTTCCCAAGAGCAGGTTGTACTCCCTGTCACGTCCTGAGACTCAGGCTATGGCAGAGTACATTCAGGAGAACTTGGCTAAGGGATTTATCAGACCTTCACAGTCTCCAGTTGGGTCGGGGTTCTTCTTCGTGGGTAAAAAGGACGGTTCGTTGCGACCCTGCATCGACTTCAGGGAATTGAACCGTATCACGATTAAAAACTCATACCCACTGCCTCTCATTTCGGTCTTGTTTGACCAGCTTCGTACTGCCACCATTTTTTCTAAGATTGACCTACGCGGTGCGTACAATCTAATCCGAATAAGAGAGGGGGATGAATGGAAGACTGCCTTTAATACCCACTCAGGGCATTATGAATATTTGGTGATGCCTTTTGGGCTCTGTAATGCCCCGGCAGTCTTCCAGGATTTCATGAATGATGTGCTCAGGGAATATTTGGATAGATTCTTAGTTGTATACTTAGATGACATCCTAATCTTCTCCCATTCCCTGGAGGAACATCGGAAGCATGTACGCTTAGTCCTCCAGAAACTCAGAGACCACCGGCTTGGGGCGAAGCTGGAGAAGTGCGAATTTGAAGTTCAGCAAATCGCATTTCTAGGATATATTATCTCCCCAGAAGGTTTCCAAATGGAGGGTTCCAAGGTACAGGCAGTCCTGGATTGGGTGCAGCCCACTAGTTTGAAGGCGCTTCAGCGTTTCCTGGGCTTTGCGAATTTTTATAGACGATTTATCGCTGGATTTTCGTCTATAGTGGCGCCCTTGGTGGCACTCACTAAGAAAGGGGCGGATGTTGCTCACTGGTCTTGTGAGGCTAAAGCGGCTTTTGCCCGTCTCAAAAGGGCATTTGTTTCGGCCAAGGTGCTGCGACACCCAGATCCAGAGCGTCCTTTTGTGGTGGAGGTGGATGCCTCTGAGATGGGTATTGGGGCAGTGCTTTCTCAGATGGGAGTGTCTGATAATCGCCTTCATCCCTGTGCTTACTTTTCCCGTAAATTTTCGCCTGCCGAGATGAATTATGACGTGGGTAACCGGGAATTGTTGGCTATTAAGGATGCACTCGAGGAGTGGAGACACTGGCTTGAGGGGGCTAAGTTTGTGGTCTCAATTCTCACTGACCATAAGAATCTGGCATATTTAGAGTCAGCGAAGCGTCTCAATGCCAGGCAGGCACGATGGGCTTTGTTTTTTGCTCGCTTTAATTTTTTGATAACATATCGCCCTGGGTCAAAAAACATCAAGGCTGATGCGCTCTCGCGGAGTTTTGCTCCAATCCAGGAGACCACCAAGGAGCCGTTGCCCATTGTTTCCCCATCATGTATTAAAGTGGGCATTACCCAGGACCTCTTATCATTAGTCCTTAGAGCACAGGAGCAGGCTCCTCCAGACCTTCCGGTAGGTCTTTTGTTTGTGCCTCCTAGGTTAAGACAGCGAGTGTTCCTGGAATTCCATGCCAAGAAGTCGGCAGGTCACCCGGGTATTGCCAGAACTCGGGAGTTGCTATCTAGGGCGGTGTGGTGGCCCTCGGTGGCTAAGGATGTGGATCAGTGGGTTCGGGCATGTGACATCTGTGCCCGAAATAAGACTCCTAGAGGGGTTCCTGTTGGCCCATTACATCCACTCTCTATCCCATCTAAGCCATGGACCCACATTTCAATGGATTTTGTGGTGGACTTGCCCAAATCCTCGGGGATGACAGCCATCTGGGTTGTCGTTGACAGGTTTTCGAAGATGGCGCACTTCGTTCCACTGGTTGGGCTGCCATCAGCCAGACGCCTGTCTGAATTATTTATGCTGCATGTTGTGCGTCTCCACGGGTTGCCACTTGATGTGGTCTCTGACCGCGGATCCCAGTTTGTGGCCAAATTCTGGAGGGCATTTTGTTCCGATCTCCAGATTTCTGTCAGCTTGTCGTCAGGCTACCATCCGCAGTCTAATGGGCAGACTGAAACGGTGAACCAGTCCTTGGAGCAGTTCCTCAGGTGTTATGTCTCCAAGTGTCAGACTGACTGGGTTGCTCATCTGTCCATGGCGGAGTTTGCCTATAACAACGCGGCTCACTCTGCTACAGGGATCTCTCCCTTCCTTTGTGTGTATGGGCATCATCCTAAGGCCAATTCTTTTGACCCCCTGGACTCCACGCCTGGTGGTTCCTCTGTGGTTTCGGTCCTTAGAGGTATTTGGCGGAAAGTGAAGAAAGCCCTTGTGTCTGTGTCATTAGTGACCAAAAGGGTTTTTGATAAGCGGAAAAGACCCTGCAGCTTCAAATTAGGAGACTTCGTCTGGTTGTCTACCAAGAATTTGAAGTTGAGACAGCCATCTCATAAGTTAGGGCCCCGGTTCATCGGCCCTTATAAGATCACCAGGGTTATCAATCCGGTGGCATTTCAGTTAGATCTGCCCCGTTCTTTGGGTATCAATAAAACATTTCATTGTTCCCTTTTAAAACGGGCGATTAGTAATCCTTCTTCCAGTGGAAGACCTTCCCCTCTTCTGATACGTGGCCAGAGGGAGTTTGTTGTTGAAAGGATTCTTGACTCCAAGGTGGTTCGGGGTCGGCTGTCATTTTTGGTGCACTGGAAGGGGTATGGCCCGGAGGAGCGGTCGTGGGTGCGCAGTTGTGATCTTCATGCCCCCAGACTGATACGCTCTTTCTTCTCGCAGTTCCCCGATAAACCCGGTGGTAGGGGTTCTTTGACCCCTCGTCAGAGGGGGGGTACTGTTAGGGTCTCCTGCCCTGTGCTGCCACGTCGTCATGGCAACCGGGAGACAAGTGCTAGTGGTGTAACCTGAGCGCAGCTGATACTCCAGTTCGGGTCTTTTGCTGTGCAGTGGTTATAGGCTCTGTGCACGGCAGGGGATCCGGTGCTGGTTTTTGTGCTCACAGTCTGTGAGGTCTGAGTGGGGCGTGGACAGCACCTGCTTTATAAGGCCTCTTTTCAGGGTAAGCAGATGCTGCTGAATCTTTGTTGGTTAGTCAGTTCATGAAAGTTAGCCAGTACTGTGTAGCTTTGTATTTGTTTGTTGCTTACTGCAAATAGGCCTGGGGATTTGGTATTACACTCTGCCAATCCAGACCTAGCAGTAAGACTGGAGTCAGTCGTTTAGCTTGCTGGGGTTCTGTTACTACTCTGTGAACTTAGCAAGTTTGCGGCTGTATTCTAAGACTTGCCTGTCTAATCCTGTCTCACTGTGCTAGGTGTCAGGGGTCAGTTTAGTGGCAGTAAGCTAAAACCTGTGCACTGCAAGTGAGAATTAGGATTGTGGAGATTCTCCTTGTGTCTATCATTCCATCTCTGACCAAGGAGTTTACTGCCACACCCGTTGGTAACCCTTTAGGGTTTTGCTGTTGCCCTTAGCAACAGCATTTCGGGTTCTCTACGTATTAAAACACAACATCTTGCTTTTCCATCTGAGCAGTTCTAATACAAGGGAGATACCCAGTTCCTTAGCCTCTGGGCTTCTCTGTTCACTTTGTGTGTATTTTGTTACCCTATCACCTTCTGTGTACATTATGTCATATCCCCCAGTTTGTCTGTGAGTCCGTCTGTTTTGCATAACAGTTCAAACACCAGTACATTCCTGCAGACACTGGAGTGCATAACAGTTCTGACACCAGTACTTTCCTGCAGGCACTGGTGTGCATAACAGTATTCTATCGCGAGACTCGGATTCTATATAAGGAGCCGCGCGTCGCCGCCATTTTCACACGTGCATTGAGATTGATAGGGAGAGGACGTGGCTGGCGTCCTCTCCGTTAGTAGATAAAGACACTTGAGTTGATTACTTAGTAATTTTGGGGAGCATTAGGAGTACTCAGAGTGCAGAGTTTTGCTGATAGTTAGTTACTAGTGACTGACCACTTTATTATTTAATATAATCCGTTCTCTGCCTGAAAAAAAACGATACACAGTCACATACCATATCTGTGCTCAGCCTCAGTGTGCTGCATGATAATATCATCTATGTATATCTGACTGTGCTGAGTGCTCACTGCTCACACAGCTGAATTGTGGGGGAGACTGGGGTGCAGTTATAGCAGGAGTACAGTGCACACTTTTGCTGCCAGTGTGACTGACCAGTGACCACCAGTATATTGTCTGCCTGAAAAAGTTAAACACTCCTGTGGTGTTTTTTTATTTTATTCTATAAACGCATTCTGCTGACAGTGTCCAGCAGGTCCGTCATTCATTATATTATATAAATATTTACCTGCAGTAGTGTTATATTTTTTTTGTTCATCTCTATCATCTTTATCATCTCTATATTAGCAGACGCAGTACGGTAGTCCACGGCTGTGGCTACCTCTGTGTCGTCAGTGCTCGTCCATAATTGTATACCTACCTGTGGTGGGGTTTTTTTTTCTATCTTCTTCATACTAGTAGTTTAGGAGTCTGCTGACAGTGTCCAGCAGGTCCGTCATTATATTATATATACCTGCAGTAGTGATATATATATATATATTTTATATCATTATCATCTCTATACTAGCAGACGCAGTACGGTAGTCCACGGCTGTAGCTACCTCTGTGTCGTCAGTGCTCGTCCATAATTGTATACCTACCTGTGGTGGTGTTTTTTTTTCTATCTTCTTCATACTAGTAGTTTAGGAGTCTGCTGACAGTGTCCAGCAGGTCCGTCATTATATTATATATACCTGCAGTAGTGATATATATATATTTTTTATATCATTATCATCTCTATACTAGCAGACGCAGTACGGTAGTCCACGGCTGTGGCTACCTCTGTGTCGTCAGTGCTCGTCCATAATTGTATACCTACCTGTGGTGGGGGTTTTTTTTCTATCTTCTTCATACTAGTAGTTTAGGAGTCTGCTGACAGTGTCCAGCAGGTCCGTCATTATATTATATATACCTGCAGTAGTGATATATATATATTTTTTATATCATTATCATCTCTATACTAGCAGACGCAGTACGGTAGTCCACGGCTGTGGCTACCTCTGTGTCGTCAGTCACTCGTCATCCATAAGTATACTAGTATCCATCCATCTCCATTGTTTACCTGAGGTGCCTTTTAGTTGTGCCTATTAAAATATGGAGAACAAAAATGTTGAGGTTCCAAAAATAGGGAAAGATCAAGATCCACTTCCACCTCGTGCTGAAGCTGCTGCCACTAGTCATGGCCGAGACGATGAAATTCCATCAACGTCGTCTGCCAAGGCCGATGCCCAATGTCATAGTACAGAGCATGTAAAATCCAAAACACCAAATATCAGTAAAAAAAAGGACTAAAAAATCTAAAATAAAATCGTCGGAGGAGAAGCGTAAACTTGCCAATATGCCATTTACCACACGGAGTGGCAAGGAACGGCTGAGGCCCTGGCCTATGTTCATGGCTAGTGGTTCAGCTTCACATGAGGATGGAAGCACTCAGCCTCTCGCTAGAAAAATGAAAAGACTTAAGCTGGCAAAAGCACAGCAAAGAACTGTGCGTTCTTCGAAATCACAAATCCACAAGGAGAGTCCAATTGTGTCGGTTGCGATGCCTGACCTTCCCAACACTGGACGTGAAGAGCATGCGCCTTCCACCATTTGCACTCCCCCTGCAAGTGCTGGAAGGAGCACCCGCAGTCCAGTTCCTGACAGTCAGATAGAAGATGTCAGTGTTGAAGTACACCAGGATGAGGAGGATATGGGTGTTGCTGGCGCTGGGGAGGAAATTGACAAGGAGGATTCTGATGGTGAGGTGGTTTGTTTAAGTCAGGCACCCGGGGAGACACCTGTTGTCCGTGGGAGGAATATGGCCATTGACATGCCTGGTGAAAATACCAAAAAAAATCAGCTCTTCGGTGTGGAAGTATTTCAACAGAAATGCGGACAACAGGTGTCAAGCCGTGTGTTGCCTTTGTCAAGCTGTAATAAGTAGGGGTAAGGACGTTAACCACCTCGGAACATCCTCCCTTATACGTCACCTGCAGCGCATTCATCATAAGTCAGTGACAAGTTCAAAAACTTTGGGCGACAGCGGAAGCAGTCCACTGACCAGTAAATCCCTTCCTCTTGTAACCAAGCTCACGGAAACCACCCCACCAACTCCCTCAGTGTCAATTTCCTCCTTCCCCAGGAATGCCAATAGTCCTGCAGGCCATGTCACTGGCAATTCTGACGAGTCCTCTCCTGCCTGGGATTCCTCCGATGCATCCTTGCGTGTAACGCCTACTGCTGCTGGCGCTGCTGTTGTTGCTGCTGGGAGTCGATGGTCATCCCAGAGGGGAAGTCGTAAGACCACTTTTACTACTTCCACCAAGCAATTGACTGTCCAACAGTCCTTTGCGAGGAAGATCACAGCAGTCATCCTGCTGCAAAGCGGATAACTGAGGCCTTGGCATCCTGGGTGGTGAGAAACGTGGTTCCGGTATCCATCATTACTGCAGAGCCAACTATAGACTTGATTGAGGTACTGTGTCCCCGGTACCAAATACCATCTAGGTTCCATTTCTCTAGGCAGGCGATACCGAAAATGTACACAGACCTCAGAAAAAGACTCACCAGTGTCCTAAAAAATGCAGTTGTACCCAATGTCCACTTAACCACGGACATGTGGACAAGTGGATCAGGGCAGACTGAGGACTATATGACTGTGGCAGCCCACTGGGTAGATGTATTGACTCCCGCCGCAAGAACAGCAGCGGCGGCACCAGTAGCAGCATCTCGCAAACGCCAACTCTTTCCTAGGCAGGCTACGCTTTGTATCACCGCTTTCCAGAATACGCACACAGCTAAAAACCTCTTACGGCAACTGAGGAAGATCATCGCAGAATGGCTTACCCCAATTGGACTCTCCTGTGGATTTGTGGCATCGGACAACGCCAGCAATATTGTGTGTGCATTAAATATGGGCAAATTCCAGCACGTCCCATGTTTTGCACATACCTTGAATTTGGTGGTGCAGAATTATTTAAAAAACGAGAGGGGCGTGCAAGAGATGCTGTCGGTGGCCAGAAGAATTGCGGGACACTTTCGGCGTACAGGCACCACGTACAGAAGACTGGAGCAACACCAAAAACGCCTGAACCTGCCCTGCCATCATCTGAAGCAAGAAGTGGTAACGAGGTGGAATTCAACCCTCTATATGCTTCAGAGGTTGGAGGAGCAGCAAAAGGCCATTCAAGCCTATGCAACTGACCACGGTATAGGAGGTGGAATGCACCTGTCTCAAGCGCAGTGGAGAATGATTTCAACGTTGTGCAAGGTTCTGCAACCTTTTGAACTTGCCACACGTGAAGTCAGTTCAGACACTGCCAGCCTGAGTTAGGTCATTCCCCTCATCAGGCTTTTGCAGAAGAAGCTGGAGACATTGAAGGAGGAGCTAACACTGAGCGATTCCACTAGGCATGTGGGACTTGTGGATGGAGCCCTTAATTCGCTTAACAAGGATTCACGGGTGGTCAATCTGTTGAAATCAGAGCACTACATTTTGGCCACCGTGCTCGATCCTAGATTTAAAACCTACGTTGTATCTCTCTTTCCGGCAGACACAAGTCTGCAGGGGTTCAAAGAACTGCTGGTGAGAAAATTGTCAAGTCAAGCGGAACGCGACCTGTCAACATCTCCTCCTTCACATTCTCCCGCAACTGGGGGTGCGAGGAAAAGGCTCAGAATTCCGAGCCCACCCGCTGGCGGTGATGCAGGGCAGTCTGGAGCGACTGCTGATGCTGACATCTGGTCCGGACTGAAGGACCTGACAACGATTACGGACATGTCGTCTACTGTCACTGCATATGATTCTCTCACCATTGAAAGAATGGTGGAGGATTATATGAGTGACCGCATCCAAGTAGGCACGTCAGACAGTCCGTACGTATACTGGCAGGAAAAAGAGGCAATTTGGAGGCCCTTGCACAAACTGGCTTTATTCTACCTAAGTTGCCCTCCCACAAGTGTGTACTCCGAAAGAGTGTTTAGTGCCGCCGCTTACCTTGTCAGCAATCGGCGTACGAGGTTACTTCCAGAAAATGTGGAGAAGATGATGTTCATTAAAATGAATTATAATCAATTCCTCCATGGAGACATTCACCAGCAGCAATTGCCTCAACAAAGTACACAGGGAGCTGTGATGGTGGATTCCAGTGGGGACGAATTGATAATCTGTGAGGAGGGGGATGTACACGGTGATGAATCGGAGGATGATGATGAGGTGAACATCTTGCCTCTGTAGAGCCAGTTTGTGCAAGGAGAGATTAATTGCTTCTTTTTTGGTGGGGGTCCAAACCAACCCGTCATTTCAGTCACAGTCGTGTGGCAGACCCTGTCACTGAAATGATGGGTTGGTTAAAGTGTGCATGTCCTGTTTATACAACATAAGGGTGGGTGGGAGGGCCCAAGGACAATTCCATCTTGCACCTCTTTTTTCTTTCATTTTTCTTTGCGTCATGTGCTGTTTGGGGAGTGTTTTTTGGAAGGGCCATCCTGCGTGACACTGCAGTGCCACTCCTAGATGGGCCAGGTGTTTGTGTCGGCCACTAGGGTCGCTTATCTTAGTCACACAGCTACCTCATTGCGCCTCTTTTTCTTCTTCTTTGCGTCATGTGCTGTTTGGGGAGTATTTTTTGGAAGGGCCATCCTGCGTGACACTGCAGTGCCACTCCTAGATGGGCCAGGTGTTTGTGTCGGCCACTAGGGTCACTTATCTTAGTCACACAGCTACCTCATTGCGCCTCTTTTTTTCTTTTTTGCGTCATGTGCTGTTTGGGGAGTATTTTTTGGAAGGGCCATCTGGCCTGACACTGCAGTGCAACTCCTAGATGGGCCAGGTGTTTGTGTCGGCCACTAGGGTCGCTTAGCTTACTCACACAGCTACCTCATTGCGACTCTTTTTTTCTTTGCGTCATGTGCTGTTTGGGGAGTGTTTTTTGGAAGGGCCATCCTGCGTGACACTGGAGTGCCACTCCTAGATGGGCCAGGTGTTTGTGTCGGCCACTAGGGTCGCTGAGCTTAGTCACACAGCTACCTCATTGCGCCTCTTTTTTTCTTTGCGTCATGTGCTGTTTGGGGAGTGTTTTTTGGAAGGGCCATCCTGCGTGACACTGCAGTGCCACTCCTAGATGGGCCAGGTGTTTGTGTCGGCCACTTGGGTCGCTGAGCTTAGTCATCCAGCGACCTCGGTGCAAATTTTAGGACTAAAAATAATATTGTGATGTGTGAGGTGTTCAGAATAGACTGAAAATGAGTGGAAATTATGGTTATTGAGGTTAATAATACTTTGGGATCAAAATGACCCCCAAATTCTATGATTTAAGCTGTTTTTTAGGGTTTTTTGAAAAAAACACCCGAATCCAAAACACACCCGAATCCGACAAAAAAAATTCGGTGAGGTTTTGCCAAAACGCGTTCGAACCCAAAACACGGCCACGGAACCGAATCCAAAACCAAAACACAAAACCCGAAAAATTTCCGGTGCAAATCTCTAATTCTGGTATAATAATTTATTGCCATGGATACTCCTCAATGCCCACATATAACATATGTCATCTTGATGAGCGTCGGATAGTTATTTGTTCTTCAATAAGGGTTATTCAGATGAGGCAACCTTGATCTAGAAAGCTAAAGAAATAACAATCAAGACCATCATACTTTACAAAGCAGACAGAGCAACAAGAAAAAGAGAGAAACATGAGTAAATATATCGAGCAGTCTTACAGGAACCATTTTAACTCAAAATCGTTGTTCAAAACCCCTGGAGACAAAGTATGACAATTATAGATTAAGCTCATTTCAGCTTTTGCCAATTGTTTTGAACTATCTCTGTGCCGTATATTACCCTTAATTGCTTTCACACCATGAAATGATACTAGCCCTGCGGTGGAACAATTGTGAACCTGTTTGAAGTGGGCTGAAAGGGCATGCGTTTCCAGCCCCTTTTTAATATTACGTATATGTTCTCTTAGCCTAGCTTTTAAAGGCCGTGAAGTTCTACCAATATATACTTTATCACAGGTGCATCTTAGGGCATATATAATTTTTTTTACATTACATGTAATAAATTCTTTGATTTTTATTACATATTCATTAATGGTAATTTGTTCAGTTTTACTTCTCTCTTGGTTTTTTACATTTCTACAGCCTATACAATATCTGCAGCGGTAAAAACTGACAGATGTAATAGCTGACACAGAGGGTGTTGGAGGTAGGGCACTAGATACTAATTTTGATTTCAAATTCGGTGCTCTTCGGTAAATCAGTTTGGGTTTGTTCGGTAACATCGACCCCAATACTGTATCTTTTTTGAGCAATGGCCAATGTTTTATGAAAATGTTCTCAACAGCCTTATGTTCCTTTGTATAGTTTGTAACAAATGACAAATTGAAATTGTTTTTTTCTTTTTTTTTTTAAACCATTTTTTTCACAAATAGCTCTATACGTTCTAAAGTTTTTGTTGCCTCAATGGCTTGATCGACCTTCCTTTTATTATAGCCGCAAGCTTTAAACTTAGAGCCCATACCAGATCTAAAAAGACCTCATCATTTGTACAGATTCTCCTAAGTCTTTTTAACTGACCATTGGGTATAGAGCCTATCCAATTATCATGGTGGCAACTATTTGCTAACAGGTAAGTCCCTGAATCTGTGGGTTTGGTGTTAATTTTTGAGCATATTTTGCCATCTTCTATATAGACGGTCACGTCCAAGAAATTAATGCTTTGTTCTTGGATGTCAAATGTCAATACAATATTTTTGTCATTGCAATTTAATTTTGTACAAAATTGTGTGAGACTATTTCTGTCTCCACCCCAGACAAAAAATTTATCATCTACTGTATGTACCTTGCATAGGACACCAGGTCCGCCCCGAGACTGCCACCAGACCATACCGCATCCTCCTCCCATGCGTCCATGAAAAGGTTAGCGTAACTCGGAGCAAACCTGGTGCCCATCGCCGTGCCCATTTTCTGTAAATAAAAATCCTCTTTAAAAAGAAAAAAATTATTCAAAAGAATAAACTCAATCCCTTCCAACAAAAATTTTGGGAGATTAACTGACAATGGGGACAATTCCAGTGCACTATGAGTGGCCTCTATACCATCCTTATGATTAATGATGGTATAGAGGGCACTAACGTCAGCTGTAACCAGGAGGTAATTATCCTCCCATTTTATAGTTTCAAACAGTTGTAAAAAAACTCGTAGTGTCCTTTAAATGTGATCTATTTAATCCAACTAGAGGCTGTAAATAATGATCTATGTAATTAGACAAATTTGCAGTAATCGACTCGACCTCCGATATAATAGGTCTTCCGGGGGGCTTGTCTAAATTCTTGTGCATTTTGGGTAAAATATATAAAACGGGGACTACAGGGTCATTATTGATAATGAATTTTGCTTTCTTATCTGTAATTGTCCCCTTTGCTACGGCTTTGTCCACCATCTGAACTCATTTTTGTTGTGTAGTTTTAGATGGATCTCCCCGTAGTTTTTTATATGTCCCTGGGTCTTCTAATTGTCTATAAATTTCAGCCTCATAGTCTTTGGTGTCCATCAACACTATACCCCCCCCCCCTTTGTCGGCTGGTTTTATTATCAGCTCCTTGTTTCCTTTTAAGTCTTTTAAAGCCTTTTTTTTCCTTATTAGTCAAATTCTCACCTCTTTTATCAATTTTGATATTGTTAATATCTTCTAATACTATTGAACTAAAGGTCTCAATAAATGGACCTTTTACATGCTGGGGAAAGAATATAGACTTAGGGCGAAAGGGAGTGAGAGACTGTGTCTCTACTTCACCTTGCTCCATCCTTTCCTGTGTAGAAAATATTTTTTTTATTGTGAGCTTACGTACAAATTTCTGAACATCAATATATATATATCGAAGGGATTAAGATGGTTTGTCGGGGCATACTTCAAACCTTTTTGAAGCAGAATATTTTCCTCCAAAGAAAGTGTATGTTTACTCAGATTAATTTTTTTTATCTGTGGTGGATTTACATGACGCAAATCTTCTGATATAGAGTTGTGTCCTACTTCCCTTGGTTTATGTTTATTTTTATTTTTTCTAATCCTTTTTCGTTGGGTTTTTTCTTCTTTTTACCCCCTCTTTTTCCTCTCAGACGATTGGGTCCATTTATCTGTATAGTCTTCTCTTCCTGTCTCTCTCTACAAAAGGAGACTGATAGTCTTCATTTGAATCAAAATCATATCGTTGATCCTCTCTTAATGAGGCTTAACGATTCTGAGCAAACAATAATGGATCCTGTTCCCTATTTGAGAATGATCTATTATTTCTGTTTATTTTCTTAGGGGGTGGGTTCCTCCATTCTGGAGTCTCGGGCTGGTCCCACTTTTTCCCCAAATGGTGCCTATTATTCCTATACCTCATATCCTTTGAAGGTATAAAGGTTCTCCGTTCCCTATTTCTATTTGGAAAGGGCTTGGAGATTTCTGTCCTATTCACATCTTTATTATCTTTTTTAGATTTTCTATTATTATTGGACCCCACATCAATATCATGGGGACACATTTCTTTACTTCCCTGATGTTCCTTTTTAGATCTAATCAGGTCATCTTTATCCCTATGATATTTTTTATTTTTTTACTTTTCAGCTTTTTTCAATCTTTTTTCTATTTCTCCTTCCAATTCCCCGTAATCGTCTAAATTAGAATAGGGTTGTGTCAATGATTTGAGTACCTGAATTTCATCATCTAGACACTTTAACTCCCTTTTCCTTTCCTATACGATTAAATTCATGAGGTTTAAGGAACAATTTTTTAAGATTTCATCCCATTGTTCCCTAAAATTATCACTTGAGGTTAAAAAAGTTGACTGTTTATTAATTTGTAAACCTCTAGGTATTAGATTTTGGGACACGTATTTCTCTATGGTAACTACTTCCCACCATATCCGGCTTTCGTTTGAAAGCGTACTTTCTAATTTTCTCATAGTGCCCTCTAAATATTCATTCATTAATTCAATGGAATCCTGATCCTGATCAAAAGCTTTTTCAAGATATTTTGTCCTTTGTTCTCTACAGGAAAACATGACTAAACAAGCGTCTAAGCTGCCTTTACCTAGGATTCACACAAGTGAGCAATAAATCTAACAAGAAAAAAAAGTTTTGTGAATCCCTAGTAAATGGCACACTGGAAAGCAGCCCACAGGCCGGTTTACCACAAAAAGAACCTCACCGGAAAAGTTCAAATAATTCTACAAGTTTGAATACATATATGTGGGACCCAGGATAGTAGGCGCTTAAATAAACAAAAATTATACTCAACACAACATCCCTGTGGTACGTGGATGTATTTGATCTCCAAATTGTAACGTAGGCAATCTCTTTCCTTTTTCTGAAGTACCGTTCTCCTCTCAAGTTGATGTTAACATGAAAAGGAAACAATGTATATATGTGTAGTAATGTTTCAATAACAAACAATGACAAACAAGTCTCTCTTGATTTTCTAGCTTTTCACACGGTGAGAGTAATATTTCTCCACGTTAAAGGCGTACCCCAACTCACTTTCCAAACAATAGGTTAAAGCTTATAAAGGTATCTTTTATCCACTACTGTGCCAAAAAGCTGTAAATTTGGATGATGTGACCCTCTTTCCCAGGGAAGTGAGCGTACCTTACTCACAAAAAAAGAAAAGTGATGAAAGCGTATCAAGGTTTCTTTAAACACTTCAAAAGGTGAATGTAAGGCGTACCCTACTCACGGCAATAAAGGCTTTATTCAGACGCATCTGGGTTTCGTTTAATGGTAAACCGTGTGGCTTGTTACCATTGGTTACTCCCATGTAAGTATTCCAGAAAGGTCATCAAAAACATGGTAATAGAATCACAATCGATCCACAAAAAAATATTTTTATTAAAAAAAAACATACATTTGGGATTAATTCATTATTCAGACGAACTACACAGTAAAAAATGGTCCAGTGGATAAAATATTAAATGATCGGTGAGAAGAAAAAATATGTATTTTGATCTCATCATTAATTCACTATAAGAATGCTAAGCAGCCATTTTGAAAAAGGGCACATACTATTTAATCACAAGAATGAATGGCAAAAAAGAATTTTCAAATTTAACACCTATATGAGTGTCAATATATTCTGGTATAATAATTTATTGCCATGGATACTCCTCAATGCCCACATATAACATATGTCATCTTGATGAGCGTTGGATAGTTATTTGTTCTTCAATAATGGTTATTCAGATGAGGCAACCTTGATCTAGAAAGCTAAAGAAATAACAATCAAGACCATCATACTTTACAAAGCAAACAGAGCAACAAGAAAAAAAAAAGAAACATGAGTAAATATATCGAGCAATCTTACAGGAACCATTTTAACTCAAAATCGTTGTTCAAAACCCCTGGAGACAAAGTATGACAATTATAGATTAAGCTCATTTCAGCTTTTGCCAATTGTTTTGAACTATCTCTGTGCCGTATATTACCCTTAATTGCTTTCACACCATGAAATGATACTAGCCCTGCGGTGGAACAATTGTGAACCTGTTTGAAGTGGGCTGAAAGGGCATGCATTTCCAGCCCCTTTTTAATATTACGTATATGTTCACTTAGCCTAACTTTTAAAGGCCGTGAAGTTCTACCAATATATACTTTATCACAGGTGCATCTTAGGGCATATATCATTTTTTTTACATTATACGTAATAAATTCTTTGATTTTTATTACATATCCATTAATGGTAATTTGTTCAGTTTTTCTTCCCTCTTGGTTTTTTACATTTCTACAGCCTATACAAGATCCGCAGCGGTAAAAACCGACAGATGTAATAGATGACACAGAGGGTGTTGGAGGTAGGGCACTAGATACTAATTTTGATTTCAAATTCGGTGCTCTTCGGTAAATCAGTTTGGGTTTGTTCGGTAACATTGGCCCCAATACTGTATCTTTTTGAGCAGTGGCCAATGTTTTATGAAAATTTTCTCAACAGCCTTATGTTCCTTTGTATAGTTTGTAACAAATGACAAATTGAAATTGTTTTTTTCTTTTTCTTTTAAAACCGTTTTTTTCACAAATAGCTCTTTACGTTCTAAAGTTTTTGTTGCCTCAATGGCTTGATCGACCTTCCTTTTATTATAGCCGCAAGCTTTAAACTTAGAGCCCATACATTGTGCCTGATCTAAAAAGACAATATACAATATTTTTGTCATTGCAATTTAATTTTGTACAAAATTGTGTGAGACTATTTCTGTCTCCACCCCAGACAAAAAAAATATTGTCTATGCACCTTGCATAGGACACCAGGTCCGCCCTGAGATCGCCACCAGACCATACCGCATCCTCCTTCCATGCGCCCATGAATAGGTTAGCATAACTCGGAGCGAACCTGGTGCCCATAGGATTAATAGGCACCATTCAGGGAATAAGTGGGACCAGCCCGAGACTCCAGAATGGAGAATCCCACCCCCTAAGAAAATAAACAGAAATAATAGATCATTCTCAAATAGGGAACAGGATCCATTATCGTTTACTTAGAATCATTGTGCCTCATTAAGAGAGGATCAACGATATGATTTTGATTCAAATGAAGACTATCAGTCTCCTTTTTTAGAGAGAGACAGGAAGAGAAGACTATACAGATGAATGGACCCAATCGTCTGAGAGGAAAAAGAGGGGGTAAAAAGAAGGAAAAAAAACAACGAAAAAGAATTAGAAAAAATAAAAAGAAACATAAACCAAGGGAAGTAGGACACAACTCTATATCAGAAGATTTGTGTCATGTAAATCCATCACAGATAAAAAAATGTAATCTGAGTAAACATACACTTTCTTTGGAGGAAAATACTCTGCTTCAAAAAGGTTTAAAGTATGCCCCGACAAACCATCTTAATCCCTTCGATATATCAATTGATGTCCAGAAATTTGTACGTAAGCTCACAATAAAAAAAATATTTTCTACACAGGAAAGGATGGAACAAGGTGAAGTAGAGACGCAGTCTCTCACTCCCTTTCGCCCTAAGTCTATATTCTTTCCCCAGCATGTAAAAGGTCCATTTATTGAGACCTTTAGTTCAATGGTATTAGAAGATATTAACAATATCAAAATTGATAAAAGAGGTGAGAATTTGACTAATAAGGAAAAAAGGCTTTAAAAGACTTAAAAGGAAACAAGGAGCTGATAATAAAACCAGCCGACATAGCCCCCCTATGATGAACACCAAAGACTATGAGGCTGAAATTTATAGACAATTAGAAGACCCAGGGACATATAAAAAACTACGGGGAGATCCATCTAAAACTACACAACAAAAATGAGTTCAGATGGTGGACAAAGCCGTAGCAAAGGGGACAATTACAGATAAGGAAGCAAAATTCATTATCAATAATGACCCTGTAGTCCCCGTTATATATATTTTACCCAAAATGCACAAGAATTTAGACAAGCCCCCCGGAAGACCTATTATATCGGGGGTCCAGTCGATTACTGCAAATTTGTCTAATTACATAGATCATTATTTACAGCCTCTAGTTGGATTAAATAGATCACATTTAAAGGACACTACGAGTTTTTTACAACTGTTAGAAACTATAAAAGGGGAGGATAATTACCTCCTGGTTACAGCTGACGTTAGTGCCCTCTATACCATCATTAATCATAAGGATGGTATAGAGGCCACTCATAGTGCACTGGAATTGTCCCCATTGTCAGTTAATCTCCCAAAATTTTTGTTGGAAGGGATTGAGTTTATTCTTTTGAATAATTTTTTTCTTTTTAAAGAGGATTTTTATTTACAGAAAATGGGCACGGCGATGGGCACCAGGTTTGCTCCAAATTATGCTAACCTATTCATGGGCGCATGGGAGGAGGATGCGGTATGGTCTGGTGGCGGTCTCGGGGCGGACCTGGTGTCCTATGCAAGGTATATAGATGATATATTTTTTTGTCTGGGGTGGAGACAGAAATAGTCTCACACAATTTTGTACAAAATTAAATTGCAATGACAAAAATATTGTATTGACATTTTACATCCAAGAAAAAAGCATTAATTTCTTGGACGTGGCCGTCTATATAGAAGATGGCAAAATATGCTCAAAAATTTACACCAAACCCACAGATTCAGGGACTTACCTGTTAGCAAATAGTTGCCACCATGATAATTGGATATGCTCTATACCCAATGGTCAGTTAAAAAGACTTAGGAGAATCTGTACAAATGATGAGGTCTTTTTAGATCAGGCACAATGTATGGGCTCTAAGTTTAAAGCTTGCGGCTATAATAAAAGAAAGGTCGATCAAGCCATTGAGGCAACAAAAACTTTAGAACGTAAAGAGCTATTTGTGAAAAAAATGGTTTTAAAAGAAAAAGAAAAAAACAATTTCATTTTGTCATTTGTTACAAACTATACAAAGGAACATAAGGCTGTTGAGAAAATTTTCATAAAACATTGGCCATTGTTTAAAAAAGATACAGTATTGGGGCCGATGTTACCGAACAAACCCAAACTGATTTACCGAAGAGCACCGAATTTGAAATCAAAATTAGTATCCAGTGCCCTACCTCCAACACCCTCTGTGTCAGCTATTACATCTGTCGGTTTTTACCGCTGCAGATCTTATATAGTCTGTAGAAATGTAAAAAACCAAGAGGGAAGAAAAACTGAACAAATTACCATTAATAGATATGTAATAAAAATCAAAGAATTGATTAGGTGTAATGTAAAAATTTTTATATATGCCCTAAGATGCACCTGTGATAAAGTATATATTGGTAGAACCTCACGGCCTTTAAAAGTTAGGCTAAGTGAACATATACGTAATATTAAAAAGGGGCTGGAAACGCATGCCCTTTCAGCCCACTTCAAACAGGTTCACAATTGTTCCACCGCAGGGCTAGTATCATTTCATGGTGTGAAAGCAATGATGGGTAATATACGGCACAGAGATAGTTCAAAACAATTGGCAAAAGCTGAAATGAGCTTAATCTATAATTGTCATACTTTGTCTCCAGGGGTTTTGAACAACGATTTTGAGTTAAAATGGTTCCTGTAAGATTGCTTGATATATTTACTCATGTTTCTCTTTTTCTTGTTGCTCTGTCTGCTTTGTAAAGTATGATGGTCTTGATTGTTATTTATTTAGCTTTCTAGATCAAGGTTGCCTCATCTGAATAACCATAATTGAAGAACAAATAACTATCCGACGCTCATCAAGATGACATATGTTATATGTGGGCATTGAGGAGTATCCATGGCAATAAATTATTATACCAGAATATATTGACACTCATATAGATGTTAAATTTGAAAATAATTTTTTGCCATTCATTCTTGTGATTAAATAGTATGTGCCCTTTTTCAAAATGGTTGCTTAGCATTCTTATAGTGAATTAATGATGAGATCAAAATACATATTTTTTCTTCTCACCAATCATTTAATATTTGATCCACTGGACCATTTTTTACAGTGTAGTTTGTCTGAATAATGAATGGTTAAAATAACATTCATTCAGATTTATTTGAGCTTGAACTTCCTGTTATTTGACAGGAAATTCGGGATTAATGTTTTGCGTCTCACGATGCATTCCATCATACGCCGTGGACGCTAGTAACACCTCATTTCCCCTTTTGAAGACCGCGTTGCCATGGTAAAGGCGCGCAATCTCTAATATTCATTTAAACATATGGATTCGAAATGGTGTACAGCTCGTAATGCTGACACCACTAAAGAGTAGATGCTGTTTTTCACTTTTACCCGGTTTATAGGTTATGAGAGCGGGCTAGTCGTGCGCGTTATTGAACTGCGCCGGCTGCCAGAAGGTGATATCATTTCCGTCCGGAGACCGCGTTGCCATGGTAACGGCACGCGGCCTTAAATACATTGGTTTAAATATAACTCATTTTTTCGATCTATTAATAAGGTGCCCGTGGCTTGGTATTACTATTGGATAGCCTCTGAAATAATGGAAACTTTATGGTCTGTGTGTCACAGATCAGAACAAATACCAGTTGGATATTTGGAAGCTTATATGGTTGCCATGGAGACTCCTCGAATAAAGAGTGTGATATGACTTATTGTAATATAGTTTCTTTTTTACACCTTTGTTAAAATTATACAAGACACATTATTGTATGTTCAATTGTAATTTGTATAATGGTTTTATTTTATGAAATAATGTCACCTACTGAAGATGTCATAATGAGATGATTTCTGATTGGTCACACCACATATAAATTCCTGGTCTTTCCACTCACTCAGTATGTCTTGATAAAGGCCCATGGGAGGCCGAAACATGTTGACCAGCTGAGAGTGTGGACTTTCTACTATACCATTTAGGTACGAATTGACTTTGTTTTTAAATAGAAGTTTTTCTTGTTTTATAATTTCTTTTGCTGTTCCAGGTCTTCTACTATATTTTTTTGGAATTACAAGTCATGCTGCTATAAACAGCTAAAAGACTTTGTAAACTTTTTCTTTATTGGTTTTATCTGCTTAATCCCAAATGTATGTTTTTTTTTAATAAAAATATTTTTTGTGGATCTATTGTGATTCTATTACCATGTTTTTGATAACCTTTCCGGAATACTTACATGGGAGTAACCAATGGTAACAAGCCACACGGTTTACCATTAAAAGAAACCCAGATGCGTCTGAATACAGCCTTTATTGCCGTGAGTAGGGTACGCCTTACATTCACCTATTGAAGTGTTTAAAGAAACCTTGATACGCTTTCATCACTTTTCTTTTTTGTGAGTAAGGTACGCTCACTTCCCTGGGAAAGAGGGTCACATCGTCCAAATTTACAGCTTTTTGGCACAGTGGTGGATAAAAGATACCTTTATAAGCTTTAACCTATTGTTTGGAAAGTGAGTTGGGGTACGCCTTTAAGGTGGAGAAATATTACTCTCACCGTGTGAAAAGCTAGAAAATCAAGAGAGACTTGTTTGTCATTGTTTGTTATTGAAACATTACTACACAAATATACAATGTTTCCTTTTCATGTTAACATCAACTTGAGAGGAGAACGGTACTTCAGAAAAAGGAAAGAGATTGCCTACGTTACAATTTGGAGATCAAATACATCCACATACCACAGGGATGTTGTGTTGAGTATAATTTTTGTTTATTTAAGCGCCTACTATCCTGGGTCCCACATATATGTATTCAAACTTGTAGAATTATTTGAACTTTTCCGGCCTGTGGGCTGCTTTCCAATGCGCCATTTACTAGGGATTCACAAAACTTTTTTTCTTGTTAGACACTGACACAGCAGCCCACAGCCCTTAAGCTTAACTGACAATGACACTGAAGCCCACAGCCTTTCACTGATGACACTGACACAATGTCCCACAGCCCTTAATCTAAACTGACAATGACACTGAAGCCCACAGACTTTCACTGATGACAATGACACAGTGGCCCACAGCCCTTAAGCTTAACTGACAATGACACTGAAGCCCACAGCCTTTCACTGATGACAATGACACAGTGGCCCACACCCCTTAATCTTAACTGACAATGACACTGAAGCCCACAGCCTTTCACTGATGATAATTACACTCTGACACCGACAGTACTGTAGCACACAGCCCCAGCCCCAACTGATGATGGTAATGACAGTGAGTGTGACACAGTAGCCCGTAGTCCTTAATCACAGTTACAGGCACGCTGCAGCACACCCCACACCCTAACCCTCTGGCATCCTCTGTGAAATGGTGCCCAAACCATGAGGGAGGGAATTTTATTGAATCCAAATACGCCAGATTCGACATAGGGAGGATGACGTATTTTCTCATTTTTGGAGCCGAACCTAGCAGCATAACTTGAGCCCGGGCTCAAAATACTCCGAAATACCAAGTTTGTGTGTGTTCAGTTTACCAATAAACTGAACACCACATCTCTAATTACAACATCTAATTTTATGCACCAACATTGCTGCTCCGCTTCAGGGTATATAGTGGGATATTTAATAAACTAAGTTATCTAGAAAAAAAATGGAAAATGTTATATTTAAGCTTTCTGGAGATGGAGATAAGTTTGTTCAAATAAATAATAAATAAAAGATTATTATCTCTTCTCTAGTGGCAGTTCAAGCGTAGTCCAAAATTGAAATAAGGAAGCCACACCAACTGCCACCCCAAACACTGCCAAACATCGCCGGCCAGGACTCACTGGCAGTTGGTGTGGCTCCCCTATTTGAATTTTGGACTGCGCTGCAACTGCCATTGGAAAAAAAAATATTTATCTTTTTTTTTTTAACAAACATATCCATCTCTAAATATCACATTTTCCTATTTTTTGTACATAATTTTGTTTATTAAATATTCCCTATACTGCCTTTCTTAGAAGGCAAACTTTTCCTCCAATTAAGATCTTCTTATCATACAGTAGTGTTCTGGCTGTTCCATATAAATTTCACTGTTCAGGAATGCTGGTAGTCCCTGGTTCAGTTACATCTGCAGCTGCTGGCATGTCTAGTGACACATGCTTGCTCTTCATATCAACTTCTGGCTTTTCTATAACTTGCAATGATCTCTAGACTTGACTCGCTTTTTGGTATTTGGATTCCATAATCTGTAGCCTTTGCTTTATGGCATTAGCCAAGCATGATGCATTTTACTGACTTTGAAACCAGTTTGTGTCCTCTTTTGGTATACGGACATAGGCAATGCTTTCACAAAATGTGAAATGTATTACACTGTGTTTTCTCTTTGACCACACTTCAATAGCTGTTATGTGCTTTAGGACAACTGTAGGAGAACAGTTTTTAGATAAACTGCTGTGGACACAGCTTTAGCCCAAAACTGCTTGTCTAGGCATGAATCATTCAGCATTCATCTTGCTCTCTCCACTAGTATACGGATTGACACTGCTTTGCTCAGGAGCTTAGGCAATGGTCAATTGATGCTCTTTTCCATATTTTCTTAAGAATAATTCTCCCTCTCTGTTGAGATATTCTCCACCATTATCAGTTCTCAGGGTCTGTAGTCTCTTGTAATCTGCATTCTTCTATGTTACTTCTGATTTTTCTCTACACGTGTCATCCTTGTGAAGTCATCTATAAATGTCACAATGTATGTGTGGACCACACACATCTGTATATACCTTAAGAAGTTTTGTAGCTCAACTTACTGACTTGGGAAACAGCTGACAATTTTGTGACCATCAAATTCTGTAGCTTCTGTACACTATTATATCTAAGGTGGCCAAATTTAATTTACTATGCCAGAGTTTTTGCGACTATGACTCGCTTATCATCATTTTGTAACAGTGTTGTGTATCAAGGACATACAATTGCTGACACATTGTGCTAATGCGATCCATTTTCTGTTTTTCAAATGGACTCTACATTAGTGAAGTGAACTCTTTGGCCTCTCTGTTCTAAGACACTGATGATGAAAAGATTTGTTCCCATATGTAGCCCTAAACACATTTTGGATATCTGTGACTTTTGTTCTTGTTCCAAATTTTAAGAAAGTTTTAATTGTTTCAACTTTTGTAGTTGTAAGGACTTGATTGCCAATTCATTGCTAGTGATAGGGTCACAACTGGTTAATATGGTGAAGCATTCCTCATTGCAGCTGAAATGACTTATTTTGGCTAAACCAATATACCATGAATGTTTACTATGAACTAGGATCACAGGGCACATGTTTTTTAAACTGTAATAATTTTGATCTGACTGTGTCTGTGGTTAGCTTTTTTGTGTTTGCTTCCAACACCCAACTAGGAAGTTAAACTCAGGCATCAAGGGGGTCATTCCGACCCGATTGCACGCTGCAGTTTTTTGCAGCGGTGCGATCGGGCCAGAACTGTGCATGCGCCGGCGATGCAGTGCACCTGCGCATGCCAGACGGCCAATGGCCAATGTTGCCTAGCGATCGCCTCTGCCTGACTTACAGGCAGAGGTGGTCGCTGGGCGGGAGGGGGCGGCAAGGCAGCATTTGTCCGCCATTTTTCGGGCATGGTCCGGCCAACACAGGCGTGGCCGGACCGTTTGGGGGGGGGGGCAGGCCACAGTGACTGCATGATGTCACACATAGCCGCTGCAGCCCTGGCAGCGACAAGCAACTCCTGGCCAGCCGCAGGAGCTGCGCTGGCTGGGAGTTACTCTACAATGACAAAAGCTTCGCCGCTGGGTGATGCTTTTGTACTTGTGTGGTGGGGCCGGGCCAGACATGCGGGGTGGACTAGCCCTGTGCTGGCTGTCCCCCCGCATGTCTGTGTTAGTGATCGTAGCTGTGCTAAATTTAGCACAGCTATGATCAGGTCAGAATGACCCCCCAAGTTCTGTAACATCACTGTAGCCATCTCTTCATAATTTATTTGAACTCAAACAGATGTTAGTTGCTGAGAAATAGATATCATTTTGTCTATGCAATCATTCATACTTCTGCATTCACTCAAAGTCATGTTTTACATTACAAATCTTAAATGTATTATCCTCATGAGACCTCCACCTCCTCATGCATAATAGAGTAGACATGTTGCTCCACACTCCATGACCCCTCTAAATCACCTGACTTGGGTCTGCACCAGAATGTATGTATAACCTTCCACAATCTTTCAAGCTTCAACTGCATTTCCTTAGCAAACTTCCAAGTTGTAGAATTTTCTGCACCTATTAACTATATAAACCCCATCATGGGTGCAGTTCCTGTATTCATGCTTCTTACAGAGATAATTATCACAACTCGGCACGCCAATCCTCCAGATATGCCAATCTGGGAATTGCCATCCGTGACAATTTCTGATTACCTCAGTGCATATGGTTAATCAATGCGGTTACTGCCACCAGCTGAAGTGATGTTTTGAGACAATGCACAGGGCAAGCTTCTGCTCTCACCTGCACACACAATTATTTATACTTTAAAAATAGGTAACATGGGCCGCTTGGGGTCTTGTGTCACAAAACACAGAACTAGAACTAGAATTATTGTATTTAATTCAAGAATATCTTCAAGGCTTACAGTTACAAAAAAAAGGTTACAAGATTATAATAATTTAATTAGTCACGCAAGTTATAACAATTTCAAGAAATAAAATAAAGGGAAACAATGTTCATATCACCTGTAGGGCTGAACGATGGTATGGCAGTAAAGTATCTTCCTGTGGTTTTGGTTCCATCATGATCCTATGGATCCTTTCATAACAATGAACACTATCTGAGGAGTGTTTTTCATATTTAAACCCACTGCAGCTCACTCACAGACCACACCCATTGGGATTCCTTTTAACCCTTCCAAAAACAGAATTGATTGATTTTAAGGTTATGCTTTGGAGTATCTGGGTCACTTGATCAGGGGTGGATACTCTTATCTGTGTTATTGTTTAAAGCCTGAAGGTCAGGCCTGTGTTATCAAACTCTAGCTCTGTTATACACCAGCCCAAGAAGAAATTTTCATACCTCAGTAGACAATGTGTCTTTCTCTGGGTATGTAGGTTTGAACCCTGCTGTGTTATACACCAAAGCCAACCACTGATCACTGTTCCATACAGGATTCTAGGGCTATTATCCTTTTGCCTCTGGACTTCTGTTATGTATGAGTACATTCCAGCAAAGATATTAATTTTTCAACCATTTGTCATCTACAGACATTTTCCTCTATACAATATACATTGATACATCACCCAATGCAAATAATAAAAAAAATGTCATCATGCCCATTCCGAAATAAAATTGTGCATTCACTACAAGCTAGATAAACCCCAGTATGGGTGTAGTTCCTGTATTCACGCTTCTTACACAGATAACTATGCAGCCTTTGTGCAATAAACTGCTTCTATGCTGCTACACTGCTCTGGAAATACTCTGTGCTGTCTTCACTCTGTGTTCTATGCAGCCTCTGTGTACTGACTAGCTTCTGTGCTGGCACATTGCATTGGAACCACTCTGTGCTGTCTTCACTCTGTGCTCTATGGAAGTCTGCACTAAATATGTTCATGACTGTTAGGAGTTAATTAGATGGTACTCTGGGCCTGATTTATGTTCATAAGAAAAGCATGTAATATTGTGTCTGGAACAAACCATGTTTCACTGCAAGGGAAGCAAAATAATGTGTGTAGGGTAAATACTAGAGATGTGCACCGGAAATTTTTCGGGTTTTGTGTTTTGGTTTTGGGTTCAGTTCCGTGGCCGTGTTTTGGGTTCAAACGCGTTTTGGCAAAACCTCACCGAATTTTTTTTGTCGGATTCGGGTGTGTTTTGGATTCGGGTGTTTTTTTCAAAAAACCCTAAAAAACAGCTTAAATTATAGAAGTTGGGGGTCATTTTGATCCCAAAGTATTATTAACCTCAATAACCATAATTTCCACTCATTTTCAGTCTATTCTGAACACCTCACACCTCACAATATTATTTTTAGTCCTAAAATTTGCACCGAGGTCGCTGGATGACTAAGCTCAGCGACCCAAGTGGCCGACACAAACACCTGGCCCATCTAGGAGTGGCACTGCAGTGTCACGCAGGATGGCCCTTCCAAAAAACACCCCCCAAACAGCACATGTCGCAAAGAAAAAAAGAGGCGCAATGAGGTAGCTGTGTGAGTAAGCTAAGCGACCCTAGTGGCCGACACAAACACCTGGCCCATCTAGGAGTGGCACTGCAGTGTCAGGCCGGATGGCCCTTCCAAAAAATACTCCCCAAACAGCACATGACGCAAAGAAGAAAAAAAAGAGGCGCAATGAGGTAGCTGTGTGACTAAGATAAGTGACCCTAGTGGCCGACACAAACACCTGGCCCATCTAGGAGTGGCACTGCAGTGTCACGCAGGATGGCCCTTCCAAAAAATACTCCCCAAACAGCACATGACGCAAAGAAGAAAAAAAAGAGGCGCAATGAGGTAGCTGTGTGACTAAGATAAGCGACCCTAGTGGCCGACACAAACACCTGGCCCATCTAGGAGTGGCACTGCAGTGTCACGCAGGATGGCCCTTCCAAAAAACACTCCCCAAACAGCACATGACGCAAAGAAAAATGAAAGAAAAAAGAGGTGCAAGATGGAATTGTCCTTGGGCCCTCCCACCCACCCTTATGTTGTATAAACAGGACATGCACACTTTAACCAACCCATCATTTCAGTGACAGGGTCTGCCACACGACTGTGACTGAAATGACGGGTTGGTTTGGACCCCCACCAAAAAAGAAGCAATTAATCTCTCCTTGCACAAACTGGCTCTACAGAGGCAAGATGTCCACCTCATCATCATCCTCCGATTCATCACCGTGTACATCCCCCTCCTCACAGATTATCAATTCGTCCCCACTGGAATCCACCATCACAGCTCCCTGTGTACTTTGTGGAGGCAATTGCTGCTGGTGAATGTCTCCACGGAGGAATTGATTATAATTCATTTTAATGAACATCATCTTCTCCACATTTTCTGGAAGTAACCTCGTACGCCGATTGCTGACAAGGTGAGCGGCGGCACTAAACACTCTTTCGGAGTACACACTTGTGGGAGGGCAACTTAGGTAGAATAAAGCCAGTTTGTGCAAGGGCCTCCAAATTGCCTCTTTTTCCTGCTAGTATACGTACGGACTGTCTGACGTGCCTACTTGGATGCGGTCACTCATATAATCCTCCACCATTCTTTCAATGGTGACAGAATCATATGCAGTGACAGTAGACGACATGTCCGTAATCGTTGGCAGGTCCTTCAGTCCGGACAAGATGTCAGCATCAGCAGTCGCTCCAGACTGCCCTGCATCACCGCCAGCGGGTGGGCTCGGAATTCTGAGCCTTTTCCTCGCACCCCCAGTTGCGGGAGAATGTGAAGGAGGAGATGTTGACAGGTCGCGTTCCGCTTGACTTGACAATTTTCTCACCAGCAGTTCTTTGAACCCCTGCAGACTTGTGTCTGCCGGAAAGAGAGATACAACGTAGGTTTTAAATCTAGGATCGAGCACGGTGGCCAAAATGTAGTGCTCTGATTTCAACAGATTGACCACCCGTGAATCCTTGTTAAGCGAATTAAGGGCTCCATCCACAAGTCCCACATGCCTAGCGGAATCGCTCTGTTAGCTCCTCCTTCAATGTCTCCAGCTTCTTCTGCAAAAGCCTGATGAGGGGAATGACCTGACTCAGGCTGGCAGTGTCTGAACTGACTTCACGTGTGGCAAGTTCAAAAGGTTGCAGAACCTTGCACAACGTTGAAATCATTCTTCACTGCGCTTGAGACAGGTGCATTCCACCTCCTATATCGTGGTCAGTTGTATAGGCTTGAATGGCCTTTTGCTGCTCCTCCAACCTCTGAAGCATATAGAGGGTTGAATTCCACCTCGTTACCACTTCTTGCTTCAGATGATGGCAGGGCAGGTTCAGGCGTTTTTGGTGTTGCTCCAGTCTTCTGTACGTGGTGCCTGTACGCCGAAAGTGTCCCGCAATTCTTCTGGCCACCGACAGCATCTCTTGCACGCCCCTGTCGTTTTTTAAATAATTCTGCACCACCAAATTCAAGGTATGTGCAAAACATGGGATGTGCTGGAATTTGCCCAGATTTAATGCACACACAATATTGCTGGCGTTGTCCGATGCCACAAATCCACAGGAGAGTCCAATTGGGGTAAGCCATTCTGCGATGATCTTCCTCAGTTGCCGTAAGAGGTTTTCAGCTGTGTGCGTATTCTGGAAAGCGGTGATACAAAGCGTAGCCTGCCTAGGAAAGAGTTGGCGTTTGCGAGATGCTGCTACTGGTGCCGCCGCTGCTGTTCTTGCGGCGGGAGTCAATACATCTACCCAGTGGGCTGTCACAGTCATATAGTCCTGAGTCTGCCCTGCTCCACTTGTCCACATGTCCGTGGTTAAGTGGACATTGGGTACAACTGCATTTTTTAGGACACTGGTGAGTCTTTTTCTGAGGTCTGTGTACATTTTCGGTATCGCCTGCCTAGAGAAATGGAACCTAGATGGTATTTGGTACCGGGGACACAGTACCTCAAACAAGTCTATAGTTGGCTCTGCAGTAATGATGGATACCGGAACCACGTTTCTCACCGCCCAGGATGCCAAGGCCTCAGTTATCCGCTTTGCAGCAGGATGACTGCTGTGATATTTCATCTTCCTCGCAAAGGACTGTTGGACAGTCAATTGCTTGGTGGAAGTAGTAAAAGTGGTCTTACGACTTCCCCTCTGGGATGACCATCGACTCCCAGCAGCAACAACAGCAGCGCCAGCAGCAGTAGGCGTTACACTCAAGGATGCATCGGAGGAATCCCAGGCAGGAGAGGACTCGTCAGAATTGCCAGTGACATGGCCTTCAGGACTATTGGCATTCCTGGGGAAGGAGGAAATTGACACTGAGGGAGTTGGTGGGGTGGTTTGCGTGAGCTTGGTTACAAGAGGAAGGGATTTACTGGTCAGTGGACTGCTTCCGCTGTCGCCCAAAGTTTTTGAACTTGTCACTGACTTATGATGAATGCGCTGCAGGTGACGTATAAGGGAGGATGTTCTGAGGTGGTTAACGTCCTTACCCCTACTTATTACAGCTTGACAAAGGCAACACACGGCTTGACACCTGTTGTCCGCATTTCTGTTGAAATACGTCCACACCGAAGAGCTGATTTTTTTTGGTATTTTCACCAGGCATGTCAATGGCCATATTCCTCCCACGGACAACAGGTGTCTCCCCGGGTGCCTGACTTAAACAAACCACCTCACCATCAGAATCCTCCTTGTCAATTTCCTCCCCAGCGCCAGCAACACCCATATCCTCCTCATCCTGGTGTACTTCAACACTGACATCTTCAATCTGACTATCAGGAACTGGACTGCGGGTGCTCCTTCCAGCACTTACAGGGGGCGTGCAAATGGTGGAAGGCGCATGCTCTTCACGTCCAGTGTTGGGAAGGTCAGGCATCGCAACCGACACAATTGGACTCTTCTTGTGGATTTGTGATTTCGAAGAACGCACAGTTCTTTGCTGTGCTTTTGCCAGCTTAAGTCTTTTCATTTTTCTAGCGAGAGGCTGAGTGCTTCCATCCTCATGTGAAGCTGAACCACTAGCCATGAACATAGGCCAGGGCCTCAGCCGTTCCTTGCCACTCCGTGTGGTAAATGGCATATTGGCAAGTTTACGCTTCTCCTCCGACGATTTTATTTTAGATTTTTGAGTCCTTTTTTTACTGATATTTTGTGTTTTGGATTGTACATGCTCTGTACTATGACATTGGGCATCGGCCTTGGCAGACGACGTTGATGGAATTTCATCGTCTCGGCCATGACTAGTGGCAGCAGCTTCAGCACGAGGTGGAAGTGGATCTTGATCTTTCCCTATTTTTGGAACCTCAACATTTTTGTTCTCCATATTTTAATAGGCACAACTAAAAGGCACCTCAGGTAAACAATGGAGATGGATGGATACTAGTATACTTATGGATGACGAGTGACTGACGACACAGAGGTAGCTACAGCCGTGGACTACCGTACTGCGTCTGCTAGTATAGAGATGATAATGATATAAAAAAAAAATATATATCACTACTGCAGGTATATATAATATAATGACGGACCTGCTGGACACTGTCAGCGGACTCCTAAACTACTAGTATGAAGAAGATAGAAAAAAAAAACCCACCACAGGTAGGTATACAATTATGGACGAGCACTGACGACACAGAGGTAGCTACAGCCGTGGACTACCGTACTGCATCTGCTAGTATAGAGATGATAATGATATAAAAAATATATATATATCACTACTGCAGGTATATATAATATAATGACGGACCTGCTGGACACTGTCAGCAGACTCCTACTACTAGTATGAAGAAGATAGAAAAAAAACCCCCACCACAGGTAGGTATACAATTATGGACGAGCACTGACGACACAGAGGTAGCTACAGCCGTGGACTACCGTACTGCGTCTGCTAGTATAGAGATGATAATGATGTAAAAAAAATATATATATCACTACTGCAGGTATATATAATATAATGACGGACCTGCTGGACACTGTCAGCAGACTCCTAAACTACTAGTATGAAGAAGATAGAAAAAAAAAACCCACCACTGGTAGGTATACAATTATGTACGAGCACTGACGACACAGAGGTAGCTACAGCCGTGGACTACCGTACTGCGTCTGCTAGTATAGAGATGATAATGATATAAAAAATATATATATATCACTACTGCAGGTATATATAATATAATGACGGACCTGCTGGACACTGTCAGCAGACTCCTAAACTACTAGTATGAAGAAGATAGAAAAAAAAACCCCACCACAGGTAGGTATACAATTATGGACGAGCACTGACGACACAGAGGTAGCCACAGCCGTGGACTACCGTACTGCGTCTGCTAATATAGAGATGATAAAGATGATAGAGATGAACAAAAAAAATATAACACTACTGCAGGTAAATATTTATATAATATAATGAATGACGGACCTGCTGGACACTGTCAGCAGAATGCGTTTATAGAATAAAAAAAAAAAACACCACAGGAGTGTTTAACTTTTACAGGCAGACAATATACTGGTGGTCACTGGTCAGTCACACTGGCAGCAAAAGTGTGCACTGTACTCCTGCTATAACTGCACCCCAGTCTCCCCCACAATTCAGCTGTGTGAGCAGTGAGCACTCAGCACAGTCAGATATACATAGATGATATTATCATGCAGCACACTGAGGCTGAGCACAGATATGGTATGTGACTGTGTATCATTTTTTTTCAGGCAGAGAACGGATTATATTAAATAATAAATAAAACTGGTGGTGGTCACTAGTAACTATCAGCAAAACTCTGCACTCTGAGTACTCCTAATGCTCCCCAAAATTACTAAGTTAGTAGTAAATCAACTCAAGTGTCTCTATCTATTCTAACGGAGAGGACGCCAGCCACGTCCTCTCCCTATCAATCTCAATGCACGTGTGAAAATGGCGGCGACGCGCGGCTCCTTATATAGAATCCGAGTCTCGCGATAGAATCCGAGCCTCGCGAGGATCCGACAGCGGGATGATGACGTTCGGGCGCGCTCGGGTTAACCGAGCAAGGTGGGAAGATCCGAGTCTGCCTCGGACCCGTGTAAAAAGGCTGAAGTTCGGGGGGGTTCGGATTCCGAGGAACCGAACCCGCTCATCTCTAGTAAATACTTTCTAATTTTGCATGTAGCCCACAAATATTACACAGTTTTAATTTTACACTACAATTTCGATTTCAGTTTGGACACAACAGACCCAAATCTAAACCTCTCTGCACATATTACATCTGCCCCACCTGCAATGCAACATGATTTTTCCCAGTTGCTTATTTTTTTTATTTACATACAAACATGAATCAGGCCCTTTATCTCCACATTATCTCTCTCTAAGGTTTGATAACTCTCTACCAATGTAATAAATACATACAGTATGAGTTTTCCCTAAACATGTCCCCCATATATAGACTTCCACCGATACTGGTCTGTATATTCAGTTTGCAAAAGTCCATGTGATCTTAAAACCGTCGAAGTGGGAATTTAGGAGTGGGGTATGGAAAATTTTGTAGAATAGCCGGGGATCTGGGGTACACCTAGCATTCCAGAATCGTTAGGGATTTTGATAATGTGAAATCAATTTTTTAGACTTTTTAACACTATACAGTATACAAAAACCCATATTATATGATATAAAGTTAGCAAAATTGAGTTTCTTACCCCCTGTGTGTCAATCCACCTCTTCTCAATATGTTTTATTTTCCCTTTCCTTAATGTCTCACATGTCACTCCTGCTCCTCTTACTTCCTCTATTTCTTACTTAACCCCTGCTTCTCTCATAACCTTCATAGACTTCATAGTCCCTCTTTAACTCTGCACATTTCATTCCCTTTTTCCATCTATCACCTCTGCACCTCTCCTTCACTCCTTTCCTCTATCACCTCCACACCTCTCCTTCCCTTTATCAACCCTACACCTCTCACTCCCTCCTTCTCTTACTTCTGCACCTCACACTCCCTCCTTCCCTCTATCACCCTTACACCTCTCCTTCCCTCTATCACATCTGCACCTCTAACTCCCTCCTTCACTCCCTTACTCCTGTACCTCTCACTCTCGCCTACAATCTATCTCCTCTATACCTCTACTTTCCTATATAACCCCTGTACCTCTCACTCCCTCTTTCCCTCTCTTACTTCTGCACCTCTCATGCCCTCCTTCCCTCTACCACCCTACGCATCTCAATCCCTTCTCCCCTCTACCTTCTTTTCTTTATCTCCTTTCCTTCCCTTTATCACCCCTGCACCTCTCACTCCCTTCTTCCCTCTATCACCTCTTCCTGCCTCTATCACACCTGAACCTATCACACCTTCCATCCATCTCTTATTCCTTAACCTCCCACTCCCACCTTCCCTCTGTCCTCTCCTTCTCTGTATCACCCTGCATCTCTCACTCCCTCCTTCCCTTTACCACCTGTACACCTCTCCTTCCCTCTATCACACCTGCACCTCTCACTCCCTTTTCCCTCTCTTGTTCCTGCACATCTCACTCCCTCCTTTCCTCCACCACTACACCTCTCCTTCCCTCTTTCACCCCTGCACCTATCACTCCCTTCTTCCCTCTCTTACTTCTGTTCCTCTCACTCTCTCCTTCCCTCTATCACCACTACACCTCTCTTTCCCCCCTGCACCTCTCACTCCCTCTTTCCGTCTCTTATCCCTGCTCCTCTCACTCCCTCCTACCCTCGATCACCTCTGCACCTCTCACTCTCTCCTTCCCTCTATCACCACTACACCTCTCCTTCACTCTTTCTCCCCTGCACCTCTCACTCCCTCCTTCCCTCTCTTACTCCTGTTCCTCTCACTCTCTCCTTCCCTCTATCACCACTACACCTCTCTTTAACCCCTGCACCTCTCACTCCCTCTTTTCCTCTCTTATTCCTGCTCCTCTCACTCCCTCCTACCCTCGATCACCTCTGCACCTCTCACTCTCTCCTTCCTTCCTTCCGTTAATCCTGAAACTCTCACTCCCTCCTTCCCTCTATCACCCTACACCTCTCCTTTCTTATTTCACCCATGTACCTCTCCCTCCTTCTCTCTATCGCCCCTACACCTTTCCTTCATTCCTGCACCTCTTTCTCCTTCCTTCCTTCTATCACCACTACACCTCTCCATCCTGCTTTCATCACTGCACCTACTCCCTCCTTGCCTTACTTAACCCCTGTACATCTCATAACTTCTATCACTCTTTAACTCTGCACTATTCACATCTTTCACCCCTGCACATCTCAAACCTTTCCCTCTCTATCATACTCCAGCCAGCAGCTGTATTACAATAGCAGAGCTGCTGCCTTCCATTTCTAGTAATTCTGACCAGGGCTGTTTCTAGCCAATTTATCTCCTAGTGTGAGATTTAAAAATGTGCCCCTCCCCCCATTGATATAAAGTATTGTGCCTCCCCCCCATAGATCTAAAAAATACAAATTTGCGCATGCGCTCCTTGCAAGGGGCGTGGCCTTGCTTAAATGGGCATGGCCTCTCTAAAAATGGGCGTGGTCTCACCTGAAAAGACTACCTTACACAACAGTTTTTGACCCTGCACCAACAGATCACGGCCACCACAGGGGAAAAAAAATTCCACCATATTAAGCCCCACACAGTAATGCCCCTGCACCATATTATGCCACACACCGCAATGTCCTTGATACATTATGCCCTACAGTAAAGCTTCTAATTACTTTTAAATTACCTGCTCGTTGCCCAGGGTTTCACACGCTGGGTGTCATGCTGGTTTCCAGGGGTTTCATGCTCTGGGATCCATGCTGGTTGGCAGGGGTTTCATGCTATGGGACGGGTGTCATGATCATTGCCAGGGCTGTGTAATGCCAGTTGCCTGTGTAAATTACATAGCCCTGGCAGCTGACATTACACATCCCTGGCAACTGGCATTACAGAGCCCTGGCAACTATCATTACACAGCCCTGGCAACTGACATTACACAGTGTAATGTCAGTTGCCAGGGCTGTGAAATGCTAATTGCCAGGGCTGTGTAATGCCAGCTGCCGGGGCTATGTAATGCTAATTGCCAGGGCTGTGTAGTGCTCTTTGGGATGTTTACAGCACCTGCCCGGCCGCCCGCCGGCATCTCCTTCTTCCTCCTCCCGCCCGCCTGTTCGCCAGCCCGCCTGTTGCTTTGTCCTGGCTCCCCCTCCACCCTGTCATTAGTACTCTGCTCAGGGGCGGAGTTTCGCGTAATGAGGCGTTTGCATCGTGATGCCAAGATACGAACACATCATTACGCAAAACTCCGCCCCCGAGTGGAGTAGTAATGACGGGGAGGAGCACCAGGAGCCACTAAAAGAGCCATGACGGGCACCCAGTGCAAAGGCATGCAAGAAACGGCTCTGGTTCTGACTAGCCAGCAGGCAGGCGGGAGGTGCAGCAGGGAAATGCAAGTGAAAAAAAGATACATCTCACCTGTAAATCTCCTGTCCATTCATCTGGGCACAGTGGACAGAGGATGCGGTCTCAGGTCCCAGCGGCAGCAGGTCTGTGGTCTGAGGTGGTGCTTGAACAGCTCTTGAGTAGGCTCTCCCTTTCTCCACCAATGAGAATGGATGGATGGGAGACTGTCAATGTCCTCAGCATAAATTAATGCACTGAGCAGAGCAGCCAACAGAAAACTGCTATGTCCAGTGCTTGAAGTGGCAGTATGCCCCACTTTGAGTACTTATTAATTAACAAAAAAGCAAGTTTCTGATGTTCTAACCTAGCCAGTGTGGAAAATGGCATTTTTTATTTTCAGATGGTGTGCAGTTCTCCATAGATAACTAAGAATACCAAAATGGATATCTCAGTTATGGATATTAAGCTCTGAAGCTGGATATGTCAGGAAGTAAATGATGATATTTTTTTTTATCATTTTCTGTAGTTATACGCTACCACTTAATTTTTATATATGATTGCTGTAGATGTAATGGTTTCAATTAAAAGTGTCCATAAATAATATATAAAGTTAGAGTACTATGCAATGAACCAGTTAGATTTCTATATAAGTGAGATTTAACACTGAGTTAATATGCCAGTTATTTATTAGTACAACCCATTTCATAATTACTCAAATTTGCATATACAAGATTTGCTCTCATTTACATATCATATATATCAATTTCTCTGTGCTGTGATTAATATGGACTATTGCAAATATCAATAATCAACTACAGTCAAGGCCAAAAGTTTTGAGAAAGACACAAATATTAATTTTCACAAAGTCTGCTGCCTGTTTTTATGATGGCAATTTGCACATACTACCAGTGCCGTTTCTTGCGGCGGGCGAGCCGTGCAACCGCACGGGGCGCCCGCTGCGGCACTTCCTAAGTACTTTCAAACCCCCTCCCCTCTCCTCCCGAGTGCCCAGCTCGGGGGGCGGGGTTTCGCGGAATGACGCGTTTGCGTCGTGACGTCACGACGCAATCGCGTCATTCCGCGAAACCCCGCCCCCCGAGCTGGGCACTCGGGAGGAAGGAGAAGGCAGTTTTTTGTTTTTTTTTGAGACTGAGACAGCTGTCTCCGTCACTACTGTTACGGCCGCCCGCTGCCACAAGCATGATAGCTGCCGGGAGCTCTGTAAACAGAGAGCTTTGCTCGTCAGAGCTCTCTGTTTTGAAATGCACAGTACGAAGACACACACTTCAGGAGCTGCACCTGGATCCCGGACCTGTACTCGAGGAATCCACTGACCTGCTCCTGCAACATGAGTGTGGTCTGCACTGCGCATGGTACACAGCACAGCCGACTGCCGCCGCTCCAGGAAGGAAGAGCAGCTGCACAGCGCATGGTACACAGCACAGCCGGTGCAGACCACACTCATGTTGCAGGAGCAGGTCAGTGGATTCCTCGAGTACAGGTGCGGGACAGAAGACGTCTGAAAGGGCGCTGCTCCTCCTCCTCTGGAGCCGCGTCCAGTTGGCTGCACTGGATTATTCATACAGGAGGAGTATGCCAGTGGAGTGGACATGGAGGCCCCTAGTTCCAGGTGCAGCTCCTGAAGTGTGTGTGATATTTATTATTTATTTTTTATAGGGGGTTTCCATTGATGTCATATTACAGTCCATTAGAAAAGGCACTCAGATAGCCCCAGAAACTTTACTTGCCATGGTACATAGCACTGAAATACAATACTTGGCAGAAATGAGCTGCAATTCAGCATTTTGAAAACATGGCACAAATCACACATTCTTTCTTCAACATTTCGGAGTTTATGTATCCTTCCTAATAACAGATTAAACTCCGAAATGTTGAAGTAAGGACATATGTTTTGCTATATATCATGTCTGGAAACCTCCCCCTACAAAACCTGCGTTTGCCCCTGGAAGGGGGAGCCAAGCCGGCCAGCGCTGCGCAGACGAGGGAGAGGCGGCTGAAGAGCGGGAAGAACCGCTTCAAATGTAAGTCAGCCCCTCTCCCTCTCTCTCTCTCCCTCCCCCCCATCACCACCACCTGCTGTACTGCGTAAAATGGGGACACCTGTCTGCCGCAATGTGTAAAATGGGGACACTTTCCTGCCGCAATGTGTAAAATGGGGGCACGTGCCTGCCGCAATGTGTAAAATGGGGGCACGTGCCTGCCGCAATGTGTAAAAGTGGGGCACTTGCCTACCGTGCTATGTAAAATGGGGACACTTGCCTACCGTGCTGTGTAAAATGAGGACTGTTTTGTTTTTTTTATCCTGTGGTGGCCGTGATGATGAGATCAGATGAGACTATGCCCATCTTAACAAAGCCACACCCATTTTAATGAGGTCACACCCCCTTGCCGGGAGCGGAGGCGTGCGCATACTTTTCCTCTTTATATCTATGGGGGAGGGGGGCGTGCATTTTTTCCTTAGGTGAATGGGGGAGGGGGGCGCATTTTTAAATCTCGCACTGGGAGCCAAATTGGCTAGAAATGGCCCTGCATACTACAGAATGCCATGAAGAGTGATCAGATGAATTGCAATTAACTGCAAAGTCCCTCTTTGCCATGACAATGAACTTAATCCCAAAAACATTTCCACTGAATTTCAGCCCTGCCACAAAAAGGACCAGCTGACATCATGTCAGTGATTCTCTCGTTAACACAGGTAAGAGTGTTGACAAGGACAAGGCTGGAGAACACTCTGTCATGCTGATTGAGTTTGAATAACAGGCTGAAAGCTTTAAAAGGAGGGTGGTGCTTGAAATCATTGCTCTTCCTCTGTTAACCATGGTTACCTGCAAGGAAACATATGCAGTCATAATTGCTTTGCACAAAAAGGGCTTCACAGGCAAGGATATTGCTGCTAGTACGATTGAACCTAAATCAACCATTCATCGGATAATTAAGAATTTCAAGGAGAGAGGTTCAATAGTTGTGAAGAAGGCATCAGGGCACCCAAGAACGTCCAGCAAGCGCCAGGACCGTCTCCTAAAGTTGATTCAGCTGTGGGATCAGGGCACCACCCATGCAGATCTTGCTCAGAAATGGCAGCAGGCAGGTGTGATTGCATCTGAGCGCACAGTGAGGCAAATACATTTGGAGGATGGCCTGGTGTCAAGAAGGGCAGCAAAGAAGCTACTTCTCTCCAGGAAAAACATATGGGGTAGACTGATATTCTGCAAAACCTACAGGGATTGGACTGCTGAGGACTGGGGTAAAGTAATTTTCTCTGATGAATTCCCTTTCAGATTGTTTAGGGCATCTGGAAAAATGGTTGTCTGGAGAAGGAAAGGTAAGTACTACCATCTGTCCTGTGTCATGACAACAGTAAAGCATCCTGAGACCATTCATGTGTGGGGTTGCTTCTTATCTAAGGGAGTGGGCTCACACACAATTTTACCTAAGAACACAGCCATGAATAATGAATGGTACCAAAATATCCTCCAAGAGCAACTTCTCCGAACCATCCAAGAACAGTTTGGTGACAAACAATGCCTTTTCCAGCATGATGGAGCACCTTGCCATAAGGCAAAAGTCATAACTAAGTGGCTCGGGGAACAAAACCATAAAATTTGGGTCCATGACCAGGAAACTCTCCAGACCTCAATCCCATTGAGAAATTGTGGTCAATCCTCAAGAGGTAGGTGGACAACCCCCCCCCCCCCCACACACACACACACAAATTCTGACAAACTCCAAGCATTGATTAGGCAAGAATGGGTGGCCATCAGTCAGTGTGCAGCCCAGAAGTTGATTGACAGCATGCTAGGGCGAATTGCAAAGGTGTTGAAAAAGAGGGGTCAACAGTGCAAATATTGACTCTTTGCATAAACTTAATGTACTGTAATTGCCAATAAAATCCTTTGACACTTATGAAATGCTTGTAATTTTACTTCAGTATACAGTACCATAGTAAGATCTGACAAAAAGAACTAAGAACACTGAAGCAAAAAACTTTGTGAAAACCAATTCTCAAAACTTTTGTCCAAGGCTGTACAGCATGCTGGCAAAAGTGCTTTCTGCAGGAACATGTATTTGATCTTGTAGATACAGTAACTGTATTTATCTTTAATAATAAAATGTATACTTTTTTGACATGTTATGCATGATTTAATGCAAATAATACAATTTTATTTCAATTTCTTGCAAGAATAATGTATAACAAAGTGTAGATGTGATTTGAAGCATCTAACAATGTGAGTGCCTTGTGTGGAAGAAATGTATCCATCACATGAGACGCCTACTATAGTACTTCAAATTAGCATAAAAAACTATTAAACACGAGCATCTCCAAAATCATATCTTTTTGTTTTACTCTTGCCTGTAAACTTTTGAACTGTTTATAGTTACTTATTTAATTACGTTTTCAAATTAATATTAAAATTAAAATTAAAAAAACCTAATACTAAGCATATGTAGATCTTTTTAATGTTAAAGTTTTGTTTCTAAATTTCACCATGAGACATACTTTTAATGAGCAAAGCAATATTACATGATATTAATGTTAATCTTTGTGTAAAAGAAATAAAATTAAATAATAATAAAAAAAATGACACAATGGGGTAAATTTACTAAGGTCACGATTTTGACCGAGATGCCGTTTTTTCATCAAAGTGTCATCTCGGTAATTTACTAAGCAATAATCACGGCAGTGATGAGGGCATTCGTAATTTTTTGGAAGTCCAACAAAAAAAATACGAATGAATACACCATCGGTCAAAACGCGGCTGTTTAAGTATGAATCTCGGTAATTTACTAAGAAGTGCAAAGCAAAAAAAAAACAAACACTGCCGTGAAAAATTACAACTCGTAAAAAAGTGCTAAAAAAAAACAGACCTGCTTTTTTAATCCGTGATTGTATAGGCATGCAGGGATCCATGAGATCCGTGCATGTATATCCGTGGGAAGGGGTGGGAAAGTGGTTATTTTCTTTAAAAAAAATTGCGTGGGGTCCCCCCTCCTAAGCATAACCAGCCTCGGGCTCTTTGAGCCGATCCTGGTTGCAGAAATATGGGGAAAAAATTGACAGGGGTTCCCCCATATTTAAGCAACCAGCATCGGGCTCTGCGCCTGGTCCTGGTTCCAAAAATACAGTGTTTATTTAAAAAAAAAAAAAAAATGAACCCCAGCACGGATCACACAGATCCGGCCTGTACTGTCTGACAGGCGGCACACGGCAGTGTTACAATGTAGCGCCTATGCGCTCCATTGTAACCAATGGTGGGAACTTTCAGGTCAGCGGTTGACCGAAAGTGACCTCACCGCTGACCTGAAAGTTCCCACCATTGGTTACAATGGAGCGCATAGGCGCTACATTGTAACACTGCCGTGTGCCGCCTGTCATACAGTACAGGAGCACACAGCCGATCAGGAGGGTGCCACAACGTGGCGCTCCCTGATTGGCTGAAGAAACCCACTTAGGCATCAGTCAGAGTGGGTTTCTGGCATTCGGGGAAAGGGGGCCCATGTGCAAACATGGGTCCCCTTTCAGTGCGTGGCTCGGCTCTCCGTTTTTTTATTTTATTCAAGTAAGTGGATTACAAATGGATGCTACGAGGAGCCTGGGACCCTGGATCTGGTGAGTAGAATTTATTCAACAGGTACCCCATGGATTCTACTGGAGAAGAGGACAGACCCTCGTGTGAACATAAGGTAAGTATGTATGTATGTTTGTGTGGATGCATGTAATAAAACTTTACTTTCAAGGTGTGTGTGTCTTGTCTTTTTTTGGGTATTTTTTTAGTAGTAGTACTACAGGTACCAGCGGGCCCGTTTTTCCGCCGCATGCTGGTACTTGTGGTTCTCCAAGTACCAGCATGCGGGGGAGGCTTGCTGGGCCTTGTAGTACTGCTACTAAAAACAATATCTTTTCATTTTCACAAAAGGCTATCAGCCCCCCATCCGCAGCCAATTGGATGGGGGGGACAGCCTCGGGCTTCACCCCTGGCCCTTGGGTGGCTGGGGGGGGACCCCTTGATTGAAGGGGTCCCAACTCCCCCAGGGTACCCCGGCCAGGGGTGACTAGTTGGATTTTGGATGCCACGGCCGCAGGGCACTATATAAAAGTGACCCCCGGCTGTGGCATTATCTGTCCAGCTAGTGGAGCCCGGTGCTGGTTTTAAAAATACGGGGGACCCCTACTCTTTTTGTCCCCCGTATTTTTGGAACCAGGACCAGGCGCAGAGCCCGATGCTGGTTGCTTAAATATGGAGGAACCCCTGTCATTTTTCCCCCCATATTTCTGCAACCAGGATCGGCTCAAAGAGCCTGAGGCTGGTTATGCTTAGGAGGGGGGACCCCACGCAATTTTTTTTTACGGTTTACAGTGTTTATTTAAAAAAAAAAAAAATGAACCCCAGCACGGATCACACAGATCCGGCCGAGATTCATTGTGATAAAGTCGGCAGTGTTTTGCTAATCACTGCCGTAAAAAACGGGAAAAAAACACGAATGACATCGACATCGGAACAAATGAAAAATCCGAATACGACAGCTTAGTAAATTAGGCGTAAGAAATTCAAAAAGTTGCAGTTTTACACTTTCGATGTCATTCGTGATTGAACTTTGACCTTTTTCCGAAAATTCCGAATGTTAGTAAATTTACCCCAATATGAGATATACTGTACTGTAGTAATGTTTAAGGGATGTAGAAGTGCGGCCACACAGCATGCCACGGAGCCACTGGGGATGCCCGCTCTTCAGTGTTCTTCTTGGTCCAAGTGGACTGCTTCTCCCAGTCCTAAATAATAATGGGCAGAGCTCCAAAGGGACTCTGTGTTGTTTTGCTTCCTCTTTCTGCGCTGCTAGGGTTCCCTAACAGAAATTGCCCTGTGCCACCAGAAAAGATGGTTCCGAGAAATGTCTTGGCCGCTGTGATCGTTTTGCCATGACAGAATGACCCGCATCATACCCTGATTAGTTTTAGAGGTGCAGGTTTTCTGAAGGGTATGTGCTGCTTATTTGCAGGTTTGTTACATCTGGTACGCCTTAGAATTTGTGCTCAGTGGTGTAATTACATAGTGTTGTCAAGGTGAAGGTTACCAAGGATGTGGGGCTTGGGCGTATGGTAAAGCCATTCACCTCTTCTCCTTTGCGGATCTGGTGCTTTCCCCTGTGGGCATTGTCGGGTATATTTAGGCTAATTTACCATTTTTCTTATACCACAGGTGCTTTCATTCATGATGCAGTTCCCTTGGATTTGTGTCAGGTTAACTACCAGCATTTTGAAAGCACTCTAGACATACTTATGTCCTTGGGTCTATGAGCTCTTTTGGCATAGATAGATGTTGAGCCAGTTTTCTGTTTGTTGCACTTGCATCCCGATTCTTTGAGGTTCCTGGGATTCTGCCTGGTGGATGGCTAATACATAGACAAATGTTTGCCTTTGGGATGATCCTCTCCGTGCATATTTTTCAATTGTTTTAGCTCCTTTTTCCACTGATGCATGGTCACAGAAAATGGTGAGATTGAAATAGTGCACTACCACGATAACTTTCTTTGTGAGGGGCCAGCCAACCTCTCTGCACTGCTTTGTTGTTCTCCATTCAGGCACTGCTCATGGAATTTTGTGTTCCCGACTACTGTTGCTGCCTTCTGGTCTAGTAGGTTAATAAGTCATGCATGTCCCTAGCTTCTGCTTTAATGGTAGTGAATCTAATTCAGCACTAGTGTCATGATCCTGACTTTGCTCCTCTTGTCCTAGTAGCTTATCATGACTTACCTCTGCCAACAGCCGGCAGTCCAGTGTTTCCTGCTAACTGGGTTTAGCCCAGCTTTCCAGTTCTAATATATACTGTTTGGTTGTGTTCATTGTCTGAGAGGTTTGTTCTGCATACAAGTTGCAGGCTGTGTTGCTAGCTGCTGATTAGCCACCAATGTGAGCTCTTCTGTGTGAGTAATATGAAGAGTTCCAAATTCAGCAGTAAAGTCTGCCTATGCTGTCCTTGCACTGCAATCCCAGCATGACATGCTGTCTCCAGTTCCAGCTCTGCACAGTGGTCTGCTCACTCTCCGCTTCCCCAGCATTCAGACCTCCTTCCTTTACACCAGTGTTTCCTCCAAACCCAGGATTGGGCACTGCCATGTTGCTTACAGTCATGTGACAAGTTTCCTGTCAATCCGAGCCAGCCAGCTGTTCAGCTGATCGCAGTAACCAATCTCTGACCTCCTCAGGGTATAAACGGATTGAATTAAAGTCACAAGCTGCCCATGCAATGTTGTCCGCAGCCTTGTTGTATGCTATCCAGTAAGCTCCTGCAATTACTTTATTCAGAGACTATCAGTGCGTATACCACCTTGCTGCACGACTGGCTACGCCATTGGTTCCAGACGATATTCCTACTCCATCCATTCCAGATGATATTCCTGCTCCACCGATTTCAGACAATATTCCTGCTCCATCAGTTCCATATGATATTCCTGCTCCATCAATTCCAGCCAAGAATCCACATCCCTGACAAATAGGCACAATTGTTTATAAGCATTTTTCATTTTGGTTGCAGGGTCATGCTCATGGAAAGGCTTTGAGCAAGAACTTAGACAGGCTACCAGTGGGGTTGATTGTCCCTATCATTTTTTGTGATTGTCAGTTGAGAGGGACCATATCCTGTGGGATTTCTTTTTGTCAAATTTTAATGGAGCACAGATTTCTCTTTCTCCTGAGTGTACTAATATGCCATTTTTTAGTGATGCTGCCGGATTCACAGGTTTTTTGGAGCTTATTTGGATGGTATCTGGCGTGTCTGACTCAGCATGGCTTGACCAGATATTGGGACAGATGTATTACGCTGGAGACGGCATAAGGAAGTGATAAATCAGTGATATGTGCAAGGTGATAAACACACCAGCCAATCAGCTTCTAACTGTTTACATATTGGAACTGATTGGCTGGTGCGTTTATCACCTTGCACATATCACTGGTTTATCACTTCCTTATGCCTTCTCCAGGTTAATACATCTGCCCCATTGTCTCCTGCTCAAGTTCTTTCTGATCATTGTGACAATGGAACTGTGGGGAAAGCGCTTGTGTAGCCCAAGTATAGCTTTTACGTGTGACAAGCTTGGGGTTGTACAGGCGGTTGGTTAGCTGTCACTGAGCTTCTTCGCTGATAGTTGTTCATTTGCTAACTGGATTTGTACTGCATTCTCTCTCTTGCAATGTTTTTTTTTTAGACTAGATGTGACCCAGATTAAGGGAACTTGATCACTGATGCACTCTTTAGGTTTAACTGAGTTACAATTAGAGAATAATGGGTACATTTACTAAGATGGGAGTTCTATTTAAGATGGTATGTTGCCTATAGCAACCAATCAGATTCCAGGTATTATCTTCTAGAAGGTGCTAAATAAATGAGAAGTAGAATCTGATTGGTTGCTATAGGCAACATCCCATCTTAAATAGAACTCCCATCTTAGTAAATTTACTCCTTAGTGCATTATGCTGTTGCATTAGGTGAGGTGTGCCCTCCTTGTGTTTGGCAGGATATTTATCAGTACATTTATGCAGACCATTCTGTGAACAGAGATAATGTATTTGTATTAATTGCTTAATACAGGTTCTGGCGCTATGACTGTGCTGGTTCTCTAAGCTGCTGTCAGGGTAAGAGACAGTCAATCTCTCATATAACTGAAAATTACACAGAAAAAAGAAAAAACAGCGCTAACAGTAATCTAAAAACAGGTGTTTTCATAAAATAAATCACATTTAATAATACTCAACATGTAAATGTAATAACATTTTGCACATATAAAACCATAAAAAATAAAGCCTCTAAAGCCAGTCTCTGACCACCGACAATTGATGTATATAGGCACACCTATTAATAATGGTAATGTCCCTGTGACCGGTCACAATATCAACAGGATCCTTAATAGCAATTTGTAGACGTATCCAATCTTGTGGTATAATTACCAGAAATTCAGTGGATGGCCGGGTATCCCACCTAGCGAAGGTCCAGAGGCTGTCTCCGATCCGACACAGATGTTTGGTGGTTTTCCCTATATTAATTTTCCACGTCCATGGATAGGAAATGTCCAAAATGACAGTAACTGTCAAGGTATCCTGAGGTGGCTTCAAAGAGTCAGGGTCAAGGCTGGTCCCCTAACGCGTTTCGCTGGCGGTTTGGCAGCTTTATCAAAGGCCTTTGCTATTGAGATGTGTATGGTTATTATCAGCATGTATTGTGGAAGATAGGTGTGGGGGATTGAGTATCAATGATGCATATTGTGTGAAGCTCATAAAATGCTTTAAGTAACATTTTATAGCCATTGACATAATAGTGTCTCAATTTCAGGGTCTATATTTACAGGTAGCTTGTTGACATTTCAATTGCCAAGAAGATAACTCCGTCCCATGTATGGCAGTGTGTCCTTTCTCCTTCCCCCTCTTCTCTGTGAAAAACGAAGTTCCAATCAGCTGAAAGCTGCTTTGCAAGTAAAAAGCATAGAAGGGGTTAATGTGAAAAAAGGAATCATCATTACCATGTACACTCATCTTCTCATCGGATGGCACAGAAAAAAAACAAGTGTTACAGATGTTTCCTCATACACCTTTGCTAAAATAGCAATGCCTGGTGCGCCATTGACCACGCTCTGAGCAAAGCAATGCACCTGAGCCCCTACCCACCCATTCACAGGAATACATAAAAAAATCATAACTTTTCTCCACATGCTTCCATACAGTGAATAGTGTCAGCACTGTGTCAGCTCCAGCCATCCACCAATCTGCATGCTGACAGCCATTCACTGTCTGGATTCAGGCTGGGAGGCACATAGAGATTGTGTGTAATTCACAATCAGAGCAGCCAGGCAACATAGTCTACCTGCCTCTAAGGATGGAGCCCACCCCTGCTCAAATTCCCCTAAAACTGTGAACGTGGGGCCCTGGGCAGCTGCCCATTGTGACTATATGATAAATGGGCTTTGACAAAACTACTGTAGATTGCAAGTGTACACTGAACACTGAGGCTTGCAGTGCTCCTACTTCTGTGTGCGACTATTCGCAAATCTGTGTACAAAAGCTACTGAAACAAGAGACCAAGGTTATTCCTCCTGCATGTTTCATTATGTTTAATCTGTGACTTTCTTCATGACAAATGTCATAACTTAGTGTCCCTGGTACATTGTGAGTGGCTTTGTTTGTGGCAACAGTGTGACTATGGAGCAATATTTAGGGAGAAGTATGCTACATTACCAATGGAGAATCATCTAAGTCATTTTACGCATCTTGAAATATGGCAGAAAGCTGCTGGGGGGAAAGTTAGGTCAATTTGTATCAGGTTAGTGTTTTTATGTGATTTGGGTCTGGACGTAATGAAATCCAAGTTGGCCAGAGGTGCGGGTTCCCGGCCGAACTTGGCCTTTTATTTTAAAGCAGCAATCATTTCCAAGGCATGGTTTTGCCTTGTACATGATTGCCGCTTTAAAAAAACATCAGAGTTCGGTCAGGAACCGGCACCTCTTGCCAACTCAGACTTCATTGCATCGGGCCACTGGTGTCAATTTTGCAAATCAGTGATTTATTTAAATCAACAGCAAATCGATGGGTGAAACACATCTTAACATGCCAATTCACTGCATTACACCTGTGGACCGAAATTTGTATCCTTGCAATGGACATCAACACAAATACCAAATTTACTAAGAATCGTGTTTCTTAAAAATCGCACCAAAATGCAGCACAATAGACAAATTCAATAGACTGCCAAATGAGTGTGTTTGGATGTGAAAAGATTTTATATTCACTCAGCCTTAATCATGATGCTTATAAAAAGACCCCAAAGCACCTGCAGAAATGTGGCTGATTTAAACATGACTGACTAACAGTGTTAGGCAATATGTGCTCTGCTTTGGATTGCAGCAGCTGATTTAAAGGATCCAGGAGCAAGAAACAGAACAGATTCACCAGCATATAAATGTAATGCAGAGTCTACATAAGACTAGGTTCTTCCACCAGCGGATAAACCTCAATGCAGTCTCTGATGGCAAAGTCATGCAGATGTTCCATCTCAACTATAGCAACTTAATGAACCTGTACTGTATGTCCTTGTTAAACCTCATCTTGAACCAGACACTGCACAGTTATGAGCCATATCAGGACTGCACAAAATGCTGACTGTTCTGCATTTTTGGCCACTGGGAACTGTCAGTCACGCGGCATGTCATTCGGATCCACATTTAACTTGTACCTCACCCAAGATCTGGCAGCCGTCAAGACCCTCTCCTAAACCTGTGACTGCTTCCCCAACCAGCAGTCACAGTGGCATGAAGTCAAGTTAGCTTTTTATAGGATTGTAAGATTTCCTACTGTCCATGGTGCTATAGACTGCACACACATTGGGCTGAACCCACCTAGGAAAGTACCCTGATATATTTGAAAAGACACCATGCTCATTCTACCAACTTGCAGGTGGTGTGTGATGCAAAACTAAAAATAATGACTGTTATGAGCCTAGATAGTGGGCTATCTAGGCTTATGTTATCCTCTCTGAAAAGTCTACAATAAGGTGTATATGTGTGTTCAAAATCCAAAGACACATCATAAATACATAGAATTTGATGGCAAATAGGAACAACTTTGCCCATCTAGTCTGCCCTCTTTTATTCTTTAGACAATCTCAATCCTTTTTTAACCTTAGTTCTTTGAAGGACATTCATATGCCATTCCCAAGCATATTTAAATTGCTGTACTGTCTTAGACTTTACCACCTCTGACAGGAGGCTATTCCACTTATTCACTACCATTTCTGTGAAGACATTTTTCCTTAAATTTCCCCTGAACCTACTTTTCTCCAGTTTCAGTGTATATCCTCAAGTTCCAATACTTCTCTTCCTTTGGAGAATGTTTCCTCTCTGAATTTAGTTAAAACCCTTGCTACAGTATGTTTAAAAGTTTTTAGTTGCCCTTCTTTGTATGCTCTCTAATGTATTTCTATCCTTCCGGAGATATGGTCTCCAGAACTGGACTAAGTATTCCAGACAGTGGCGGAACAAGCAAGCGGTGGGCCCAGGTGCAACAAAATGCTTTGGGCCCCCCCCCCCATCCCATCCAAGTCCACCCCATGGGCAGTGCGCGCCGTAGGCGCGCGCAAAAATACATAGTGGCGTGGCTTCGTGGGGAAGGGGTGTGTCCACAAAATAATACCAATTCATAAAACGGTGCACAGTAGTCTCCATTCTTCAAATTACGCCGCACAGTAGCACCACTACACCAGGTAGAGACCCTTTTACTCCTTACAGCGAACAGATTCCCCTTTTTACACATAACGGCAGACAGTGTGCACTTTTTACACATAACGGCAGACAGCGTGCCCTCGTTACACATAGCGGCAGACAGCATACACTTTTTACACAATGGCAGACAGCGTGCCCTCGTTACACATAGCGGCAGACAGCGTGCCCTCGTTACACATAGCGGCAGACAGCGTGCACTTTTTACACATTACGGCAGACAGCGTCCCCATTTTACACATTACGGCAGACAGCGTCCCCATTTTACACATTACGGCAGACACCATACACTTTTACACATAACGGCAGATAGCGTGCCCTTTTTACACATTACGGCAGGCAGATTCTACCTTTTTACACATAGCGGCAGGCAGATTCCCCATTTTTATACATAGCGGCAGGCAGATTCCCCATTTTTATACATAGCGGCAGGCAGATTCCCCATTTTTACACATTGCGGCAGGCAGATTCCCCATTTTTACATTGCGGCAGGCAGATTCCCCATTTTTACACATTGCGGCAGGCAGATTCCCCATTTTTATACATAGCGGCAGGCAGTCCCCCCTTTTTACACATTGCGGCAGGCAGTCCCAACAAATAAAAAAAGAAAGAGAAAGAAAGAAAGAAAGAAAGAAAGAAAGAAAGAAAGAAAGAAAGAAAGAAAGAAAAGAAAAGAAAAGAAAGAAGAATTATACTTACCCTCTCTGTTGGCTCAGGCTCCTCGGTGCAGCTTCCCGGGCAGTAGAGAAGAAGGAGGAGGGAGGTGAAGGAGGGAGCCGCAGCAGCGCTGTGTTACTGGTGGAGGCGCTGCTGCTGCTGCCCCTCTGCTTCCCTATAGGCTGTTCTCAGAGACAGCCTATAGTGAAGCAGAGGAGCAGCAGCAGCAGCGCCTCCACCAGTAACAAAGCGCTGCTGCGGCTCTCTCCTTCACTGAGAGACTGTGACCTGTTTGTATATGAGGGAGGGAGGGACGGACCCTCCTCCCTCCTTCGTGTGCGGGTGGCCAGAATCGTTCCTTATGACGGGCGGGTCACGGGAGCGCTGGTGTGCGGCTGCGGCATGACATACAATGAGTCATTGTGACTCATTCATGTAATGCCGGCCGGCGGCTGTGGGCCCTTGAGTGCAGCGGGGCCCCAGTGCAATGCACTGCCTGCCCCGCCAGTAGTTCCGCCCCTGATTCCAGATGAGGCCATATCAATGACCTATAGAGTGGCATTATTACATCTTTTTTCCTGCAGATTCCTCTCCCTCTGCAACCAAGCATCTGACTTCCTTTCTCATTGCTGTGTTACATTGCTTCCCTGACTTTAAGTTACTTGATATAGTGACTCCTAAATTCCTTTCCTCCTCAGTAGTTTCCATTATAGTGCCCTTGATACTATATTTAGCTTTTGGGTTTTAAGACCCAAGGGCATAATTTGCATTTTTTAGCATTACACTGTAGTTGTCACGCTCTTCACCATTCTTCAAGTCTACCTAGATTATCAATCAATGTTTTACCCCTCCCGGTGTGTCTACCCTGTTGCATAGCTTTGTGCCATCTGCAAAAAGGCATACTTTCCCTTCAATACCATTTGCAATGTCACCAACAAATATATTAAAGAGCACTGGTCCAAGTACAGATCCCTGGGGTAATCCACTGGTAGCATTTTCCTCCATAGAATGCACTCCATTTACTACAACTGTTTGTTTCCTTTTCTGCAACTAGGTTCTTGTCCATTTAACTGTTTTATAATCCCATGCTTTCGAGATTATTTAACAATGTTGGACAGCGGCAAATGCCTTACTAAAGTATAGATATTCTACATCTACAACCACCACTGAGCTATTATTTTCGTCACAGAGTTAAAAAAAAAGTCAGTAAGATTTGTTTGGCATGATCTCCCCCCAGTAAATACATGCTGTTTTGGATCATGTAATTTTTAATTTTAATATTAGTATCTGTTGTTAATTTGCAATGATGAGTTTCTCTAAATCAGTATATATAACAAACACCATTAAGCCTGCAGTTTAGTCAGTAGGGTATTACAAGATTCTAGTGGCTATATTTACTAATGGTTGATTTTCATAATGTTTCATCTATCTAAATCGATGTTGTGTTTTAGGAGCTAAACATACATGTACCAACATTAAAAAAGTAATATAGAAAATCATCTGTTAGTACATGTGTGTTATAGTCCCTGAAACACAATATTGATTTTCATCAATTTTAATAAAAAAACAATTGTTAGTACACATAGCCAGTTAGATAAGAAATTCAATTGTTTAGGTATTTATTTATATCTTATTTTACTTTGAATCCAATTCTATAAAACGCAAATCTGTACACTGTTTCTTACATAAGATTTGTCCTTTAGAATTTGTGTTCAGTAAATCTGTAAATAACAGATTAAATATGTAATATATATCCTATACCAAAGTTAATGGGGCCAGTGTGTATAACTGATAAATAAGTCAGAAAAAATATAAATATAACTTTTATAAAAGAGTGCTGCATTGCTAAACTTCAAGACCTCTGCATTGACTCTTCCTAAAAGGGCAACTTATTTAATTCATCTGCCTTGTTCACATCTTCAACACTTTCAAAAATTGCACTGAAAAATCAATGGAGGGTTAAGACTTGTTCTGCTCTTTGGCACTTAATTTTGCAACACTGGTTAAATCTAGAGGAAAACAAAAAGTGAACAGGAACATCAATTTCTATAAACTTTTAGGACAGCTGTAGATCTTTCAAATTGACAGAACATGTGTTGCATTATTGTATTTATTTTGATCTGTATCTATTACTTAAAGTCGACCACTGATAGAAATTATGTAATTGCATGTCCACGTGTCCATGATGCACCTAACGTGTACATTGCACGCATGCTGCCTCATGCATTCTACCTCTAGCACACCTCTAAAACAGACTATCCCACCCAAACACACACACGTATTATCCCAAATAACACACTTCCTGGGCGTTACTTTGCCGCATAGTAAGAACAAATAAGTTAATTGCACGCAGGAACCCTTTACCAGAAAGGCAGGTGCACACTGTGCAATTGGGTCCCATATGCAATTGTCCAATGAAAGTGTGACCAGCATGGCAATTGATCAACGCAGGCCCATGATGGCTGTACTGACTCCAGAGACTAATGGGCCCTACACACTTAAAGATGTAACTGAACGATATGAACGTTCTCATTCATTAATGAACGAGAACTCATTCATATCGTTCAGTGTGTAGGCACCAACGATGAATGATGCGCGGCCCCGAACTCGTTCATTGTTGGTGCCGGGTCGCTTATGTATGCAAGCCAATATGGACAATCTCGTCCATATTAGCATACACTGCTATGGAGCCGGGTGACATGGGGAGAGTGAAGAAACTTCACCCCCCCCGTCTCTCCCCCCCCCCCCCGCCACTGGGTCGCCGATTGGCCATATCGGCACCTCGGCAGCACATCGCCGTGTGTGTAGGGCCCTTAACAGTAAAAGGAAGAACGAGGAGCAGGAGAGAGTGAGAGAGAGAGATAGACAAGGGGCAGCAGAGACAGAGAAGGAAAGGAGGGTAACAGTGAGAGGGAACAGGAAGGCAAAGAAGGGGATATGTAGTGACAATGTAGTAGTAGAGAAAGAAATCAAGGCATAGAAAAATTCAAAAACGGACAACTGATAGTACAGTGCATACTGTACATAGTATTAGAGATGAGCGGGTTCGGTTTCTCTGAATCCGAACCCGCCAGAACTTCATGTTTTTTTTCACGGGTCCGAGCGACTCGGATCTTCCCGCCTTGCTCGGTTAACCCGAGCGCGCCCGAACGTCATCATGACGCTGTCGGATTCTCGCGAGGCTCGGATTCTATCGCGAGACTCGGATTCTATATAAGGAGCCGCGCGTCGCCGCCATTTTCACACGTGCATTGAGATTGATAGGGAGAGGACGTGGCTGGCGTCCTCTCCATTTAGATTATAAGAGACTGAGAGAGATTTACTGGAGCTGACTAGGAGGAGTACTGTTACTGTAGAAGTGTAGAGACTGAGTGGAGAGAGTTTACTAGTGAGGACAGTGCAGTTTACTTTATAATCCGTTCTCTGCCTGAAAAAAGCGATACACAGCACACAGTGACTCAGTCACATACCATATCTGTGTGCACTGCTCAGGCTCAGGCCAGTGTGCTGCATCATCTATTATCTATATATAATATTATATATATCTGTCTGACTGCTCAGCTCACACAGCTTATAATTGTGGGGGAGACTGGGGAGCACTACTGCAGTGCCAGTTATAGGTTATAGCAGGAGCCAGGAGTACATAATATATTATATAGTGAGTGACCACCAGACACACAGTGCAGTTTATTTAATATATCCGTTCTCTGCCTGAAAAAAGCGATACACACAGTGACTCAGTCAGTCACATACCATATCTGTGTGCACTGCTCAGGCTCAGGCCAGTGTGCTGCATCATCTATTATCTATATATAATATTATATATATCTGTCTGACTGCTCAGCTCACACAGCTTATAATTGTGGGGGAGACTGGGGAGCACTACTGCAGTGCCAGTTATAGGTTATAGCAGGAGCCAGGAGTACATAATATATTATATAGTGAGTGACCACCAGACACACAGTGCAGTTTATTTAATATATCCGTTCTCTGCCTGAAAAAAGCGATACACACAGTGACTCAGTCAGTCACATACCATATCTGTGTGCACTGCTCAGGCTCAGGCCAGTGTGCATCATCATCTATTATCTATATATAATATTATATATATCTGTCTGACTGCTCAGCTCACACAGCTTATAATTGTGGGGGAGACTGGGGAGCACTACTGCAGTGCCAGTTATAGGTTATAGCAGGAGCCAGGAGTACATAATATATTATATAGTGAGTGACCACCAGACACACAGTGCAGTTTATTTAATATATCCGTTCTCTGCCTGAAAAAAGCGATACACACAGTGACTCAGTCAGTCACATACCATATCTGTGTGCACTGCTCAGGCTCAGGCCAGTGTGCTGCATCTTCTATTATATATATATAATATTATATATATCTGTCTGACTGCTCAGCTCACACAGCTTATAATTGTGGGGGAGACTGGGGAGCACTACTGCAGTGCCAGTTATAGGTTATAGCAGGAGCCAGGAGTACATAATATATTATATAGTGAGTGACCACCAGACACACAGTGCAGTTTATTTAATATATCCGTTCTCTGCCTGAAAAAAGCGATACACACAGTGACTCAGTCAGTCACATACCATATCTGTGTGCACTGCTCAGGCTCAGGCCAGTGTGCTGCATCATCTATATATATTATATATCTGTCTGACTGCTCAGCTCACACAGCTTATAATTGTGGGGGAGACTGGGGAGCACTACTGCAGTGCCAGTTATAGGTTATAGCAGGAGCCAGGAGTACATATTATATTAAAATTAAACAGTGCACACTTTTGCTGCAGGAGTGCCACTGCCAGTGTGACTGACCAGTGACCTGACCACACTGACCACCAGTATAGTTAGTAGTATACTTATATTGTGATTGCCTGAAAAAGTTAAACACTCGTCGTGTGACTTCACTTGTGTGTTTTTTTTTTTTTTATTCTATGAAAATAAAACTCATTCTGCTGACAGACAGTGTCCAGCAGGTCCGTCATTATATAATATATAATATATACCTGTCCGGCTGCAGTAGTGATATATATATATTTTTTATATCATTTATCATCCAGTCGCAGCAGACACAGTACGGTAGTTCACGGCTGTGGCTACCTCTGTGTCTCTGCACTCGGCAGGCAGTCCGTCCATAATTGTAATACCACCTAACCGTGGATTTTTTTCATTCTTCTTTATACATACATAGTTACATAGACATCTTCTCTTTATCAACCAGTCTATATTAGCTGCAGACACAGTACAGTACGGTAGTTCACGGCTGTGGCTACCTCTGTGTCTGCACTCGGCAGGCAGTCCGTCCATAATTGTATACCACCTAACCGTGGATTTTTTTTCATTCTTCTTTATACATACATAGTTACATAGACATCTTCTCTTTATCAACCAGTCTATATTAGCTGCAGACACAGTACAGTACGGTAGTTCATGGCTGTGGCTACCTCTGTGTCTGCACTCGGCAGGCAGTCCGTCCATAATTGTATACCACCTAACCGTGGATTTTTTTCATTCTTCTTTATACATACATAGTTACATAGACATCTTCTCTTTATCAACCAGTCTATATTAGCTGCAGACACAGTACAGTACGGTAGTTCACGGCTGTGGCTACCTCTGTGTCTGCAGTCGGCAGGCAGTCCATAATTGTATACTAGTATCCATCTCCATTGTTTACCTGAGGTGCCTTTTAGTTGTGCCTATTAAAATATGGAGAACAAAAATGTTGAGGTTCCAAAATTAGGGAAAGATCAAGATCCACTTCCACCTCGTGCTGAAGCTGCTGCCACAAGTCATGGCCGAGACGATGAAATGCCAGCAACGTCGTCTGCCAAGGCCGATGCCCAATGTCATAGTACAGAGCATGTCAAATCCAAAACACCAAATATCAGAAAAAAAAGGACTCCAAAACCTAAAATAAAATTGTCGGAGGAGAAGCGTAAACTTGCCAATATGCCATTTACCACACGGAGTGGCAAGGAACGGCTGAGGCCCTGGCCTATGTTCATGGCTAGTGGTTCAGCTTCACATGAGGATGGAAGCACTCAGCCTCTCGCTAGAAAAATGAAAAGACTCAAGCTGGCAAAAGCAGCACAGCAAAGAACTGTGCATTCTTCGAAATCCCAAATCCACAAGGAGAGTCCAATTGTGTCGGTTGCGATGCCTGACCTTCCCAACACTGGACGTGAAGAGCATGCGCCTTCCACCATTTGCACGCCCCCTGTAAGTGCTGGAAGGAGCACCCGCAGTCCAGTTCCTGATAGTCAGATTGAAGATGTCAGTGTTGAAGTACACCAGGATGAGGAGGATATGGGTGTTGCTGGCGCTGGGGAGGAAATTGACCAGGAGGATTCTGATGGTGAGGTGGTTTGTTTAAGTCAGGCACCCGGGGAGACACCTGTTGTCCGTGGGAGGAATATGGCCGTTGACATGCCAGGTGAAAATACCAAAAAAATCAGCTCTTCGGTGTGGAGGTATTTCACCAGAAATGCGGACAACAGGTGTCAAGCCGTGTGTTCCCTTTGTCAAGCTGTAATAAGTAGGGGTAAGGACGTTAACCACCTCGGAACATCCTCCCTTATACGTCACCTGCAGCGCATTCATAATAAGTCAGTGACAAGTTCAAAAACTTTGGGTGACAGCGGAAGCAGTCCACTGACCAGTAAATCCCTTCCTCTTGTAACCAAGCTCACGCAAACCACCCCACCAACTCCCTCAGTGTCAATTTCCTCCTTCCCCAGGAATGCCAATAGTCCTGCAGGCCATGTCACTGGCAATTCTGACGAGTCCTCTCCTGCCTGGGATTCCTCCGATGCATCCTTGCGTGTAACGCCTACTGCTGCTGGCGCTGCTGTTGTTGCCGCTGGGAGTCGATGGTCATCCCAGAGGGGAAGTCGTAAGCCCACTTGTACTACTTCCAGTAAGCAATTGACTGTTCAACAGTCCTTTGCGAGGAAGATGAAATATCACAGCAGTCATCCTACTGCAAAGCGGATAACTGAGGCCTTGACAACTATGTTGGTGTTAGACGTGCGTCCGGTATCCGCCGTTAGTTCACAGGGAACTAGACAATTTATTGAGGCAGTGTGCCCCCGTTACCAAATACCATCTAGGTTCCACTTCTCTAGGCAGGCGATACCGAGAATGTACACGGACGTCAGAAAAAGACTCACCAGTGTCCTAAAAAAATGCAGTTGTACCCAATGTCCACTTAACCACGGACATGTGGACAAGTGGAGCAGGGCAGGGTCAGGACTATATGACTGTGACAGCCCACTGGGTAGATGTATGGACTCCCGCCGCAAGAACAGCAGCGGCGGCACCAGTAGCAGCATCTCGCAAACGCCAACTCTTTCCTAGGCAGGCTACGCTTTGTATCACCGCTTTCCAGAATACGCACACAGCTGAAAACCTCTTACGGCAACTGAGGAAGATCATCGCGGAATGGCTTACCCCAATTGGACTCTCCTGTGGATTTGTGGCATCGGACAACGCCAGCAATATTGTGTGTGCATTAAATATGGGCAAATTCCAGCACGTCCCATGTTTTGCACATACCTTGAATTTGGTGGTGCAGAATTTTTTTAAAAACGACAGGGGCGTGCAAGAGATGCTGTCGGTGGCCAGAAAAATTGCGGGACACTTTCGGCGTACAGGCACCACGTACAGAAAACTGGAGCACCACCAAAAACTACTGAACCTGCCCTGCCATCATCTGAAGCAAGAAGTGGTAACGAGGTGGAATTCAACCCTCTATATGCTTCAGAGGTTGGAGGAGCAGCAAAAGGCCATTCAAGCCTATACAATTGAGCACGATATAGGAGGTGGAATGCACCTGTCTCAAGTGCAGTGGAGAATGATTTCAACGTTGTGCAAGGTTCTGATGCCCTTTGAACTTGCCACACGTGAAGTCAGTTCAGACACTGCCAGCCTGAGTCAGGTCATTCCCCTCATCAGGCTTTTGCAGAAGAAGCTGGAGGCATTGAAGAAGGAGCTAAAAGGGAGCGATTCCGCTAGGCATGTGGGACTTGTGGATGCAGCCCTTAATTCGCTTAACAAGGATTCACGGGTGGTCAATCTGTTGAAATCAGAGCACTACATTTTGGCCACCGTGCTCGATCCTAGATTTAAAGCCTACCTTGGATCTCTCTTTCCGGCAGACACAAGTCTGCTGGGGTTGAAAGACCTGCTGGTGACAAAATTGTCAAGTCAAGCGGAACGCGACCTGTCAACATCTCCTCCTTCACATTCTCCCGCAACTGGGGGTGCGAGGAAAAGGCTCAGAATTCCGAGCCCACCCGCTGGCGGTGATGCAGGGCAGTCTGGAGCGACTGCTGATGCTGACATCTGGTCCGGACTGAAGGACCTGACAACGATTACGGACATGTCGTCTACTGTCACTGCATATGATTCTCTCAACATTGATAGAATGGTGGAGGATTATATGAGTGACCGCATCCAAGTAGGCACGTCACACAGTCCGTACTTATACTGGCAGGAAAAAGAGGCAATTTGGAGGCCCTTGCACAAACTGGCTTTATTCTACCTAAGTTGCCCTCCCACAAGTGTGTACTCCGAAAGAGTGTTTAGTGCCGCCGCTCACCTTGTCAGCAATCGGCGTACGAGGTTACATCCAGAAAATGTGGAGAAGATGATGTTCATTAAAATGAATTATAATCAATTCCTCCGCGGAGACATTGACCAGCAGCAATTGCCTCCACAAAGTACACAGGGAGCTGAGATGGTGGATTCCAGTGGGGACGAATTGATAATCTGTGAGGAGGGGGATGTACACGGTGATATATCGGAGGGTGAAGATGAGGTGGACATCTTGCCTCTGTAGAGCCAGTTTGTGCAAGGAGAGATTAATTGCTTCTTTTTTGGGGGGGGTCCAAACCAACCCGTCATATCAGTCACAGTCGTGTGGCAGACCCTGTCACTGAAATGATGGGTTGGTTAAAGTGTGCATGTCCTGTTTTGTTTATACAACATAAGGGTGGGTGGGAGGGCCCAAGGACAATTCCATCTTGCACCTCTTTTTTCTTTTCTTTTTCTTTGCATCATGTGCTGATTGGGGAGGGTTTTTTGGAAGGGACATCCTGCGTGACACTGCAGTGCCACTCCTAGATGGGCCCGGTGTTTGTGTCGGCCACTAGGGTCGCTAATCTTACTCACACAGTCAGCTACCTCATTGCGCCTCTTTTTTTCTTTGCGTCATGTGCTGTTTGGGGAGGGTTTTTTGGAAGGGACATCCTGCGTGACACTGCAGTGCCACTCCTAGATGGGCCCGGTGTTTGTGTCGGCCACTAGGGTCGCTAATCTTACTCACACAGCTACCTCATTGCGCCTCTTTTTTTCTTTGCGTCATGTGCTGTTTGGGGAGGGTTTTTTGGAAGGGACATCCTGCGTGACACTGCAGTGCCACTCCTAGATGGGCCCGGTGTTTGTGTCGGCCACTAGGGTCGCTAATCTTACTCACACAGCTACCTCATTGCGCCTCTTTTTTTCTTTGCGTCATGTGCTGTTTGGGGAGGGTTTTTTGGAAGGGCCATCCTGCGTGACACTGCAGTGCCACTCCTAGATGGGCCCGGTGTTTGTGTCGGCCACTAGGGTCGCTAATCTTACTCACACAGCTACCTCATTGCGCCTCTTTTTTTCTTTGCGTCATGTGCTGTTTGGGGAGGGTTTTTTGGAAGGGACATCCTGCGTGACACTGCAGTGCCACTCCTAGATGGGCCCGGTGTTTGTGTCGGCCACTAGGGTCGCTTATCTTACTCACACAGCGACCTCGGTGCAAATTTTAGGACTAAAAATAATATTGTGAGGTGTGAGGTATTCAGAATAGACTGAAAATGAGTGTAAATTATGGTTTTTGAGGTTAATAATACTTTGGGATCAAAATGACCCCCAAATTCTATGATTTAAGCTGTTTTTTAGTGTTTTTTGAAAAAAACACCCGAATCCAAAACACACCCGAATCCGACAAAAAAAATTCGGTGAGGTTTTGCCAAAACGCGTTCGAACCCAAAACACGGCCGCGGAACCGAACCCAAAACCAAAACACAAAACCCGAAAAATTTCAGGCGCTCATCTCTACATAGTATATCTACAGCCATCAGCCATTACATTGAAACCACTGACATGTGAAGTAAAGAAACATTGATTATCTCATTACAATGGCCCAAGGGATGGTATAGGCTATATTAAGCAGCACATGATATATTGCATGTACTAAAAACACTCCAATGTGCACCGTTTTGTCTGTGATTCCATTAAATCTTTATGACAGACATGGCGATCTCCGGCTCAGATCTGATGTGCACGGGACCGCACATCGGATCAGCAGAGGAGGTAAAACACATACGATGTGACACTTTTCACACAATTTATTGGCCCGATGCATCGAAATCGAGTGAAAGGGGTCCAAATCGCTCTAGTGTATGGGCACCTTAACAACGGGTCTGACTCTGACTGTATGCAAAGTTGATGGTTCATACAAATCCAATGGTTTGAGATCTGTGCATGTGCAGAATGGAATGGGTCCTGGAAGATTGCTTGCAGTCCCCCGTCAGAATGATTGGCATGCTGTGACAATTGCAGGGCTGCAAGGGGCTCTGTACTACAACATAGGTGCTTGCCACCCTCTTTTTGTAGGCATGCTGAGCCCATACTTCCTGACCACTTCCTGGTCCAAGCAGAGGGGTTCTCAAGCAGCCATTCTGAGTAAGCTTCGGCTTATGCGCTCTGGCCGCGGGCTGCCACCATTGTGATTCAATGCTGCATGGTGAGTGTGGGTTATTTGCTTTGGAATTTTCTCTGTATTGTGTGGACTTAGGCCTGGTACACATCAGAACAATGTGTTCCTGGCAAATCCAATAGGCGACGGAATGATATATCATGCCGTGCGTATGCACACTGCACAATGCAGTTGGCTATGGCGCTATGTACCATGCTATGCTGCATTTAGCACCATGGCCTCGTACACAATATCTTATGATTGACCGTGCTGCACAGCCAAACAGGAAGATATTGCAAATGACCCACAGGAGCTCAAAGTTGTGGGTACACAATGTGCGATCCACACGATGTCACTCCAATTTGCCTGGGAACAACATATTGTGTCAATATCACTCGACTTTGTTCCCAGACTTACAGTATTTCTTGGAGTAGCTTGACAAATCACCACAACCAACATTAAAACCTAGGGGATCATTCCGACCCGATCGTACGCTGCAGTTTCTCGCAGTGGTGCGATCGAGCCTGAACTGTGCATGCGCTGTGACCGCAATGCGCAGGCGCATCGCTCCCTGCCAATGGCCGCGCCAGGGAGTGACAGAACTAATGAAGAAAGCGATCGCACCAGCGACCGCAAGAAGATTGACAGGAAGAGGCCGACCGGAAGTGTCAACTAACCATTTTCAGGGAGTGTCTGTCCGAACGCAGGCGTGCCTAGCTGTTTCCAGGGAGGGATCCTGACGTCAGCTCCGTCCTGGATGATAGCAGCGGGTGAGTAAGTCCTGAGCTGTACAGAAACTGCACAAACCTTTGTTTGTGCAGCTCTCTGTACAAGCGAGCGCAGCCCTGCACAGCAGTTCCCCCCTCCCCTGTAGGCGGCGACTACCTGATCGCAGCAGTGCTTAAAGTAGCCTGCTAGCGATCAGGTCGGAATGAGGGTCCTAGTTGCAGATTTACAGTGTAGTTGAGCCCCAAAATTGATGTTAGGTGGAAGGATTTGGGATTGCAGGACACATTTGTAATATTTGCTAGTAAAGTATATGGCTCTATACAGGGGTGTAAGTTTGCACTAGATGCCCGGAGGCGAGATAGGCGATGGTGCCCCCCCCCCCCCCTACTTTCACCACCCCAGCATCCAGGGTCGGATTGCCGCAGTGTCACATGGGCCTGGGGCAGACAGTGATAAAGGGCCTATTGTGACATACGGAGGAGCTATGGACATTGCTTTGTGATTGTGTACTGATTATTGAGGTATAAAACCTACAGCTGTTAAACACACATATATTCACACATACAGGGGGAATTAAATTCTAAAGTGACAGGAGATCGCGGGACGATTTTCAATTGTCCCCTGTTATCACGCCGAGTACGCCCATATCAGTCAGGTTTAGCCGTGTAAAGCGGCAAAACCCGACTAAACGAATGGGCACGACGCAAAAAGTCCCGTTTGGGTGGTAAAACGGGTCACTTTTCGCACATTTCGGCTCACCACCCCGGGGGGGGGGGGGTGTTAGAGAGCTGAAATTACAGTCTTGCGCCCGCCGTCAGAAACATTTGGATAGTTGCCAACAGGTGTGGGTGTGGGGACCCGTGATGACAATTGAATTCCCCCCACAGTATGCACACATAACCACATATACCCACTCAGCTACGTATACACACACATATTTACACACACAGCCACATATTAACTCACACACACACAATCACATATACACACAGCAACATATAAACAAACATAACACACACAAAGCCATTGCCCCATCTCAGCACTCTCCCCACCTTCAGTCCCTCTACTCACCAGTTACTCAGTCTCCCTTTCTCTGCCGATGTCAGCGTGCGGGAGCCAGGGAGCGAGGGAGCGAGGGAGTCAGGGGTGTCGGTACACTACCGGAACCAAAGCACCACTTTCCCTTCAGCATGCAGGAGCCAATGGGACGGGCACACTGCCAGAAAGCCCCGCCTACCCTTCCCTGCTGCTGTCAGCTTGCGGGAGCCGTGCAGCCATGGGGGCGGGCACACTGACGGAAAGCACCCACTTCCCATTTAGTGATGGAGTTAGCATGCGGGAGCCAGGCAGTCAGGGTGGCCGGCCTTCTCTGATGATGTCAGTGTGCGGGAGTCGGGCAGCCAGGGTGTCTGGGGGCGGACACACTGTCGACAAACCCCACCTCCCCTTTCTCAACTAATTTGGCTGCAAGTGTCTGGACTCTGGAGGAGCACACAGTGATGGAAGTGCACCAGAGACAATGGAGGAAGTGCCCCCTACGCTGCTGGAGCCCGGCGGCAGCTGACTCCATTGACTCCGGTACTTCCGCCACTGGCTCTATATGAAAAGATTTCCTACAGTACACCCTGCTTGGAGCGGAGACAACTTATTAGGTGAATAGATCAGAGACTACATTAGCATGACTACCTGAGAAAGGCAGTGACATGAGTCAGGATAAATAATACTTTTACCCACTGCAAAAATAATGAATAGTGTAGGGCTCCATATCAGGCAACTTATCCAGGACAATGAAGTGCAAATTTAACAAAAATACAGTGAGAAAATTAGAAAAAACAGGAAGGATTTGGAAAAAAAAAACTATTCAGGCTAAGCATACAAATGCTCGTAGCTAAGGAAATAAAATGTCAGAACTACAGTATTGGTCGTCATTGAAAGATGAGGAGGTAGAGTGGCTTGGAGATACTTATTTTGTAACCATAGAAACAGTAAAAACATATATACAGTAAATGTTTTTCTTTCTGCTTGGTGATCTACAGACCTCAGTGAAAGTTTTATATTAAATGAGAGGCAATTGGTAAATGAGTCCACTAGCAAAGAAGTTATTTTACATTTATTACATAGGGGTCTATATACTAAGCCTTGCAGAGAGACAACAGAGATAAGTGCCAGCCAGCTCCTACCTGTCATTTTTCAACATGGCAGTTAGTAGCTACCAACCAGCTCCTACTTGTAACATGGCAGTTAGGAGCTGGTTGGCTTTTACTTTATCTCCGTCCACTTTATATCTATCCTCCAAGGCTTAGTACATACAGTAGTTCTCTTAATATTCGTGACAGAGAAAAGAGGTAAGTGTAATGAAACATTAGGTTTCAGTGATCATTGATTATTGTGGTTTAATATAAAAACATGGGAGGGCACATATTACACAAAAATGAAGGTATTAGGAGTGAGGATTTTGATGAGAAAAAGGGAAAAATATTAGAGATGAGCGCCGGAAATTTTTCGGGTTTTGTGTTTTGGTTTTGGGTTCGGTTCCGCGGCCGTGTTTTGGGTTCGACCGCGTTTTGGCAAAACCTCACCGAATTTTTTTTGTCGGATTCGGGTGTGTTTTGGATTCGGGTGTTTTTTTCAAAAAACCCTAAAAAACAGCTTAAATCATAGAATTTGGGGGTCATTTTGATCCCAAAGTATTATTAACCTCAAAAACCATAATTTACACTCATTTTCAGTCTATTCTGAATACCTCACACCTCACAATATTATTTTTAGTCCTAAAATTTGCACCGAGGTCGCTGTGTGAGTAAGATAAGCGACCCTAGTGGCCGACACAAACACCGGGCCCATCTAGGAGTGGCACTGCAGTGTCACGCAGGATGTCCCTTCCAAAAAACCCTCCCCAAACAGCACATGACGCAAAGAAAAAAAGAGGCGCAATGAGGTAGCTGACTGTGTGAGTAAGATAAGCGACCCTAGTGGCCGACACAAACACCGGGCCCATCTAGGAGAGGCACTGCAGTGTCACGCAGGATGTCCCTTCCAAAAAACCCTCCCCAAACAGCACATGACGCAAAGAAAAAAAGAGGCGCAATGAGGTAGCTGACTGTGTGAGTAAGATAAGCGACCCTAGTGGCCGACACAAACACCGGGCCCATCTAGGAGTGGCACTGCAGTGTCACGCAGGATGGCCCTTCCAAAAAACCCTCCCCAAACAGCACATGACGCAAAGAAAAAAAGAGGCGCAATGAGGTAGCTGACTGTGTGAGTAAGATAAGCGACCCTAGTGGCCGACACAAACACCGGGCCCATCTAGGAGTGGCACTGCAGTGTCACGCAGGATGGCCCTTCCAAAAAACCCTCCCCAAACAGCACATGACGCAAAGAAAAAAAGAGGCGCAATGAGGTAGCTGACTGTGTGAGTAAGATAAGCGACCCTAGTGGCCGACACAAACACCGGGCCCATCTAGGAGTGGCACTGCAGTGTCACGCAGGATGGCCCTTCCAAAAAACCCTCCCCAAACAGCACATGACGCAAAGAAAAATAAAAGAAAAAAGAGGTGCAAGATGGAATTGTGCTTGGGCCCTCCCACCCACCCTTATGTTGTATAAACAGGACATGCACACTTTAACCAACCCATCATTTCAGTGACAGGGTCTGCCACACGACTGTGACTGATATGACGGGTTGGTTTGGACCCCCCCCAAAAAAGAAGCAATTAATCTCTCCTTGCACAAACTGGCTCTACAGAGGCAAGATGTCCACCTCATCATCATCCTCCGATATATCACCGTGTACATCCCCCTCCTCACAGATTATCAATTCGTCCCCACTGGAATCCACCATCTCAGCTCCCTGTGTACTTTGTGGAGGCAATTGCTGCTGGTCAATGTCTCCGCGGAGGAATTGATTATAATTCATTTTAATGAACATCATCTTCTCCACATTTTCTGGATGTAACCTCGTACGCCGATTGCTGACAAGGTGAGCGGCGGCACTAAACACTCTTTCGGAGTACACACTTGTGGGAGGGCAACTTAGGTAGAATAAAGCCAGTTTGTGCAAGGGCCTCCAAATTGCCTCTTTTTCCTGCCAGTATAAGTACGGACTGTGTGACGTGCCTACTTGGATGCGGTCACTCATATAATCCTCCACCATTCTTTCAATGTTGAGAGAATCATATGCAGTGACAGTAGACGACATGTCCGTAATCGTTGTCAGGTCCTTCAGTCCGGACCAGATGTCAGCATCAGCAGTCGCTCCAGACTGCCCTGCATCACCGCCAGCGGGTGGGCTCGGAATTCTGAGCCTTTTCCTCGCACCCCCAGTTGCGGGAGAATGTGAAGGAGGAGATGTTGACAGGTCGCGTTCCGCTTGACTTGACAATTTTCTCACCAGCAGGTCTTTCAACCCCAGCAGACTTGTGTCTGCCGGAAAGAGAGATCCAAGGTAGGTTTTAAATCTAGGATCGAGCACGGTGGCCAAAATGTAGTGCTCTGATTTCAACAGATTGACCACCCGTGAATCCTTGTTAAGCGAATTAAGGGCTCCATCCACAAGTCCCACATGCCTAGCGGAATCGCTCCGTGTTAGCTCCTCCTTCAATGTCTCCAGCTTCTTCTGCAAAAGCCTGATGAGGGGAATGACCTGACTCAGGCTGGCAGTGTCTGAACTGACTTCACGTGTGGCAAGTTCAAAGGGCATCAGAACCTTGCACAACGTTGAAATCATTCTCCACTGCACTTGAGACAGGTGCATTCCACCTCCTATATCGTGCTCAATTGTATAGGCTTGAATGGCCTTTTGCTGCTCCTCCAACCTCTGAAGCATATAGAGGGTTGAATTCCACCTCGTTACCACTTCTTGCTTCAGATGATGGCAGGGCAGGTTCAGTAGTTTTTGGTGGTGCTCCAGTCTTCTGTACGTGGTGCCTGTACGCCGAAAGTGTCCCGCAATTCTTCTGGCCACCGACAGCATCTCTTGCACGCCCCTGTCGTTTTTTTAAAAATTCTGCACCACCAAATTCAAGGTATGTGCAAAACATGGGACGTGCTGGAATTTGCCCATATTTAATGCACACACAATATTGCTGGCGTTGTCCGATGCCACAAATCCACAGGAGAGTCCAATTGGGGTAAGCCATTCTGCGATGATCTTCCTCAGTTGCCGTAAGAGGTTTTTAGCTGTGTGCGTATTCTGGAAACCGGTGATACAAAGCGTAGCCTGCCTAGGAAAGAGTTGGCGTTTGCGAGATGCTGCTACTGGTGCCGCCACTGCTGTTCTTGCGGCGGGAGTCCATACATCTACCCAGTGGGCTGTCACAGTCATATAGTCCTGACCCTGCCCTGCTCCACTTGTCCACATGTCCGTGGTTAAGTGGACATTGGGTACAACTGCATTTTTTAGGACACTGGTGAGTCTTTTTCTGACGTCCGTGTACATTCTCGGTATCGCCTGCCTACAGAAGTGGAACCTAGATGGTATTTGGTAACGGGGGCACACTGCCTCAATAAATTGTCTAGTTCCCTGTGAACTAACGGCGGATACCGGACGCACGTCTAACACCAACATAGTTGTCAAGGCCTCAGTTATCCGCTTTGCAGCAGGATGACTGCTGTGATATTTCATCTTCCTCGCAAAGGACTGTTGGACAGTCAATTGCTTACTGGAAGTAGTACAAGTGGGCTTACGACTTCCCCTCTGGGATGACCATCGACTCCCAGCAGCAACAACAGCAGCGCCAGCAGCAGTAGGCGTTACACGCAAGGATGCATCGGAGGAATCCCAGGCAGGAGAGGACTCGTCAGAATTGCCAGTGACATGGCCTGCAGGACTATTGGCATTCCTGGGGAAGGAGGAAATTGACACTGAGGGAGTTGGTGGGGTGGTTTGCGTGAGCTTGGTTACAAGAGGAAGGGATTTACTGGTCAGTGGACTGCTTCCGCTGTCGCCCAAAGTTTTTGAACTTGTCACTGACTTATTATGAATGCGCTGCAGGTGACGTATAAGGGAGGATGTTCCGAGGTGGTTAACGTCCTTACCCCTACTTATTACAGCTTGACAAAGGGAACACACGGCTTGAAAATGTTGTCCGCATTTCTGGTGAAATACTTCCACACCGAAGAGCTGATTTTTTTGGTATTTTCACCAGGCATGTCAACGGCCATATTCCTCCCACGGACAACAGGTGTCTCCCCGGGTGCCTGACTTAAACAAACCACCTCACCATCAGAATCCTCCTGGTCAATTTCCTCCCCAGCGCCAGCAACACCCATATCCTCCTCATCCTGGTGTACTTCAACACTGACATCTTCAATCTGACTATCAGGAACTGGACTGCGGGTGCTCCTTCCAGCACTTGCAGGGGGCGTGCAAATGGTGGAAGGCGCATGCTCTTCACGTCCAGTGTTGGGAAGGTCAGGCATCGCAACATGGATTTGGGATTTCGAAGAACGCACAGTTCTTTGCGGTGCTTTTGCCAGCTTGAGTCTTTTCAGTTTTCTAGCGAGAGGCTGAGTGCTTCCATCCTCATGTGAAGCTGAACCACTAGCCATGAACATAGGCCAGGGCCTCAGCCGTTCCTTGCCACTCCGTGTGGTAAATGGCATATTGGCAAGTTTACGCTTCTCCTCCGACAATTTTATTTTAGGTTTTGGAGTCCTTTTTTTACTGATATTTGGTGTTTTGGATTTGACATGCTCTGTACTATGACATTGGGCATCGGCCTTGGCAGACGACGTTGCTGGCATTTCATCGTCTCGGCCATGACTAGTGGCAGCAGCTTCAGCACGAGGTGGAAGTGGATCTTGATCTTTCCCTAATTTTGGAACCTCAACATTTTTGTTCTCCATATTTTAATAGGCACAACTAAAAGGCACCTCAGGTAAACAATGGAGATGGATGGATACTAGTATACAATTATGGATGGACTGCCGAGTGCCGACACAGAGGTAGCTACAGCCGTGGACTATTGTACTGTACTGTGTCTGCTGCTAATATAGACTGGATGATAATGAGATGTAGTATGTATGTATAAAGAAGAAAGAAAAAAAAACCACGGGTAGGTGGTATACAATTATGGATGGACTGCCGAGTGCCGACACAGAGGTAGCTACAGCCGTGGACTACCGTACTGTGTCTGCTGCTAATATAGACTGGTTGATAATGAGATGTAGTATGTATAAAGAAGAAAGAAAGAAAAAAACCACGGGTAGGTGGTATACAATTATGGACGGACTGCCGAGTGCCGACACAGAGGTAGCTACAGCCGTGGACTACCGTACTGTACTGTGTCTGCTTCTAATATAGACTGGATGATAATGAGATGTAGTATGTATAAAGAAGAAAGAAAAAAAAACCACGGGTAGGTGGTATACAATTATGGACGGACTGCCGAGTGCCGACACAGAGGTAGCTACAGCCGTGGACTACCGTACTGTACTGTGTCTGCTGCTAATATAGACTGGTTGATAAAGAGATGTAGTATGTATGTATAAAGAAGAAAGAAAAAAAAACCACGGGTAGGTGGTATACAATTATGGATGGACTGCCGAGTGCCGACACAGAGGTAGCTACAGCCGTGGACTACTGTACTGTGTCTGCTGCTAATATAGACTGGTTGATAAAGAGATGTAGTATGTATGTATAAAGAAGAAAGAAAAAAAAACCACGGGTAGGTGGTATACAATTATGGACGGACTGCCGAGTGCCGACACAGAGGTAGCTACAGCCGTGGACTACCGTACTGTACTGTGTCTGCTGCTAATATAGACTGGTTGATAAAGAGATGTAGTATGTATGTATAAAGAAGAAAGAAAAAAAATCCACGGGTAGGTGGTATACAATTATGGATGGACTGCCGAGTGCCGACACAGAGGTAGCTACAGCCGTGGACTACTGTACTGTGTCTGCTGCTAATATAGACTGGTTGATAAAGAGATGTAGTATGTATGTATAAAGAAGAAAGAAAAAAAAACCACGGGTAGGTGGTATACAATTATGGACGGACTGCCGAGTGCCGACACAGAGGTAGCTACAGCCGTGGACTACCGTACTGTACTGTGTCTGCTGCTAATATAGACTGGTTGATAAAGAGATGTAGTATGTATGTATAAAGAAGAAAGAAAAAAAAACCACGGGTAGGTGGTATACAATTATGGATGGACTGCCGAGTGCCGACACAGAGGTAGCTACAGCCGTGGACTACCGTACTGTACTGTGTCTGCTGCTAATATAGACTGGATGATAATGAGATGTAGTATGTATAAAGAAGAAAGAAAAAAAAAACCACGGGTAGGTGGTATACAATTATGGATGGACTGCCGAGTGCCGACACAGAGGTAGCTACAGCCGTGGACTACTGTACTGTGTCTGCTGCTAATATAGACTGGTTGATAAAGAGATGTAGTATGTATGTATAAAGAAGAAAGAAAAAAAAAACCACGGGTAGGTGGTATACAATTATGGATGGACTACCGAGTGCCGACACAGAGGTAGCTACAGCCGTGAACTACCGTACTGTGTCTGCTGCGACTGGATGATAAATAATGATATAAAAAATATATATATATCACTACTGCAGCCGGACAGGTATATATTATATAATGACGGACCTGCTGGACACTGTCTGTCAGCAGAATGAGTTTTTTATAGAATAAAAAAAAAAACACCACACAAGTCACACGACGAGTGTTTAACTTTTTCAGGCAATCACAATATAGTATACTACTAACTATACTGGTGGTCAGTGTGGTCAGGTCACTGGTCAGTCACACTGGCAGTGGCACTCCTGCAGCAAAAGTGTGCACTGTTTAATTTTAATAATATGTACTCCTGGCTCCTGCTATAACCTATAACTGGCACTGCTCCCCAGTCTCCCCCACAATTATAAGCTGTGTGAGCACAGTCAGATATATACATAGATGATGCAGCACACTGGGCTGAGCAGTGCACACAGATATGGTATGTGACTGAGTCACTGTTTATCGTTTTTTTCAGGCAGAGAACGGATTATATTAAATAAAACTGCACTGTCTGGTGGTCACTGTGGTCAGTCACTACTAAACTCTGCACTCTCTACAGTACTCCTAAGCTCCAGTAAATCAAGTGTCTCTGTCTCAAATCAATCTCACTCTCTCTCTTCTAATCTAAATGGAGAGGACGCCAGCCACGTCCTCTCCCTATCAATCTCAATGCACGTGTGAAAATGGCTGCGACGCGCGGCTCCTTATATAGAATCCGAGTCTCGCGAGAATCCGACAGCGTCATGATGACGTTCGGGCGCGCTCGGGTTAACCGAGCAAGGCGGGAAGATCCGAGTCGCTCGGACCCGTGAAAAAAAACATGAAGTTCGGGCGGGTTCGGATTCCGAGGAACCGAACCCGCTCATCTCTAAAAAATATATGTGACCTTTTTAGGCAGGCTAAAGGAATATGTACAGTATGGAGATCAGCAACAGTGGGGAAAAGTAAAAAGTACAACTGAAATCTACAAGTATCAAACCTATTTCTTGTGCAGGTTAGAAAAACCACGAACAAAAGGGTGTGCACTGTAATAACTTTTGTTAAAGTGTAAGCAGACCAGTGTGGAAGTAACACATCCGGTGTTAACCATTGGAGCTAAGCAGGAGACATCTGTCTCCCACCACGTCACTCTGCACAATAAATACAGGATAGCCCTTGCAAATGCCCAGTAGTGATCTCAGTGGTCATCTTGTGATAGGGCACAAAGCCTCCCTGGTGGACAGCTTTTCTGTTGTAACATTGTAAGGTAATTGGGTTAAACACATATCATGTGACTTCCAGGACACAAGTGAATGCAATGTGGCACCTTTTGTTATCACATCTGCATGATTCTCCTCACTGGTGATGTGGACTACATCAATGCATCTCCTTTTATTCAGATTCACATATTAAGTCATGTCTTATCTTAATATGCTTGGATCTTCTGTGATGCTTGGTGCTGTGTGACAAATCGATGGCACCTCCTTTGTCACTTTCAATGTTGATGGTATAATTTATGTTTATAACATTCAGTTCACTCATGGTTTCCTTGAGGTATAATGGCTCCTTGGCTGAGTCAGTCAATGTTATATATTCTGCTTCTGTGGTGGACAACGCTACTGTGGGCTGCTTCCTGCTTTTCCAGCTGACCGCAGTGTCTGCCAGTGGGTACAAGTATCCCCCAGTCGTCAACGCAGAATGACTCCAATGTGGAATTCCCAGATCTGGGGAATTCCAACTTCATGGATGTTGACCCTGTCTGTCCAATGCTGTCTTCCTTGGTTTGTAGCTAATTGGCTAACTTTTTTCACCACATGTGTGATATTGGGCTACGTTCCAACACTTGCATACATGCATAATAGCATTCTGATAAGGTACGTTTTTTATACAGTATATCTTCTGCCTCTTTATCATCTTTGAGTGACATAATGTACTCTTGTGTTTTTGTTGATAGATTTGCCATCCAACATTCCTTACTTGTCACGTAGATTTTCAATATACAGATGGAGCCTCACTCATCTAGCCTTCTCTGCTGTGCCTAGGTGCACCATGACTTATTAGCATAAGCCTTTCATCTACTGTTCTCAGCTTCAATACAATACAGAGAGAACAATACAGCAGGGGATTAAGTCATTACAACAGGGGATTAAGTCCGACTGCCCTGGCTCAGTTAATCCTATTAAAGAGATAGATGAGTATGGCTCCATCTGTATGTCTGCTGGTCAATGATAGGATACCCTTCTCTGCTTGATCCTCAGGCCAGCAAATAATGCTGTGGACCTAGGTTTTTCATTTTAAACTTCTGACCAAGTAACTCCTTTGCTTCTCCAATGTCTTCTTTCTGGTCTGCCAATAGTAGGATGTCGACATACTGTATAAAACAACAATGAAGAGTTTCATCTGTATATATTTATTGTAGAGACAATGGTCTGTTTTGAATGAATGAACCTCATTTCTTTTAGTACAGTGTCTAATTTTATATACCAACATCAGCTGCTCTTCTTCAGGTCATATGTTCACACTTTATTATGTTATGTGCACATAGGCAATACTGTACTTCCACAAGTTCTGTGATATTTTATGCTGGGTTTTCTCTTTGACCATGCTTCAATATGTGTTACAGTATGTCCTCTAGTGTAACTTTATGAGAATGATTCTTGAGATAAACTGCTGTAGAGATCGATTCCACCCAAAACTGCTTGTCTAGGCCTGTGTCCTTCAGTATACATATTTCTCTCTCTCTACTAGTGGTGATTTGCTTATTCACTGACACCATTTTGCCCAAGAATATAGGCAATGGTCAATTGATGCTCAATTCAATTTTTTCTTAAGAATAATTCCACCTCTCAGTTTAGATATTCTTTACCATTATCAGATCTCCAGGTCTTGATTCTGTGACCAGGTTGATTTTCTATAAATCTCTTGTAATCTGCAATCTTTTTTGCCACTTCAGATTTTTCCCTGATGAAGTACATGCAGAGGCAGAACTCTGGGAGGCAACGGAGTCATCTGCCGCCGGGCTCCTGCTCTGAAGGGGGGCACCTCTCCTCCCATTCTGTGACACCATTGAATTAAGTTCATTGATAGCTGTTGCTGTCTTTTCAGTGGCCAACTTCCTCACTGGTCCCTGCACCTTACAAATCACACCCTCTTTATTATACTGAATATACACATTTTACAAGTGTCACATCCAGGATTAGAAACCACAACCTATTACACTGGAAGCAGAAACCTTACTGATGAAGCTGTTTGCTCCTGTATAGGAAATATGAGAATTCTAAGTATATGAAGTTACTTCTCTGACAATTACACGTAACTTCATATAGTTAGAATTCTCATGCTTCCTCTACAGGAGCAAATAACTCCATCAGTAAGGTGTCTGCTGTCAGTGTAACAGGTCATGGGTTCTAATCCTGGGTATGACTGCTAAGAAAATGTGTGATTTAAAATAAAAGACAATTAAATGTATAAATACAGTATATCATTTTTTTTTCAGAACACACCATACACACACACACACATATATATATATATATATATATATATATATATATATATATAAATATACGCACACATACATACATATATTTATCTTAATATAGGAAATAGGGGGGCACCAATATTTATCTTGCCTCCGGGCGACTGTGACGAACTTACACCACTGAGTACACGTGTCATGCTTGTGAAGTCATTTATAAATGTCATGAAATATCTGTAACCACTTACTTACTTTACTTCTATTGGACCAAACACATCTGAATTTACTATTTCAAGTGCTACTGTAGCTCTTTTTGCTGACTGCTTGCTGACTTGGGAAATGGCTGACAACTTTGTGTTCCTATTATGCAGCTCTCTGTGTTAGTCACTGACATTCCTGTGACCATCCCACTCTGTAACTTGTGATCACTGTTGTATCCAAGGTAACCAAATCTTCTATGCCAGAATTCCAGTAACTGTGACTCAGTTGACATCATTGCGTAACAGTGCTGTGTATTAAGGATGTACATTTGTTGACACCTTGTGATTGTAGCGATGACAGTCCCTTTTCTTTTTCTCACAATGCACTTTCCTCTAGCGAAATAAAGTTGTTGGCCTACCTGTTCTAGGACATTGATGGTGATAAGATTTGTTCCTATCTCTGATACACAAAGAAAGTCTAGGATTTCTGTGACTTTTGTTCTTGTTCCAATTTTTAGGCGAGCTAAATGTTCCATGTTTTGTAGCTTTAAGAACTTGGTTGCCAATCCCTTTAATGGTGATAGAGTCACATTTTGTGAAATGCCTTCTTGTTTCTGAATCGGTATACCAGCGATCTGTAACACTCAGGGCTATTTAATCTTTGCCATTGCATTTCATGATTTGCATAGAATTCACATTCTTTTTTTGCACTCAAATGCTTTGTAACTTATCTTTGGACAATTAAAGCACTTGAACTTTTTGAATTTGTAACTTTTGTATGCAATGCATTAGTCTTAGCAGTTAAGTCATAGGGTACTCATACTTGGAACTGTAGTAACTTTGGCCCTCATTCTGAGTTGTTCGCTCGCTGCCGTTTTTAGCAGAATTGCGATCAGGCTAAAAACCGGCAGTTCTGCGCATGCGTATGGGGCCACAGGGCGCACGCGCTAAGTACTTTCACACAAAACTATGCAATTTTACACTGGGCCGAGCTACGCTTTTCAGTTGCTCTGCTGATCGGTGAGTGATTGACAGGAAGTGGGTGTTTCTGGGTGGTACTGAGCATTTTCCGGGAGTGTGCTAAAAAACGCAGGCGTGCCAGACAAAAACGCAGGAGTGTCTGGGGAAACGGGGGAGTGGCTGGCCGATCACAGGGCGTGTTTGTGACATCAAACCAGGAACCAAACAGTCTGCAGTGATCGCAATCTAGGAGTAGGTCTGGAGCTACTCAGAAACTGCAGGGAAATATTTAATAGCAGAACTGCTAACCTTTCGTTAGCAATTCTGCTAAGCTAAGATACACTCCCAGAGGGCGACGGCCTAGCGTGTGCACTGCTGCTAAAAGCAGCTAGCGAGCAATCAACTTGGAATGAGGGCATTTGTTCTGACTGTGTCTGTGGTTAGCTTTGCTGTATCTGATTCCAATGCCACAACTAAGATAGTCAAACTCAGGGGTCAAGTTTTGTAACATTCCTATAGTAATCTCTTCATCATCTTTTTGCACTGTAATAGACATTAGCTGCTAAGAAACAAACATCATTTTGTCCATGTAATCATTCATACTGCTGGATTCATGCAATTTTGTGTTATATAATACACATCTTAAATTTGTTCACATGAGACCACCATCCTGGTATGCTGGCTGTTGTGATGTCCTCGTGTCTTTAGCTGATATCTTCCCTAATCCCAGCAACAGAAACCACAGAGACTTCTAAACCCATCTTTTTCGGGGCCACGCATCCTCAGGTCCCTGGCTTGTAAAGTCCAGTTGACTCCAAAAATATACTGGTAGGTTAATTTGTTTCTGAAAAAAATTAACCCTATTGTGTAATTGTGTATGTACGTGTGTGTACATGGGCAGACTAGATGGGCATTGCCATTGAAATTTTATGTTTCTATGATTGAGAGTGTGCCTTACCTACAGTATATATAGTTTTTATGCAATGGGGAACATCGGAACAAACTGTTCCTCAATGTGCAGATATTAATGTAGGATATCACATGGTCTGGAAGACATCTTTTTGCAAAGCAATATAACCAATGTCATCGTCATATAGTAGAGGTTTGACTAGATAATATATAGTAACAGAAGTTACTTCCCTGAACAAACATTTTTATATTATTAAACTGTATTTGGTACCAGTTGTATCAGTAGTGTTTCTTTAGAATGAAGGTTCCTGGCCCAAAGCCTTTTCTGTCTAATCTAGCCAATTGTGGATATTCTCAAACCACTTTTTCCCCCAGTCCTCTTCTGCCTCATCACCCCTTGTGTTTCTCCAGCCCCAGGTGTCTCTCAGCCTCATTCCTTTGTGTCTCTCCAATTCCCTTCTGTCTCTCCAGCCTTAGCCGTCTTCTGTCTCTCCATCCCCAGACCCCTTTTGTCGCTCCAGCACCCACAGTGTCCCTCCAGCCTCCTACAGTGTCCTTCTAGCTCTTTACTGTCTCTCCAGCATTCCACAGTGTCCATCCAGACCCCCATAGTGTCATTCTAGCATTCCACAGTGTCACTCTAGCTCTGACAGTGTCCCTCCAGCACCTAGAGTATCTCTCCAGCCCTGACCCCCAGAAGTCTACCCCCCAGTTTCCTTCCAGCCCCCACAGTGTTTCTCCTGCCCATTGTCTCTCCATCAGAAGGACTAGTGTCTCTCCAGTGCCAGTGTCTCTTCAGCCCATGCATCTCTCCAGCCACAGTGCCAGTGTCTTTCCAGCCCCAGCACTTCTCTAGCCCCCACACTTACCTTCTTCTGTTTTCACTTCTAGCTGTCCGCTGTGGCTTGCATGCTGTCTTTCAGCAACCTGGTACTGCGTGATTTCATTACATTAAGCACGCTGCACCAGTACAAAAAAGCTACAGCAGCTCGTCTGATGGATTCCATTTGCCTGTACTATGCAGATCCCTGTATCAGTAGACTTGTTTCGATTATTGACAGATAATATGTAACCATGATCAAAATGGTGATATTATTATGCTGCAATAAGTGTTAGTGTTAGTTTTAAGCTAAAATATCAGTGCCGACATTGAGACAGTCAACATTCTGAAAATTTCAATATTATGTCCGTGTTGACATTTTGGATGTTGACATGTCATCTGTCAATATTCTGAACATGTCATTATGGTGTCGACACAATTAATGTCGAAATTCTGCATATTGACATATGATACCACAGCCGAACTATTTCAGGGATCCAATTTATCAGGATTGACAGAGCTTCACACTGAAGCAGTACTGCTTCATAATAAAATGTCCATAAGAAATTGAGTACAAGTACAGTACAACAAATAGCAAACAAGTCTAATAAAAATGTCAGTCCAAAAATGAGTATATGTACAGTACAACCAACAGAAAACAAGCCTAATATAAACATCAGTAAGAAAATGAGTACAAGTACAGTACAACAGACGGCATACAAGTCTAATAAAATGTCAGTCAGAAAATGAGTACAAGTACAGTACAACAGACGGCATACAAGTCTAATAAAATGTCAGTCAGAAAATGAGTACAAGTACAGTACAACAGACAGCATACAACTCTAATAAAATATCAGTCAGAAAATGAGTATAAGTACAGTACAACAGACAGCATGCAAGTCTAATAAAATGTCAGTCAGAAAATGAGTACAAGTACAGTACAACAGACAGCATACAAGTCTAATAAAATGTCAGTCAGAAAATGAGTACAAGTACAGAACAACAGACAGCATACAACTCTAATAAAATGTCAGTCAGAAAATGAGTACTAGTACAGTACAACAGACAGCATACAACTCTAATAAAATATCAGTCAGAAAATGAGTACAAGTACAGTACAACAGACAGCATACAAGTCTAATAAAATGTCAGTCAGAAAATGAGTACAAGTATAGTACAACAGACAGCATACAAGTCTAATAAAATGTCAGTCAGAAAATGAGTACAAGTACAGTACAACAGACAGCATACAACTCTAATAAAATATCAGTCAGAAAATGAATACAAGTACAGTACAACAGACAGCATACAACTCTAATAAAATATCAGTCAGAAAATGAATACAAGTACAGCACAACAGACAGCATACAACTCTTATAAAATGGCAGTCAGAAAATGAGTACAAGTACAGTAGAACAGACAGCATACAACTCTAATAAAATATCATTCAGAAAATGAGTACAAGTACAGTACAATAGACGGCATACAACTCTAATAAAATGTCAGTCAGAAAATGAGTACAAGTATAGTACAACAGCACACATGTCTAATGAAATGTCAGTCAGTATAAGTATAATACAACAGCACACATGTCTAATAAAATGTCAGTCAGTATAAGTATAATACAACAGCACACATGTCTAATTAAAATGTTAGTCAGTACAAGTATAGTACAAATGTTAGTGAGTATAAGTATAGTACAACAAGTATAGTACAGTAGACAGGAAGCAAGCCTAATAAAATGACAGGTATACAATGAGAACAATTACAGTATAATGAAAATGAGACAAGTCTAATAAAAAAATGCACATAAAATCCACTTGATTCCAAACTAGAGAGACACAACCACAGAACAGTATAGGATGGACATTGAATAATGACTAAGTGGGACACAAAAACCTCACTCCAGTATTGGTTTCATTCAGCATAGTTGGAGGATCCTGGGCACCAGTCAGTTCTCCAACCAGAAAATATATCTGAAATAATAAAAATGCATTAGAAAATTGTCACCACAAAAGGAATAAATTGCAGCATTGATTATCATGGATTTCTGTATCACATGCTCTTTCTGTTCCCTACTGTTTCCAAAGCAGTCAAGATAAGGCTGCTCAATCTGTACAACTGTAATGTGATCTCATCTGGCGCTCTTACTGCTGACCTCGGCAGAGCCTGCTCTTATTCACCCAAAGCCCACAGAGATTAGAGGAGCATATTAGTTCCCTGTTCAGCCCTCTCACCTCGCGCTGCAACCATTTCCTACGCAGACACAAGACTCATATGAAAGGTTTTCCTCGTCTTTCATCAAATCTGGGTTGCAGGCCTATTTCGTAACATTAATTCTCTCCCTTGCTGACTGCCACATCAATTCAGTATTTTATAAACTATTTCAGGGATCCGATTTATCAGGGCTGACAGAGCTTCACACTGAAATAAACAGCACTGCCTTAGCTCAGCTCACTCAGTGCTTTCTATTTATCGTTATTTAATTCAAGGGCCTAAAATTCTCTGACATTATTAATAGTAAGATGAATCGCTGGAAAACTACAAAATCTGTGACCAACCAAGTTGAAATAATCCATTTTGGTAAAAATGCCTGCGTGGAATTGCATTCCCTGATGGGCACACTCTCTGTCATTAGCTCCTCTATATGCATGGGTGGTAAAGTACTGAAGCATTAAGTCCCCAATGAGTATAGAAAAACTTAAATTGCAATTCCCCTTCCAACAGTTAACACGCCAAGGCAAAGGCAACTGCAGAAAGAAATGTAATGCTGCTGTCAGTGGAATTTAAATGTGCTAATTTAAACCTTTTGTACATGATTAACTTTAAGTTGTCTGAGGTTGAAATTTTGTGTTATGGAGACAGGAAAATCTATTAGTTCATTTCTAAGGGCAGTATTACTTAGCTGCATTAATGAAATATAATCAGCTGCCTTGTATGGATATGAACACATAATGGCAGGCCCGCTAACCTCATTAGTTTCATTCCTACTTGCACTTCTCTCTCCCTGAAAGAGAACGCATTGGGGAGTCTTAGGAACTTCAGCTGTTAGAGTGTTAAGCATCGTGGAAGATGTTAAGAAACTCCAGGCGGGTTATTTATCAGTATTGTACAAAGAGTAGGGATGTGCTGTAATGCTGTAACCTATCGCAACCAATAAGATAACAGCTGTTAGCCATATAGTTTAGTCAATTTAATGAAAACAAATATCTGGTTGCCTGTTACAGAACATGTTTTCTACTTGCACTGTTTTATTAAAAGGAAATACAAAAGAGGCGACACTCGCAAACCGCGCAAAGGCACCTTAATCAAATCAAATATTTTATTGAAACCTGTACATTTTAAAAGCAGTCAATTGAATTTCACTTATTTTATTTTTTAAATATGTTTGCGTTCTAGTCATCATTAGACCCTCTTTTATATTTAGATTTAAAAAAGTGTCTTTAAAAAAATTGAAAATATTATTTAACTATTAGTTTTAATTAATGAATAGTATTTAACTTTATTTGTAAATTTAACTTTGAAGCCACTGTATTGAAACTTCTTCTTTAGAGGTTCAAGGAACATTTCTAAAACGAGGCTAGTTCAAAATAAAAAAAAATAAAAAACGTATGTCCTGTAATTGTGGACACCATAAAACATTCAAAGGTCTTCTCACCATTTTCCCACATTCAAGGTTTTTGCCCAGGGATCTAAGAGAAACGGAGAGCCACATAAAAACGTCTGCACAGAGCAGTCCAATGACTTGGTTTTATGGGTTAATACACCATAGGAAAATATGGGGGTCATTCAGACCAGATCGCTGCTGTGCGTTTTAGCACAGCAAGATCGGGTCTGAACTGCGCATGCGCCAGCGCCGCAGTGCACCGGCGCATGCCAGACAGACAATGGCTGCCTGATTGACAGGCAGAGGCGGTCGCTGGACGTGAGCAAGCGGGCCGGCTGCATTTGGCCACCATTTAGGGGGCGCGGTCCGGGCAATGCAGGCATGCCCGGACCGTTGGTGGGGTGGGACACGGCGGCTGCGTGATGTCACACGCAGCCGCTGTGACCCGAGCAGCAACCTGCCAGCGCGCAGGAGCTGCGCTGGCAGGGAGTTACTCCTAAAGTACAAAAGCATCGCCACCATGCAATGCTTTTGTACTTGTGCGGGGGGGTTGGCCCTGACATGCGGGGTGGACTAGCCCTGTGCTGGGCGTCCCCGTGCATGTCAGGGAAGCTGATCAAAGATGTGCTAAATTTAGCATATCTATGATCAGGTCTGAATCACCCCCAATGTTAATAGGTTGTGATTTAGCTTTTAATATATAGGGAAAGAAAGCTTTATTTAAAATAAATAGGTACAGTATGTGGGGCGTCTGAGGATAACCTTTACCTGCAGCCTGGCTTGTACTACTGCAAATCCCGATGAACACAAAATTTCACTTTTCCCATTTTCACAACTGCTACGTATAATTTTATAGAATGTATTTGACAAATGTTACTTAAAATCTGATTGGTTGCCATGGGCAACTTCTCTACTCTTTTCACTGTTTCATGAATAGACCCCACAGTCATAACCATACAGAAACTACATGTGAGGCTCCAAGAACTTCTTTGCAATATAAGAAATTAATAGGATATCCATAGCATCACAGTACATTTTAAAGGAGTGCATAATAGTAACCCTTACGAATTACAATTTATATTCAATTAACTGCTTTTAAAATGTACAGATTTCAATAAAATATTTGAATTGATTAAGGTGCCTTTGAGCGGTTCGCCTGTGTCGCCTCTTTTGAGTTTCCTTTTAACAAAACAGTGCAAGTAGAAAACATGTTCTATAACAGTCAATCAGATATTTGTTTTCATTAAAGTGACTAAACTATTAAAAGTCACTAAACAGTGGAGAGCCGGTGATCTGGAAGAAACTTTGACCAAAGAAGAAGCGAAGCTGATCTTTAATCTTGAGACTTTGACACCAAATGGTTTAAATATAGATCTATAGATAGCCCCCTTTTTTAATTGAGAATACGTTGGAAGGCACACCCTGAATTGGATTAACCACTCCAATCTAGAGGTCTACTCTCCAAAATAGGAAAATTAACATTTATGATTTTGTAAAATGTATAAAACATACCCAAAAAAATAAGAATAAAATAAAAAAAAACAGAACATATATTTCAGAAATATACTGTATATAAAAATACAGCTAACTAGTATTACACAATACAGTGCATCTATGTTTATGTTCGATATTATAGCTTCTACAGAGGACACTTTTCGGGCTTTGTGTTTTGGTTTTGGATCTGGATCTCTGTTCGTGTTTTGGATCTGGATTGGTTTTGCCAAAACCACCCTTTCGGCTTTTGGTTTTGGATCTGCATTTTTTTTGAAAAAATACATAAAAACAGCTAAAATCAGCCAAACATTAAAAAAGCCCCATAAAAACAGCTAAAAATTTTGGGGTAATTTTGATCCTACTGTGTTATTAACCTCAATAACATTCATTTCCACTAATTTCCAGTCTATTCTGAACACCTCACAATATTGTTTTAAGGCCAAAAGGTTGCACCGAGGTAGCTGGATGACTAAGCTAAGCAACACAAGTGGGCGGCACAAACACCTGGCCCATCTAGGAGTGGCACTGCAGTGTCAGACAGGATGGCAGTATTAAAAACTAGGCCCCAAAGAGCACATCATGCTCAGAAAAAAAAGAGGAGCAAGATGGAATTGTCTTTGGGACCTCCCACCCCCTTATGTTGTTTAAACAGGATATGTTTAAACAGGACAGGACAGAGGTCTGTCTCCCTCACTCTCCAAGTCCAGAGTGAAAATGGTGGTGACGCACGGCTGTTTATATGGAATCCAAAACCTGTGAGAATCCGACAGCGGGATGATGACGTTTTGCCTCGTTCTGGGAACCTCAGTCTGGTGGGAAGTCCCGAGCCGAACTCGGATTCTGGCTCGGAACGTGAAGTTCGAGGGGGTTCGGTTCTCTGAGAACTGAACCCGTTCATCTCTAATAGATACTAGTGGGTAATGGAATTAGCGGCCGCTGTATCCTGGCGTTTTTACTTTAATTCATTTGTTCTTCAGTTTCCCTGAATTCTTATTACTTTTACTTTTCAGATGTTCCTCACAGAGAAATTAACACTGCTTTTATATTTCTCTTCAGTAAAAATAAATACATTATATGAATATTAACACTGATTTTACACTTACCTTAATTGATGTTAATTTTCTATTATTTAGGTGACCTTATTTTAGAAAGTAATTTTATTATATTCATTATTTGTATGCCCTCTATGTCCTTTGTATGTCTATGAACATGTGCCTGCCGCTTAATAAAAAAGCAATGTCTGATGCTGAATACCAGTCAGTAGAGTGATTTCCCATTAGAAAAAGGGTGGAAGTGATGGTCCCAGAAGACTATGCATGGGAGGAAGAGAATATCCACTGAATACCGGCCAGCCTTAGGGGGACAAGTACTAAGCAGTGATAAAAGTGGAGGTGAGCCAGTGGAGAAATTTCCCATGGCATCCAATCAGCTGCTCCATACAACTGTATAGTATGCAAATTAGAAATGTTACGTCAATGCTGATTGGTTGCCATGGGCAACTTCTCCACTGGCTCACTTCTCCACTTTTATCACTGCTTAGTAGATGTCCACCTCAGACACCAGTATGGAATCCCCAGGTCTATTAAAATTACTGGATGGTAAAGAATCAACTACTCTGATATCCTGCTGAAGCCTATAAGTATGAGGCGAAAAGCATTGATAGGAGCAATTGATGCCATGCTGATCGGCAGATTCCCAGACCATCAGTATTTTCAGTCTTCTGGCAGACTCTCCAACAACTGGCATCCCCTGCTGATGCTGCACAAAAGTCCAGTAAGGGAAAAAGTAATACAGTAATATATTATACAATATATTCTAATATATTATACAGTAAAATATACAGTAAGGGAAAAAGTCCTACCACAGCACAGAGTGGGATATTAGGAGAGGATTCCTGGCAAGGGAATGGAATCAGGAGAAATTGTCAGATCAGAACAGAGTGAGTAGATCACTGGGAGGTGTAGTCCCTGTGTCTTGGTGACATTCATTAATCACATACTTGCAAGGAAATCACCACCAATACTGGACTGAGAATTATGTGAGTGAAAGGAGACCCAGATTGTTTATCTACATACTGTAGTTGTACATCACGGCTATCTCTAGCAGGGTGAGTAAAGCGCCAGGTGGTGTATCAACTGTTCATATAGAATTTTGTTATTTATTATATATGAGGTGATGCTATAAAAACTGGACTGTTTATTTCCAGAAATAACGGAACACAATTAATTTCTGCATTTATTTGCATCTCTACTATATAAAGATTACATCAATTATGAAGAGAGACGCCCATGTGGTGACATTTTATGTTATGTGTTATTTATGTACCATATGGTGTATACTGGTATTAGCTGTCTAGTTTTAGACTTTGAAATGCATTAAATGTATTTTTATTTCAAATAAATACACTGAATATATTACATTTGCATTACATATTTTATATAGTATCAAATGGTGCACGCTTGAATTGTTTCAACAATGGATGAGCTCACAGTTTTTATTGGGACATATATTTACTATGGAAGTATTGGAGTACAGCTCACTCTTCCAGCAGCAACCTATAGCTGTATACCCTCCACCACATAGCATAGTTTGTCTACTATACATTTTAACCAGGTTGCACAACTGCACCCTGAGAACTACTACTACTACTACTACTACTACTACTACTACTAGTACTACTGTATAGGACAAGCAGATATCTTTTTTTAGCTAGAATGGCTTAAAAAACACATCAGCAGGCCTATTGATAGCTAAACTGGTAGTCCATGCTGTCTAAGCCTTTCCATTCAGCCTCTATGGAACAGAGCACTAAACTGATGCCATTTGTAGCCATCACTCCAATAAGGTAGAAAAGACCAATGGCAGGCCAGAGAAACTACTTAAATATCACCCTAAACAGTATGAAAATTATACAAGGAGAGAGCCTATGCTGAGTAAGTAGGCACTGCAGCAAGTAGATTACATATAAGAAGATGACACGAGATGCATGGTGAAATAGAGAAGGCTAGCAAGAAATTGGAAAGCATAGAAGCTTATAAGTGTGAAATAAGTGGGCCTGATTAACCAATAGGCTGATAAGGCTGCAACCTGGAGCGCTGGGTCCTGGGGGAGCGCAGCGCTAGCACAATAGATTGCGCTGGGATGGGAGCACTTGCTGGTGCCGCTGAAGTTGGGTCGAGAATCGGTGACTGCTGGGATTGCTGGCATCACTGAGGCAGGGACGCTGGGAAGAGGAGATCTTGTGAGAACTGTGGCTGGCGCCACTGCCAAGGCTGTGATAGATGCTACTGCTGCCTTTGCCAACACTGCTAGGGCGGTAAGTTGCAATATGAATGGAGCTGAGACCCGAGCCTGTTCCAGAGTTTTAGCTGAATGTGAGCGAAAAAATTGGTGGTGGGGAAGGCGGCGGAATCTTCTGTATTAGGTGGCTGGAACCTTTAATCAGGCCCTGAGGAGTAGGAAAAAAAGAACATCATGACAAAAGTTCCAGAGACATAGGGACCTAATCATCACTTATGGGCCCATTACACATGGGGAAATACTTATTTCTGCATGTATTACGTAAAAGGCCCAAGGCTGTGAATGAAGGTAAGGAATTTCCTGACATAACTTGAAGCAATATACTATGTTTGAAAAGTCAGCTGGGTGTCTGTTTTTTTCCTATCTTATAGACAGGAAAAAACAGACACCCAACCAACTTTTCAAACATTTGAATTCCTCCCTATGAATAAGAAAGGAATCTGTGGCTGTGAACAAGACTAAGGGGTGTATTCAATAACAGTCGGAAGCTACCGTCTTATTGGAAAGACGGCAGCTTCTGACAGAAATAGGTCGGAAGGGGTTCCGACCTGTTCAATAGGGGCTGATTTTTTCTGACAAGTCAGGAATTCCCGACTTGTCGGAAAACACGTGGATCGGCGGAATAGACGTCGATCCATGTGCTTCTATCGGAAATGGGGCCAAATCCGACAGGTTTTGGCCTCCTTTCCGACTAACTCAATCCAACTTGAAAACAAGTCGGATTGAGGTGAGGAAACAAGCAGTGCTGCAGGCGGCTGGGGAGCTGAGATCAATAACCAGCGGGGAGAGCTGGCTGCAGGGGAAAATGTCTGCGGTGGCGGGGGGGGGGGGGGGGGCGCTGCAGGGAGAGAGGTGCCTGGCTGTCCCACAGCCAGGCACCTCTGTCCCTGCAGCTCCTCCCCCCGCCGCCGCAGACATGTCCCCCCACAGCCAGCCCCTCCAGCCGGCCGCCGATCTCTGCTCCCCTCGCCACCCGCAGGCACCTCTCTCCAAGCAGCGTCTCTCCCCGCCGCCCCACACATGCCCCCCGCATCCAGCCCCTCCTGCTCACGGCCCCCGATCTCTGATTCCCTGGCTACTGCTGTCAGCGCATCCATAGCCGCTGACAGCAGCGGCCTGACAAGACCCTGTGTATGGCCAAATCCGACAGTCGGATTTGGCCGTCCATTAAATAGGGGTTGTCTCCATATAGTCTGGTGACAGGTTGAGGCCCCTTTCTGTTGCTCCAATGCCTACCGTAGATGTTTATTTCAGCCATGGAAAATTCTGTAGTTAGGTTGACAGGTGCTGCTGACAGGTTGGTAGAGATCTAGCAATAGTGTGCACTGGACTCGCTCTACAACTCTCTTACAAAACAGTGATGGTTTACATTAGGGTAACAGTGTTTTACACTTATTGTATGTTGCCACTGTAATTTTAGTTAATCAATAAAGGCTGAATTATTTCTTTCATCCTGTGTCTCCGTCTGTGTCTTTCTCTTATACCATACTAGCTATATATTTCTGCCCAAATTCCACTTTTGCATGTATGGAGTAGGTAGTGCCCCATGCCTGTATCTAGCCTAGGTGCCTCAGAGGGTCTTAATCTGGTTTTCTATTGGTACCTTACTGTCTCCCATGAGAGAGGCGAAAATAAAGGGTGTGGGGGGGGGGGGGGGGGTTGGGATGAAGGTACCTTGGAGCCCTGCATTTTTATTAGTACTTGGTCCCACAATTTCTGATGTCAGACCTAGCGAAATTATCTATAGTATAGTGGGGAAACCAACAGAGAAAGATAACATTTTGGTAGATGTAGGGCGGATAGCCAGAAGACAACATGTCATAGTCACCACAGTGAATGAAAAATTATTGTTGGAGCCTGTTTCTTTGTTGAAGAATAGTATTTTACTTATTGGTGTTTATTTTTCTCTATTTGTGAAAGGCTAGGCATATGTAAGAAGAGTATGTATCTGAGTAGATAAACTGTCTTTTTCAGTGACAACTACTGTAATCACAGATTGTAGTGGTCTATACATCAGAATTTCTGAACTGCATAAAGTTACTAAAGGAATTTCTAAGTTAGCATTAACAGAAACTTTGTTCAGATATTTTTTATTCTGTGTTATCTCATGTTTCATTGTCTGAAATGTGTTCTGTTAGTCTGGCATCAATTTCAAAAACTTAAGTTACTAGAAACAATATCTATGTCTGGATCTTGTTGCCACAGTAACCCAGTTGTCTGCCTAACAAATGAACTTACAAATATGTTGCTATAGTAATGAATTTCTCAATATATTAGAATGTTATTGGAAGTGGTAGGTCACAAACTAACCCCATACTGCAACATATACTGTGACTGTGGTAAAGAAAATAAGAAATTAAAAATATAAAATAGCTTATAATAATAACTAATACTTTCCTGTCCTATGCCAACACTCTATGATATATCTAAGTAAATGGCTCCAGGTTTTTCACATGGTAATCAGTACTCTATCTTGGCTTATAGAATAGCACTATATGCTGTGCTTCAATATTATATATTGACCTGTAATGTTTAATCCCTTATATTATTCACTGGGAAATGAAAAGCTCAAGAATATATCCCCAGAATTTAAAACCCACTATTAACATCAGTTAAATAAGTGAGGGCTGATTAAGCGCGAGAGAGTATAAGTGTCAAGCTTTGTGGGTGTGTTTAGGTCTGCTTAAGCTTGTGCAAAATTAATTGATAGTAGGTTTGGCTTATATATGTCTGTCCAATAAGAATGCAGAAGGGTTGGACTTTGGTGCTGCATGAATTGTTGCGACTCAAGAAGTTCTTCCTCTTTCCATTTTGGATTTTGACTGAGTGTATCACATATCTCTGTTATAGTTAATTGATCAATACTCTTTTAAATTGTTTTCCCTGCTTGCTACCTTCTTCCCCCTGCACTGTGATGCAGTGGCCTAAAATATTCCCCCACTCTGGTTGTTGACACTTCTCATACCCCTTTCACACCAAAATCCCGGGTCTGAGCCAAATGAACATGGTTTCAAGCTTTGTAGATACCACCTTAACACTAAGGCAAGGACCCAGGAAAAAGCCTGGTCGTGTGTCATTGTAAACGAGTTTACCCAGGATTTGTGCACTGGCTCAGCGACCCTGGTCATGGTCAGGGATTTTCCTGGATCCATGCGTCAGTATGAAAGAGGTATAATAAAGGGAGTTCATGGATCTGCTTTTACCATATACCATGTAGGGTAACCTGAGAACACTCTCTCATATCATAATAGACCTGGAAAACAACACTGGTCAAGACCAGGATCACGGAGCCAGTGCACAAAACCTAGGTAGACCCAGTCACACCAACAAATGACCTGGGTTTTCCCAGATCCAAACTCAGTGTGAAAGGGATATGAGTCTCTTTCCTACCCCTTTCTCTCCCACTCTGCATCAGTGCAGATCATGAGTGTCAGGCCCCTGGTAATGCATTTGTTTTAATTCAGGGTTTTTGTGAAGAGACTCACTTAGCTGAGGTCAACATTAAGTCAGCTGTTTTGCTTCTCCTCTTGCTCCGTGATTTTTTTTAGTTCAAGGGAATTTTGTGGAAATAAGTGCTTAACAAATGGCTGTGCTTGGTTTTAGCTCTTCAGCTAATTTTTGCACTGGTACATCATGTTCAGCACTGGGACATCTGGGGACCCACTATTGGGAATATTCAATTAGTGTCGGAATTTTCGATAGGTCAGAAAGACGGCACTTTCTGACGATAATCGCCACTTTTCGACACTTCAATATTCAATTGAAGTGCCAATTTTCCGCCCTGTCGAAATTTCTGAAATGTCGAAAAACACATGGATGAGCGGAATCTCTGCTCATACATTTTTTCTTCGACCCCGCTGAGGTTGAAAATGCGTCCGATTTCGACCATTCATTGTATGAATCAATGAATGGTCGAAATCAGAGGGGAAATGGGTGGAAACGGCTCACAATAGAATACTGAAGTGTCGGATCCTCAGTGTCGGAAAGGATCTGACACCTTCTGAATACTCCACTGTGTGGACAACTGTCCCGTTATTCATACATAGGATAGTTGCAGGGGTTTTGAGGTCCTTTTTTTATTTAGTTGCTTTGTCATATTCTTCAAATACCACAGGCCCATGATAACCTATAGGTGTATATTGGTGGTGTTTATAATATGGGGATTAAGATTAAATGCTTTTAATATATAAGTAATAATTTACTTCTAAGCAAACAAACAGTGACATTGTGACAAAAAAAAACAGTATATTAGTAAGCAAAATAATACCCAGCTACCTATGTCAGCTTAAGTCTGGACCAATGTGGCTTTTCCAAAGCCTTGGCCCAGATCACATCTTCATACAGTATTATTATTCATTCTCATCAATTCCTCTACAAAGTATTAATCCATACCTTGCGCTGGTGAACTCTTGCAAGATCAAAATGTATTTATGACTCTGCATCTCTAATCATGCTGAAATTGTGCAGTTCCGTATGCAAAAGGCAACAAGAAAAGCATTGCACTTAATTTATTCCTAGAGCAAGGATTAAATCTTCATTCTCTGGTTCAGTGGGATAAAGCAGGTTGTTAAAAACCATCTAAATGCATGTGAATACCATCTGCTTTTAGAAAGCTTATACTATTTTATATACAGTTGTGGACCTTTAAATCTTTTTGAGCCAATCATAACATATATTCTTCCTATGAGCATTCCTAACTATTTACCAAATAAATAAACAAACAAACTTCAGGATTTGAACGTCCATTTCAACCTTATTTATTCAGTGGTTTGCGTATTTGTCAATAGAGATTTGAATGTGGGTTTGCCTACTGCGATTTTTGCATAGAGCCATACAGTATGTGGAACAGTGCTGCCAGACGTACAGCTTTGTAAGCACATCAGTGGCAAATTAAACCAACTGCTGCTCCATCATGAGAGTGCTTTAGTGCTACACTTTATGACTTGAACTGCCTGTTTAATGGACTGTGAGATCTTTCTCATTTGCTCTGAACAAAAGTAAAGGAAATCTGCTTGGCACTCAAAAAATGATAGTTCTAGTTAAATCCCTGGCTGCATTGAAAATTAGAAAATTGTAAGTGCAGCCATCAATCTTTATGAATTTTCAGAAGTGGAACGCCCTACCATTTGAGTGGAGAGGATGCAATAGACTTTGACCTCTCATTTCAGAATATTTTTTTGCTTCATTACCTGTCTTATTTAATTTAGATAAAAGAAACATAATTATATGCACATATATAATAAATTGAAGCAAGAAGATAAAGTACAGGGATGTTTTATTTCTTGAGATTTGAATAACTTCAATGAGTCAAGAAATATGCCATTCTTGTTGGGAGGGTGAAAATACATGTGTGATTCCTGAACAATAGTTAGCCTGCTGTGTACCCTTCTTGACCTAGAGATTACTTAATCCACTTACTCGCTGTATATATAATGACAAACAAATTACACTGCCACAAATACCATCTAGTGATCTACACATTAGGCTAAAACAGCTCAGAGTTGTCAACATAATTATTATTAGTGATGTGCACCGGAAATTTTTCGGGTTTTTGTGTTTTGGTTTTGGATTCGGTTCCGCTGCCGTGTTTTGGATTTGGACGCGTTTTGGCTAAACCTCCCTGAATATTTTTTGTCGGATTCGGGAGTGTTTTGGATTCGGGTTTTTTTTTACAAAAAACCCTCAAAAACAGCTTAAATCATAGAATTTGAGGGTCATTTTGATCCCATAGTATTATTAACCTCAATAACCATAATTTCCACTCATTTCCAGTCTATTCTGAGCACCTCACACCTCACAATATTATTTTTAGTCCTAAAATTTGCACCGAGGTCGCTGGATGACTAAGCTAAGCGACCCAAGTGGCCGACACAAACACCTGGCCCATCTAGGAGTGGTACTGCAGTGTCAGGCAGGATGGCAGATTTAAAAAATAGTCCCCAAACAGCACGATGCAAAGAAAAAAAGAGGTGCAATGAGGTAGCTGTGTGACTAAGTTAAGCGACCCAAGTGGCCGACACAAATACCTGGCCCATCTAGGAGTGGCACTGCAGTGTCAGACAGGATGGCAGATTAAAAAAATAGTACCCAAACAGCACATGATGCAAAGAAAAAAAGAGGTGCACAAAGGTCGCTGTGTGACTAAGCTAAGCGACCCAAGTGGCCGTCACAAACACCTGGCCCATCTAGGAGTGGCACTGCAGTGTCAGACAGGATAGCAGATTTAAAAAATAGTCCCCAAACAGCACATGATGCAAAGATAAATTAAAGAAAAAAGAGGTGCAAGATGGAATTGTCCTTAGGCCCTCCCACCCACCCTTATGTTGTATAAACAGGACATGCACACTTTAACAAACCCATCATTTCAGCGACAGGGTCTGCCACACGACTGTGACTGAAATGACTGGTTCGTTTGGGCCCCCACCAAAAAAGAAGCAATCAATCTCTCCTTGCACAAACTGGCTCTACAGAGGCAAAATGTCCACCTCCTCCTCATCGTCCGATTCCTCACCCCTTTCACTGTGTACATCCTCCTCCTCACAGATTATTAATTCGTCCCCACTGGAATCCACCATCTCAGGTCCCTGTGTACTTTTTGGAGGCAATTGCTGATGGTGAATGTCTCCACGGAGGAATTGATTATTATTCATTTTGATGAACATCATCTTCTCCACATTTTGTGGAAGTAACCTCGTACGCCGATTGCTGACAAGGTGACCGGCTGCACTAAACACTCTTTCGGAGTACACACTGGAGGGGGGGCAACTTAGGTAAAATAAAGCCAGTTTGTGCAAGGGCCTCCAAATTGCCTCTTTTTCCTGCCAGTATACGTACGGACTGTCTAACGTGCCTACTTGGATGCGGTCACTCATATAATCCTCCACCATTCTTTCAATGGTGACAGAATCATATGCAGTGACAGTAGACGACATGTCAGTAATCGTTGGCAGGTCCTTCAGTCCGGACCAGATGTCAGCACTCGCTCCAGACTGCCCTGCATCACCGCCAGCGGGTGGGCTCGGAATTTTTAGCCTTTTCCTCGCACCCCCAGTTGCGGGAGAATGTGAAGGAGGAGCTGTTGACGGGTCACGTTCCGCTTGACTTGACAATTTTCTCACAAGCAGGTCTTTGAACCTCTGCAGACTTGTGGCTGCCGGAAGGAGAGATACAACATAGGTTTAAATCTAGGATCGAGCACAGTGGCCAAAATGTAGTGCTCTGATTTCAATAGATTGACCACCCGTGAATCCTGGTTAAGCGAATTAAGGGCTCCATCCACAAGTCCCACATGCCTAGCGGAATCGCTCCGTTTTAGCTCCTCTCCAGCTTCTTTTGCAAAAGCCTGATGAGGGAAATGACCTGACTCAGGCTGGCAGTGTCTGAACTGACTTCACGAGTGGCAAGTTCAAAGGGTTGCAGAACCTTGCACAACATTGAAATCATTCTCCACTGCGCTTGAGTCAGGTGCATTCCCCCTCCTTTGCCTATATCGTAGGTAGCTGTATAGGCTTGAATGGCCTTTTGCTGCTCCTCCATCCTCTGAAGCATATAGAGGGTTGAATTCCACCTCGTTACCACCTCTTGCTTCAGATGATGGCGGGGCAGGTTCAGGAGTGTTTGCTGGTGCTCCAGTCTTCGGCACGCGGTGGCTGAATGCCGAAAGTGGCCCGCAATTCTTCGGGCCACTAACAGCATCTCTTGCACGCCCCTGTCGTTTTTTAAATAATTCTGCACCACCAAATTCAATGTATGTGCAAAACATGGAACGTGCTGGAATTTGCCCACATGTAATGCACGCACAATATTGGTGGCGTTGTCCGATGTCACAAATCCCCAGAAGAGTCCAATTGGGGTAAGCCATTCTGCGATGATGTTCCTCAGTTTCCGTAAGAGGTTGTCAGCTGTGTGCCTCTTATGGAAAGCGGTGATACAAAGCGTAGCCTGCCTAGGAATGAGTTGGCGTTTGCGAGATGCTGCTACTGGTGCCGCAATTGCTGTTCTTGCTGCGGGGGGCAATACATCTACCCAGTGGGCTGTCACAGTCCTGAGTCTGCCCTGCTCCACTTGTCCACATGTCCGTGGTTTAGTGGACATTGGGTACAACTGCATTTTTTAGGACACTGGTGACTCTTTTTCTGACATCTGTGTACATTCTCGTTATCGCCTGCCTAGAGAAATGGAACCTAGATGGTATTTGGTACCGGGGACACACTACCTCAAACAATTCTCTAGTTCCCTGTGAATTAACACTGGATACCACGTTTAACACCACCAAAGCTGCCAAAAGCTGAGTTATCCGCTTTGCAGCAGGATGACTGCTGTGATATTTCATCTTCCTCGCAAAGGACTGTTGGACAGTCAATTGCTTACTGGAAGTAGTACAAGTGCTCTTCCGACTTCCCCTCTGGGATGACGATCGATTACCAGCAGCAACAACAGCAGCGCCAGCAGCAATAGGCGTTACACTCAAGGATGCATCGGAGGAATCCCAGGCAGGAGAGGACTCGTCAGACTTGACAGTGACATGGCCTGCAGGACTATTGGCTTTCCTGTCTAATGAGGAAATTTACACTGAGGGAGTTGGTGGTGTGGTTTGCAGGAGCTTGGTTACAAGAGGAAGGGATTTAGTTGTCAGTGGACTGCTTCCGCTGTCACCCAAAGTTTTTGAACTTGTCAATGACTTCTGATGAATGCGCTCCAGGTGACGTATAAGGGAGGATGTTCCTAGGTGGTTAACGTCCTTACCCCTACTTATTACAGCTTGACAAAGGCAACACACGGCTTGACACCTGTTGTCCGCATTTCTGTTAAAATAATTCCACACCGAAGAGCTGATTTTTTTTGTATTTTGACCAGGCATGTCAATGGCCATATTCGTCCCACGGACAACAGGTGTCTCCCCGGGTGCCTGACTTAAACAAACCACCTCACCATCAGAATCCTCCTTGTCAATTTCCTCCTCAGCGCCAGCAACACCCATATCCTCATCCTGGTGTACTTCAACAGTGACATCTTCAATTTGACTATCAGGAACTGGACTGCGGGTTGTTAGGCGCGGCGGTCTTTGTCCGCGCTCTGACCGAGCAGCGGTCACGGCCGCCGCACCTCTCGCTCTGTCTGCTTCCGCACGGCGCCTAGCAACGCCAGGACGCCGTGCGCGCGATAGCTGCCGGGTTCCTGGCAACGCTAGGACGCCGTGCACCCAGGGCCGCCGGGTCCATGGCAACGGGGACGCCACATGCGGACCGCGTTCCCCGTTGCCATGAGAGTACTCACACCTGTTCTCCCCTGGTCGTGCAGCAAGGCAGCTGCACGACATTCATCAATCAGGCTCTGCACTGCCATTGGAGGGTTCCCTGTTATATGCCTCCTCAGTGCCTCACACAAACGCTGGTGATAGCTTCCTGCATGCTGTTCCTGCCTGGTAACGTCTATTCCTGATTTGGCTGTATCTGGTCGATCCTGCTCCCTGGGCTCCCGAGTCCTGGAGTTCTGAAGCCGGTCCTGGGAATCCTTCCTGTCCAAGACGAACCTGTTGCAGTCATCCGAGGGTACTCGTTATTTGGGGTTCTCTCCCGGTTTCGTGAGTAGCGGCTTCTGCCGCGAGTTGCGGCCTAGGCCGCCTTTACTTTGTATTTCTTTTGTGTTGGAGGTTTTTGTGGAGGTTCCGCTTTTCACTGTCCTCCCCGGAACTCGGCGGTGCCGTGTAGGGGAACGGACAGTGGTATCATTTTTTGTCCTTTTTCCTTGGCGGCGTGCCGCACATACCTTTAGTTTTAGGGTAGTTAGTAGCCCCTAGCTTCTGTTTGTTTTAGTTAGAGGTCCCCTTGTTATTACCCTGTCTCGGTTCACACTTTGTCTCTCTCTAAGACCTGGGGGCATCGGAGTTGGGCAGACCTAATCCGCCCTTCAAACGCGGCTGCCGTGGGCCCAAGAAACCATAGTCGTTCAGGCGTGAGTCGACCACACGGGTAAGACAACGGAGGTAGGGTGCTAGGGGCTATTCCCGTACCTCTCCTTAGTTCAGCGTCACGTTCTGGTGCTCTGAACTTGCATCACTACATCTCTCCAGTTCTGAGCATCAGGAACGTAACACGGGTGCTCCTTCCAGCACTTGCAGGGGGCGTGCAAATGGTGGAAGGCGCCACCTCTTCCCGTCCAGTGTTGGGAAGGTCAGGCATCGCAACCGACACAATTGGACTCTCCTTGGGGATTTGTGATTTAGAAGAACGCTCAGTTCTTTGCTGTGCTTTTGCCAGCTTAAGTCTTTTCATTTTTCTAGCGAGAGAATGAGTGCTTCCATTCTCATGTGAAGCTGAACCACTAGCCATGAACATAGGACAGGGCCTCAGCCATTCCTTGCCACTCCGTGTGGTAAATGGCATATTGGCAAGTTTACGCTTCTCATCAGACGCTTTTAATTTTGATTTTTGGGTCATTTTACTGAACTTTTGTTTTTTGGATTTTACATGCTCTCTACTATGACATTGGGCATCGGCCTTGGCAGACGACGTTGATGGCATTTCATCATCTCGGCCATGACTAGTGGCAGCAGCTTCAGCACGAGGTGGAAGTGGAGCTTGATCTTTCCCTATTTTAACCTCCACATTTTTGTTCTCCATTTTTTAATGTGTGGAATTGTATGCCAGTAATATATCAATAGCAATGGCCTACTGTACCGTACTGCTATATATTATATACTGGTGGTCAGCAAAATTATGCACTGTACTCCTACTACAGGGACGTGCAGTCAGGGGAGGCAGGGGAGGCAGTGCCTCCCCTGTCATTAATGATAAAAATAATATAAAGAAGATACTTTTGACACATATTCTGTGTCATAAGTATCTCCTTTATATTAATGAAATCATTATCCCTGTCTAAATGGGGTTGGGAGGCACCGATCGTGGTGCCTCCCGGTTAGACAGGGAAAGGTATGGGGAGCGGGGGGCAGGAGCTGGCGGGGCCTAGCAATGGGCATTAAAAGCCCATTGAAATAACATAGGAAAGCGGCACCATTAGAGGTGCCACTTTCATACAGGGACGTGCTTTCAACCTATGAAAGCATGTCCCTGTCAGTGAGGCCACAGTGATTGGCCAGCGGATCTGTCACTGGAGTCGCTGTCAATCACTGTGTGGGCGCGGCGGAGAAGATGCAGGTGTCGGCAGAGGTGCGGGCGGCGGAGGTGTAAGCGGCGGTAGGCGGCGGAGGTGCGGAGGGCGGGTGGCGGCGGAGGTGCGGGCGGCGGCGATGCAGAGTTTGGCAGCGGAACGGTAACCCATTTCAAAAATGGCGCCTCAGTGTCATTTTTTAAATTGAAGATGGCCGCCGCGAGCCAATCACGGCTCGCTGCGTCATCGCTCCGCCCCCGAGGCTGACTTATATAAGGCTGTCAGTCCGACGGCGGAGGAGGAGCGGAGAAGAGCTCCTGAAGGCTGTAGACGCCGGAAGTCCTGGATTGTCGGCGGCTATGCAAAAGAGCTTAGCAGCCACCGCCCACCAGGTGAAGACGCTGGAAGTCCTGGGGTAGGCGATGGCCATGCAAAAGAGCTTAATGGCCGCCGCCTCCCAGGTGAAGACGCCGGAGGAAGACGCTGTAAGCCCTGGGGAGGTGGCGCCCCCCAGGTGAAGACGCCGGAAGCCCTGGGGAGGCGGCAGCCATGCAAAAGAGCTTAAAGGCCGCCGCCCCCATGTGAAGACCCTGTGTAATAAACTTTTTTTTTTAAAGACTGTGTGGTTGTTTTTATTTTAATATTTTCTTTACAGGTGGACAACAGGTGCCAGCAGGCCATTTGTGTCCGGGCATGCTGACACATTTGTGTCCCAGCATGCCCGGCCATTTGTGTCCGGGCATGCTGGTTCTCCAAGTGCCAGCATGCTGGGGCAGGCTTGCTGGGACCTGTAGGCCACCTGTAAAGAACAATATTACTATTCTTTGTAGGTGGACTACAGGTGCCAGCGGGCCATTTGTGTCCGGGCATGCTGGCACTTGTGGTTCTCCAAGTGCCAGCATGCTGGGGCAGGCTAGCTGGGACCTGTAGGCCACCTGTAAAAAACAATACTAACAATGAACCCCGCACCCACCGCCACCAGGGGTGCGGGGCATAGCACTGGGCTATCAGCCCAATGCTGGCTATTGCTCGGGAGGGGGACCCCATTTTAAATTTTTGGGGTCCCCACTTCTGAGGAATACCAGCGCTGGGCTGACTAGTTTGGGGGGGTCAGATTAATGCTATGACAGGGGGACCCCATACCGAGTGTCCCCCATGCTATGGCATTACCCCCCCCTGGCTGGTTCTGCCTGGTGCTGGTTTCACCACTGAAGGGGGGGGGGGGCTACACTTTTTTTTTCAAGCTATTGCGTGGGGGGGGGGGGATTGTTAGCTACTCGTGCCTCCCCAGCCACTGACCTCACCGCACGCCACTGTCCTACTATATATACTGCGCACAACTAAAATGCACCACAGGTATGGATGGATAGTATACTTGACGACACAGAGGTAGGAAGAGCAGTGGACTACTGTACCGTACTGCTATATATTATATACTGGTGGTCAGCAGAATTATGCACTGTACTCCTAAATATATATACTGCGCACAACTAAAATGCACCACAGGTATGGATGGATAGTATACTTGACGACACAGAGGTAGGTAGAGCAGTGGCCTACTGTACCGTACTGCTATATATTATATACTGGTGGTGAGCAAAATTATGCACTGTCCTCCTACTACTGCGCACAGCAACTAAAATGCACCACAGGTATGGATGGATAGTATACTTGACAACACAGAGGTAGGTAGAGCAGTGGCCTACTGTACCGTACTGCTATATATTATATACTGGTTGTCAGCAAAATTATGCACTGTCCTCCTACTACTGCGCACAAAAACTAAAATGCACCACAGGTATGGATGGATAGTATACTTGACGACACAGAGGTAGGTAGAGCAGTTGCCTACTGTACCGTACTGCTATCTATTATATACTGGTGGTCAGCAAAATTATGCACTGTACTCCTACTATATATACTGCGCACAACTAAAATGCACCACAGGTATGGATGGATAGTATACTTGATGACACAGAGGTAGGCAGAGCAGTGGCCTACTGTACCATACTGCTATATATTATGTACTGGTGGTCAGCAACATTATGCACTGTACTCCTACTATATGTACTGTGCACAACTAAAATGCACCACAGGTATGGATGGATAGTATACTTGATGACACAGAGGTAGGTAGAGCAGTGGCCTACTGTACCGTACTGCTATATATTATATACTGGTGGTCAGCAAAATTATGCCCTGTACTCCTACTATATATACTGCGCACAACTAAAATGCACCATAGGTATGGATGGATAGTATACTTGACGACACAGAGTTAGGTAGAGCAGTGGACTACTGTACCGTACTCCTCTATATTATATACTGGTGGTCAGCAAAATTATGCACTGTCCTCCTACTATATATACTGCGCACAACAACTAAAATGCACCACAGGTATGGATGGATAGTATACTTGACGACACAGAGGTAGGTAGAGCAGTGGCCTACTGTACCGTACTGCTATATATTATATACTGGTGGTCAGCAAAATTATGCACTGTACTCCTAATATATATACTGCGCACAACTAAAATACACCACAGGTATGGATGGATAGTATACTTGACGACACAGAGGTAGGTAGAGCAGTGGCCTACTGTACCGTACTGCTATCTATTATATACTGGTGGTCAGCAAAATTATGCACTGTACTCCTACTATATATACTGCGCACAACTAAAATGCACCACAGGTATGGATGGATAGTATACTTGATGACACAGAGGTAGGTAGAGCAGTGGCCTACTGTACCATACTGCTATATATTATGTACTGGTGGTCAGCAACATTATGCACTGTACTCCTACTATATGTACTGTGCACAACTAAAATGCACCACAGGTATGGATGGATAGTATACTTGATGACACAGAGGTAGGTAGAGCAGTGGCCTACTGTACCGTACTGCTATATATTATATACTGGTGGTCAGCAAAATTATGCCCTGTACTCCTACTATATATACTGCGCACAACTAAAATGCACCACAGGTATGGATGGATAGTATACTTGACGACGCAGAGTTAGGTAGAGCAGTGGACTACTGTACCGTACTCCTCTATATTATATACTGGTGGTCAGCAAAATTATGCACTGTCCTCCTACTATATATACTGCGTACAACAACTAAAATGCACCACAGGTATGGATGGATAGTATACTTGACGACACAGAGGTAGGTAGAGCAGTGGCCTACTGTACCGTACTGCTATATATTATATACTGGTGGTCAGCAAAATTATGCACTGTACTCCTACTATATATACTGCGCACAACTAAAATACACCACAGGTATGGATGGATAGTATACTTGACGACACAGAGGTAGGTAGAGCAGTTGCCTACTGTACCATACTGCTATATATTATATACTGGTGGTCAGCAAAATTATGCACTGTACTCCTACTATATATACTGCGCACAACAACTAAAATGCACCACAGGTATGGATGGATAGTATACTTGACTACACAGAGGTAGGTAGAGCAGTTGCCTACTGTACCGTACTGCTATATATTATATACTGGTGGTCAGCAAAATTATGCACTGTACTCCTACTATATATACTGCGCACAACTAAAATGCACCACAGGTATGGATGGATAGCATACTTGACGACACAGAGGTAGGTAGAGCAGTGGCCTACTGTACCGTACTGCTATATATTATATACAGGTGGTCAGCAAAATTATTCCCTGTACTCCTACTATATATACTGCGCACAACTAAAATGCACCACAGGTATGGATGGAAAGTATACTTGACGACACTGAGGTAGGTAGAGCAGTGGACTACTGTACCGTACTGCTATATATTATATACTGGTGGTCAGCAAAATTATGCACTGTCCTCCTACTATATATACTGCGCACAACAACTAAAATGCACCACAGGTATGGATGGATAGTATACTTGACGACACAGAGGTAGGTAGAGCAGTGGACTACTGTACCGTACTGATACAATACTGGTGGTCACTGGTCAGCAAAATTCTGCACTGTCCTCCTACTATATACTACAATGCAGCACAGATATGGAGCATTTTTCAGGCAGAGAACGTATAATACTGGTGGTCACTGGTCAGCAAAACTCTGCACTGTCCTCCTACTATATAATACTGGTGGTCCCCAGTCCCCACAATAAAGCACACTGAGCACAGATATTTGCAGCACACTGAGCACAGATATGGAGCATTTTTCAGGCAGAGAACGTAGATATTTTCAGCACACTGAGCACAGATATTTGCAAGCACACTGAGCACAGATATTTGCAGCACACTGAGCACATATATTTGCAGCACACTGAACACAACTGTGAGAACGCTGCACGTCCTCTCCCTATCATCTCCAATGCACGAGTGAAAATGGCGGCGACGCGCGGCTCCTTATATAGAATACAAATCTCATGAGAATACGACAGCGGGATGATGACGTTCGGGCGCGCTCGGGTTAACCGAGCAAGGCGGGAAGATTCAAGTCTGCCTCGGAACTGTGTAAAATGGGTGAAGTTCGGGGGGGTTCGGATTCCAAGGCACCGAACCCGCTCATCTCTAATTATAATGATGTAATGATTTACATATCTACATATAACTATATATAAATATAAATACATATTGTTATTTTATATTTAAAAATAGTGAGGGTGACTGGTAGAGTCTGGAAACAAGAGGTATTTTTCTCCCAGGACATTGAAGTATGTGTTCTCAAGAGGGGTTTAATTATAGTAGAGATTTTCAGCTGTTGGGTCTCATAAAAATGAGGTATGTGGCCCATGATGTTGGTACCAGGTGTCTGACGGAAGGCTATTTATTATAGAGCGCATACATTTGCAATTACTACAATTCCACAATCCTCGATGTCTGGGTCAGGGATTCAAGGAAATCCAACATCTGGATTTCACCGATTTGCCGTCTCCAATCAAAAAATTACTGGTATTGGCCAATCAGAAATTTTTAACATGCAGAATTTCCCCGGTTCCCCCGAGAGTTCAGCGATGCCCACCGATCTCTATTTTTGATTGGCGAATCAGATCGATGAATCATCCCGCTTATATATGGCCCGCATTAGTTGGAGTACAGATACGTGGAACTGCAGTATTTAGTTCTTTTGCAACCACATCTAACCAGGAAATATGAATTTGGATTCCATGGCTGAGCAGCCCCACTGAAGCCTAACATCATCATGTGCAATGGCAAACTAAAATCAGCTAAAGTGGTGTAAATCACTGCCACTGGGCTCTGAAGCAATGAAAATTCATTCTGCGGCATGACAAATCATGCTTAACTACCTGTCAGTCTGATGAATGTGGGTTTTTCTGAGGGTCAGGAGAATGTTTCCAGAATAAATGTATGCTTCAATTTTAAAATTTGGTTGATGAAGAATATTGGACTAGGATGGATTTGTATAGTTTGCCCTTAGGACACTTCATTCTTTTAAGGGAAATATTAATCCGACAGCATACAATAAGAAATAGATAGTAAACCACTGCGCCCTTAGCGGCTGCAGTTGCGTAGACCCTGGGTGTCACTCAACACCCTACAATACAGATATACACAAAGAATGAGTGCTACTTCAACTGCGCACAGCTAAATAACCCACTCAGGTGTCTTACATATACGGGAAAACGTCAGTCTGTGAAAAGATAGGAGGTTGTCTTCCAATCTTTTTCTCTTTAGTCCATTTGTAAAGGACTATCGGCGTATCGTACTTACACTCCGCAAGTACTCAATAAGCCCATAAAGGTATCTTTAAATACTTTTCATGATAAGATAAATCACTGAATGAAAGAACACAAAAGGGCAAGCGTACCCCACTTACAGTGCCCATAGCGGTTTCTTTTTCCATTCCTCCCAGGAAGTGGAACTCCAATGTCAGATACTCCCAATCTCGGTATAATAAAAATATGTATCAGGAGTGGAAGTATGGTAAAAAAGAATTTATTATAACATCCTATATAAGAACAATAAAATCAGGGCACAACCCTAATGGACCATCCAGAAGATGTAAACACAATCACTAAGATGAGATAGATCCGGATTACCTCACCTCAAGAAAAGTGGCCTGGAAGGTCCTCAGGTAATTGGTAGCCATAGGCGTGCGCACGGGGGGTGCCTGGTGCGCACAGGCACCCCCTAATGCACGGCACACCCCACGCCTGTTGCAGCACAGCGATCGATGACCATCCTGTGCCCCGACCCTCCTGACGCCTGCCGCCGCAGCCGGACACAGCGCTCTGTCTGTACTATTGGCTGCCGGTGCACTGGGTACATGGATGCATACTCCTGGCTCCGCCTCGCGATGTGACGTTAAGATGTCACACCGCGCTCCTTCCGTCCCTGCTGCCCGCGCTCAGTCTCTCTTCTTTCACGGCGTTCAAATCCTCATGTGCCGCGGCCACCACGCAGCATCACGGTCAGCATGCCTCTAATGAGGACTCGGCACCGGAGGACACACGTTCAGCAGAAAAAAAGAGGGAGAGGGAGAGAAAGTTCACTGAGGACTCGGAGTGTGTGTCTCTGAGGCAGTAAGTCTGTGTGTGAAATGCTCAGTGCTGCAACCTACTCCTGCAGGGAAGAGAGGGGCCAGGCCAGCCCGGGGGAATAAAATAACATGTATAAATGAAGTAAAGTTACAATAAAAAAAAGAGATCTGTGTGTGCACTCAGAGAAAAAAAATTAAAAGAAAAAAGGTTACATAAATATATAAGCCAGGGAGCCAAACAATCAGTAGTTCCCTGAGTGCACCTATAGATCTAATTCTTTCCTTTTTTGAAACGTACTGTATTTGGCCAGGCCAGCCAGGGAAAATAACAGCTTCATACTGTGTGTGGTAATGTGAATTCAGCTCATACTGTGTGGAGTAATGTGAATTTGGCTCATACTGTGTGGAGTAATGTGAATTTGGCTCATACTGTGTGGTGTAATGTTAATTTGGCTCATACTGTGTGGGGTAATGTGAATTTCGGCTCATACTATGTGGCGTAATGTGAATTTCGGCTCATACTGTGTGGCTTAATGTAAATTTGGCTCATACTGTGTGTCGTAATGTGAATTTCAGCTCATACTGTGTGGCGTATGTGAATTTGGCTCATACTGTGTGGCGTAATGTGAATTTCAGCTCATACTGTGTGGCATAATGTGAATTTCGGCTCATGCTCTGTGGCGTAATGTGAATTCGGCTCATACTGTGTGGCGTAATGTGAATTCGGCTCATACTGTGTGGCGTAATGTGAATTCGACTCATACTGTCTGGCGTAATGTGAATATGGGTCACTACTGTCAGTAGCTGGTGAGCATGGGGACATGTGTGACAAATGCTGGTGTCCTGCAGAGTTGAGGTCTGATGGCATAGATAGAGGCAAATGTGGCTCTGATGGCATATGTGTAAATTTTAAACTTTACTTGTATTATATTAAAACTTAAATGTTGGGCCCCCTAAATCTCCTCCTGTACTTTTCAGAGTGGCCCACACAAAATCAGGGTGTAGGTGCTGGGGGGTGCAAGTGGTGGGGTGTGTGAGGGGGGGAGGTGAATGTATATGCACTAAGCCCCCACTATATTGTTCCACCACTGGGTCAGGGATAGGTTCAGGAAGTGTGAGCAGCAATAGGGTGCAGCAGCAGCGAGGACTCGGGGTTATGCCATAGCGGTATCGGCCAGTGGTCGCACTATTATGTTTCATTTTAATTTACTTTATTATTAGGAACTAGAGAAAAATTAGATTAAGCATGTGATTTTACTGAGAGAATGTAAAATAGTGCTAGACATGTCCTTGGCCGGTGCTGGACACACCAAAAATGCGGCGCTAGACACACCCCTCAGGCGGTGCACCCCCTAATAAAATTAGCTGCGCACGCCTATGTTGGTAGCGGAGTGTAAGTACGGTACGCTGGTTTATTTCCCTTTGCTGCTAGTAGGATTGGTGGAATGGATTCCACTATGGTATAGTAACTGGGCTGTTTTTTTCTGCATTACTTTTTTCTAATGGGATACAACTCTTGGAGGAATATAAAGGGTGCAAACTACATTCCCATCCGTAATAAAAAAAATATATGGACTAGAAAATAGCGCTTGGTGGAAAAAAGCAGCCTAGATAGATTCTAGTGATTCCCAATCACCATGTGTACAAAACTATAAGGGAATAGGTAATTGAAAATATCTTTGGCGCTACCACCTTTATGTTGAGTTGCAAAGAAATGACATGATTTTTGGAGGAATAATAGGAAAGTCTATATGAATGTCCCAGATAATTTCTCTGTAAGTGACTTTGATCTGCTTTCCTCCAAGTTTCTTCAGACCTTGAAATTCCTTATGGAAAAACTGTGCCCAGGGAGACTGACATTTAGAGGAAAGGAATTACTTAACTAGTGGTGAGATATCTACCAACTCACACCCTCAACCATGCCGCACACATGGCATTCAACATAACACTCGCCAACAGGCATGAACCAATTGCAGCAACATGCTGAAACCAAAATGACACAACTTGTGTAACTCTAATAACTTAACTGCAGGTAAAGTATACACTGGGACGGGCGCCCAGCATCCTCTACGGACTAGGAGAAAAGGATTTACCGGTAGGTTATCAAAATCCTATTTTCTCATACGTCCTAGATGATGCTGGGGATGACATCAAGACCATGGTGTCTATATTAAAGCTCCAGTATGGGTGGGAGAGTGCGGATGACCCTGCAGCACCGATTGACCAAACTTGAGGTCCTCATCGGCCAAGGTGTCAAACTTTTAGAACTTAGCAAATGTGTTTGACCCTGACCAAGTAGCTGCTCGGCAAAGTTGTAATGCCGAGACCCCCGGGCAGCCGCCCAGGATGAGCCCACCTTCCTAGTGGAGTGGGCCTTTACCGACGTCGGTAACGGCAATTCAGCCGTAGTATGATCTTGCTGAATCGTATTTCTAATCCAACGTGCAATAGTCTGCTTGGAAGCAGGACAGCCAATCTTGTTGTGATCATACAGAACAAATAGAGTCTCTGTTTTACGTATACGAGCCGTTCTAGCAACATAGATTTTCAAAGCTCTAACCACATCTAGAGATTTTGACTCAGTGAATGTGTCAGTAATTACTGTCACAACAATAGGTTGATTTATGTGGAAAGATGAAACCACCTTCAGAAGAAAATGTTGACGACTTCTCAACTCTGCCCTATCTTCATGGAAGATCAGGTAAGGGCTCTTGTGAGACAAGGCCCCCAATTCAGACACACGCCTTGCGGATGCCAAAGCCAAAAGCATCACCACTTTCCAAGTGAGAAACTTCAACTCTATCTTTTGTAGAGGCTCAAACCAATCCGATTGAAGGAACTGCTATACCACGTTAAGGTCCCATGGTGCCACTGGAGGCACGAATGGAGGCTGGATGTGCAGAACCCCTTTCACAAAGGTCTGAATCTCTGGAAGAGAGGCCAATTGTTTCTGGAAGAACACTGACAAGGCCGAAATCTGGACCTTGATTGATGCCAATCGGAGGCCCGCCTCCACACCATCCTGCAAAAAATTGAGAAAACGTCCTAACTGAAACTCTTCCATAGGAGCTTTCTTGGATTCACACCAAGATACATATTTTCTCCAAATACGGTGGTAATGTTTTGACGTTACTCCCTTTCTGGCCTGAATAAGGGTGGGGATGACCTCCTCGGGAATAACCTTCTGGCTAGGATACGGCGCTCAACAGCCATGCCATCAAATGTAGCCACGGTAAGTCTTGGTACACACACGGCCCCTGCTGCAGCAGGTCCTCTCGAGGAGGAAGAGACCGAGAATCTCCTATAAGTAACTGTTGAAGATCTGGGTACCAAGCCCTCCTTGGCCATTCTGGGGCAATGAAGTTTGCTCGAACCCCTGTTTTTCTTATGATCCTGAGTATTTTTGGGATCAGCGGAAGTGGAGGGAAGACATATACTGACGGAGACGCCCACTGGGTCACCAGTGCATCCACTGCTACTGCTTGAGGGTCTCTCGACCTGGAACAGTATCTCTGAAGCTTCTTGTTGAGACGAGATGCCATCATGTCTATTTGAGGAACTCCAAAAAGACTTGTCACCTCTGCGAAGACTTCTTGGTGTAGGCCCCACTCTCCTGGATGGAGATCGTGTCTGCTGAGGAAGTCCGCTTCCCAGTTGTCTACTCCCGGAATTAATATTGCCAACAGAGCTTGTAGATGTTTTTCTTCCCAGCTGAGGATTTTTGTCACCTCTGCCATTGCCGCTCTGATTTTCGTTCCACCCTGCCTGTTTATGTATGCGACTGTTGTTACATTGTCCGCCTGGATCTGCACAGGACTGTCTTGAAGAAGATGTACCGCTTGTTGAAGGCCGTTGTATATGGCTCTTAGCTCCAGAATGTTTATGTGAGGGCAGGCTTCCTGTTGTGACCAACGTCCCTGGAAGTTTTCTCCCTGAGAGACCGCTCCCCAGCCTCGGAGACTTGCATCCGTGGTTACCAGGACCCAGTCCTGAATCCCGAACCTGCATCCCTCTAGTAGGTGAGAGCTGTGTAACCACCACAGGAGCGAAATCCTGGTTTTTGATGACAGGATTATCTTTCTGTGCATGTGTAGGTGTGACCCCGACCACTTGTCCAACAGGTCCCACTGGAATACTCTGGCATGGAACCTGCCAAACAGTATGGCCTCGTAGGCTGCCACCATCTTCCCCAACAACCGAATGCACTGATGGATCGACACACTTGACGGTTTCAATATCTGTTTTACCATTTTCTGGATTTCCAGAGCCTTTTCCAGCAGAAGAAACACTCTCTGAACTTCTGTGTCCAGAATCATTCTGAGGAAAGACAACCTTGTCGTCGGTTCCAATTGTGACTTTGGGTAATTTATGATCCACCCGTGTTGTTGGAGTATTGACAGAGAGAGTGATATGTTTTGTAACAACTGCTCCCTGGATCTCGCCTTTATCAGGAGGTCGTCCAGATAAGGAATTATATTGATTCCTTTCTGACGAAGGAGAACCATCATCTCCGCCATCACCTTGGTGAATACCCTCTGCGCCGTGGAGAGACTGAAAGGTGTGGTCTGGAATTGGTAATGGCAATCCTGAACCGCGAATCTCAGATAAGCCTGGTGAGGAGGATAAATGGGAACATGCAGGTAAGGATCCTTTATGTCCACCGACACCAAGTAGTCCCCCTCCTCCAGACTGGCAATCACCGCCCGAAGTGATTCCATCTTGAACTTGAACCTTTTTAGGTAACCATTCAGATCCTTCAGATTTAGGATCGGTCTGACCGAGCCGTCCGGCTTCGGAACCACAAAGAGGCTTGAATAAAAACCCCTACCTTGTTGTGACAACGGTACCAGGACTATGACCTGGTCTTGACATAATTTTTGGATTACCGCTGTTACTGCTTCTCTTTCTGACGGAGAAACTGGCAAGGTCGATTTGAAAAATCTGCATGGGGGAACGTCTTCAAACTCCAGCTTGTACCCCTGGGATACTATTTGCAATACCTAGGGGTCCAGGCCAGACAGAATCCAACCCTGGCTGAAGAGTCTGAGACGTGCCCCCACCCGAGCGGCATCCCGAAAGGGAGCTCCAGCGTCATGCTGGGGATTTGGCAGAAGTAGGGGTAGACTGGGAACCTGGAGCCACTGTGGGCTTCTTTCCCCTTCCCCTACCTGCAAAGAAGGGGGAACCTCTCGTCTTTTTGTATTTATTGGGCCGAAAGGACTGCATTTGTGGGTGATAGGTCTTTTTTGCTGGTGCAGGCGCAGAGTGCAAAAATGTCGACTTACCTGCGGTAGCCGCCGAGACTAACGCATCCAGGCCATCGCCTAATAAGGCATCACCTTTATATGGGAGAGCCTCCATGTTTCTTCTGGAATCTGCATCCACATTCCACTGGCGAATCCACAACGCCCGCCTAGCCGATACTGCCATGGTAGCGGCCTGTGAACTCAAGAGTCCAATATCCTTCATTGCTTCCAGCATGTAGGCGGCAGCGTCCTTGATATTACCTAACTTAAGGAGTATCTCATCTTTATCAATCGTGTCAATTTCTGATGACACGCTTTCTGACCATTTTTCAATAGCACGACTCACCCATGCGCAGGCAATAGTGGGCCTGATCAGTGTACCATTGGTAACATAAATGGATTTCAATGTCGTTTCCAATTTGCGGTCTGCCGGCTCTTTAAGAGAAGCCGTGCCAGGAGCAGGGAGAATTGCTTTCTATGTCAACCTGGAAAGTGCACTGTCTAACACAGGGGGTGACTCCCACTTTTTCCTGTCCTCAGCCGGGAAAGGGTAAGCTATGTGAATCCTTTTGGGAATACGAAATCTTTTATCAGGATTCACCCACATCCCTTCAAACAGAGAATTTAGTTCGTGTGAAGGGGGGAACGTGACTTTGGACTTCTTTTCCTTACATAAATACGCCTTCTCCTGAGGTACAGGAGTGGTTTCAGTAACCTCCAACACGTCCCTTATAGCCACAATCATGTATAGTATATTTTTTGCCAATTTATGATCTCTCTCTCTGGATTCACTATCATCAACACAAGAGTCAGAATCCATGTCGGTATCAGTTATTACAACATTTTCAAATGGTCTCTTATGTGACCCAGAGGGGCCGCCCGCATAAGGAATAACAGCATCCTGAAAAATCACATCTTCCACAGATTTTCTCCAGCATGCAACCTTAGATTCAGACTTATATAATCTACAGTTAATCAGATGCATACTGTCACGTATCTCTTTCACCCATGCAGGCTCTTGGTGTGCCGGTAGTGCCACCACATTACAACTCTGTGTCCCTAAAATGGCTTCCTCCGGGGAGGAACTCCCTGCCTCAGACATGCCTCACACATGTACAGCACACCAACAGACACACTGGGACTTATTTTGGGGACAGACCCACAGTAAAATCTGTCAGAGGGACACAGGATAGGAGCAGCCAGTTCACAATCCCAGCGCCAGTATTTCCTGTGAACACAGTATGTCCACAGTCTAACAGCGCTTTTAAATAGTAATAATACACTATCAAATGCACCACAATCGCTTAGTGTCCCCCTTAATAGCACCCTGTACTGTCAGAAGTGGAGAAGAGGACCAGCGTGTTCTCTGCAGCCTGAGGAGAGAGAAAATGGTGCTGAGTAGTGTGCTGGCTGCCTGAGGAAGAAGCTCCGCCCCCGCAATGGCGCATCCTTACACTCATACAAACACTGTAATATTTATACTGGCGGGGGTAGGGCTGTGCCAGCGGCAACTTATGCCCCCTTTTAGCCAGTTTGAGGTTTTTTTCTTGCTGCTCAGGGTGCCCCCCCCCCCCCCCCCCCGCGCGCCCTGCACCCTGTAGTGCCTGTGTGTGTGGGCAGCAATGGCGCGCTGCGCTCCCGCCAGCCGCGCCGCACCTCAGCCATCACTTACTTGATAGAAGATCATTCTTCTTATACTCACCTGTCTTCTGACTTCTGGCTCTGTGAGGGGGTGACCGCGTGCTGTGGGAGTGAGCATCTAGACATGGCTAGCGTTCAGATCCCTTCAGGAGCTAATGGTGTCCTGTCAGCCAGAAGCAGAGCCATGAAACTCTGAGGAAGTTGGTTCTGCTTCTGCCCCCTCAGTCCCACGAAGCAGGGAGTCTGATGCCAGCAGATCTCCCTGAAAATAAAAAAACCTAGCATAAGTCTTTTCAGAGAAACTCAGTAGAGCTCCTCAGAGTGCATCCAGTCGACCTGGGCACATTTCTAAAACAGAGGTCTGGAGGAGGGGCATAGAGGGAGGAGCCAGTTCACACCCAATGAAAAGTCTTTAGAGTGCCCATGTCTCCTGCGGATCCCGTCTATACCCCATGGTCTTGATGTCATCCCCAGCATCCACTAGGACGTATGAGAAAACTGTATTTTCAAATAGTCACATCAATTCCAAACAAATGTTAGTATAGTGTAGAGACACCAACGTTTCAACGCCACAAGGGCGTTTTCCTCAAGGTGCTATGCTGCTGTGCAAAATAATAAACAACCACACAGCAACATAGCACCTTGGGGAAAACGCCCTTGTGGCGTTGAAGCGTTGGTGTCTCTACACTATGCTAACATTTGTTTGAAATTGATGTGACTATTTGAAAATACAGTTTGTTCACGCTTGTTATAAGAGTCTTAAGAGTGCCGCCTGGTTCTTGTCTGGATGGAGGATCTATAAGATTCAGTCAACTGGAACTCATCTGTTTGGTACACACACTGAGGAGGGCACCGGAGCATTTGTACAAAGAAAGTGACTGCCGTAAAGTAATACAGGCTGAGTATCCCTAAAATGCTTGGGACCAGAAGTATTTTGGATATTGGATTTTTCAATATTTTGGAATAATTGCATACCATAAATGAGATATCATGGCGATGGGACCTAAGTCTAGGCACAGAATACATATGATTCATATACACCTTGGCCCTCATTCCGAGTTGATCGGTCGCAAGGCGAATTTAGCAGAGTTACACACGCTAAGCCGCCGCCTACTGGGAGTGAATCTTAGCTTCTTAAAATTGCGACCGATGTATTCGCAATATTGCGATTACTAACTACTTAGCAGTTTCTGAGTAGCTCCAGACTTACTCTGCCTGTGCGATCATTTCAGTGCTTGTCGTTCCTGGTTGACGTCACAAACACACCCAGCGTTCGCCCAGGCACTCCCACCGTTTCCCCGGCCACTCCTGCGTTTTTTCCGGAAACGGTAGCGTTTTCAGCCACACGCCCCTGAAACGCCGTGTTTCCGCCCAGTAACACCCATTTCCTGTCAATCACATTACGATCGCCGGAGCGAAGAAAAAGCCGTGAGTAAAAATACTTTCTTCATAGTAAAGTTACTTGGCGCAGTCGCAGTGCGAACATTGCGCATGCGTACTAAGCGGATTTTCACTGCGATGCGATGAAAAATACCGAGCGAACAACTCGGAATGAGGGCCCTTATACACACACAGACTGAAGGTAATTTTAGCCAATATTTTTAACAATGTTGTGCATTAAACAAAGTGTGTGTACATTCACACAATTCATTTATGTTTCATATACACCTTATACACACAAACTAAAGGTCATTTAATACAATATTTTTAATAACTTTTTGTATTAAACAAAGTTTGTGTACACTGAGCCATCAGAAAACAAAGGTTTCATTATCTTACTCTCACTCCAAAAATTCCGTATTTAGGAATACTGTATTCCGTATTTTGGAATATTTGGATATGGGATACTCAACCTGTATTTTATATTATATATATAATGTCCAATCTTAGCATTCAATAACAAGTTCAGCCAAATACCTTGCTCCAGTGCCCTCCTTGGTGCAGCTTAGCCCAATATGGAATTGACATGATAGGCGGCACTCGTGAGACAGTTCTTTTGCAGGAAAAACATAGTTTTATTGTAGTATAGTAGTATAGATCATGCTAAAATAAAACTATGTTTTTCCTGCAAACGAACCGTCTCACGAGTGCCGCCTATCTTGTCAATTTTATATATATATATATATATATATATAATGGCAGTAGTCCGGTGGCACTCAAGCAGACTTTAGTAAGAGGTATACTATAGAGCAGCCACTTCCAACCACGGTCCTCAAGGCACACTAACAGTGCAGATTTTAGTGATATCCAGGATTCAGCACAGGTGACTTAATTAGTAGCTCAGTTATTTTGATTTAACCATCTGTGCTGCAGCCTGGATATCACTAAAACCTGCACTGTTGGTGTGCCTTGAGGACCGTGGTTGGGAATGCCTGCTATAGAAGATCTTTAATTCACATTCTACAGCGTTTCGGGGTACAACCCCGTCATCAGGGACATGGGCCCTCATTCCGAGTTGTTCGCTCGCAAGGCGAATGTAGCAGAGTTACACACGCTAAGCCGCCGCCTACTGGGAGTGAATCTTAGCTTCTTAAAATTGCGACCGACGTACGCGCAATATTGCGATTACAAACGAGTTAGCAGTTTCAGAGTAGCTCCAGACTTACTCTGCCTGTGCGATCATTTCAGTGCTTGTCGTTCCTGGTTGACGTCACAAACACACCCAGCGTTCGCCCAGGCACTCCCACCGTTTCCCCGGCCACTCCTGCGTTTTTTCCGGAAACGGTAGCGTTTTCAGCCACACGCCCCTGAAACGCCGTGTATCCGCCCAGTAACACCCATTTCCTGTCAATCACATTACGATCGCCGGAGCGAAGAAAAAGCCGTGAGTAAAAATACTTTCTTCATAGTAAAGTTACTTGGCGCAGTCGCAGTGCGAACATTGCGCATGCGTACTAAGCGGATTTTCACTGCGATGCGATGAAAAATACCGAGCGAACAACTCGGAATGAGGGCCATGGTGTTCACATTTAACACAAAACTTACAACATTTATATACCATTACAGACACCTGATACAATGACATTAAAATCATGCTCACCTGTCCAGCGTGTTAAGCCTCCGCCATTCCCGTACACACTACAGTGTGATTACCGGAAGATGACGTCAGCCTTCCGCGCCGGACCTGCAGCTAAAACAAACAGTGCAGATCTGTTGCTAGGTGACACTAATACACACAAGAACAAATAACTCACATAATAGTGAATTATACAAAAAAATTACATAAATAAACATACCTGCGCAATAATAATAATACGTACAACAAGCAATAATATCAATTGGTCACTCACCGATCACTTTATCAGCTATTATAACAAATTATCCTCATTATTGTATGCTGTAAATTATATGTAGCTGTCATAATATTCAAACTGTTACTAAGCATATTGGATTAGTAGTTATTGGTAACCGCAGAAAATGCATACATAGATCCTATTACTCATTTTGCTCATTAATAGTCACTAAAAAGACAGGAGACCCAGGTACTCATTTAGTCTCCCCGGAGCCAACGTATTAAGTGTATGTATCTACCTACTTTCCTTTTGAAGTAATACCTTGCCGCGATTACCTCCCCTGTGAGAGGCAGGCACATGGTCAATAATAATGGCGCTGAAACTTGCTATATTATGACGAGCCTGTAGACAATGTCTCGCTACAGGTTGGTCACTAGACCCTTTTTCCAGAGCCTGTTTGATGGCGCTACGATGTCCAGCCATATGTTCATGAAATTGCCTCTGTGCCTTCCCCACATAGGCAAGTCCGCATGGACATTTTAACATATACACTACATGTGTGGATATACAGGTAACTCTATGATTGATTTTAAATGTTTTTCCCGTGGATGTATGGTTGAAACATCCCATTTTTTGGTCTTAAAAAAATGGGATTGACGTTGTTTGGTCAATGGGTAAACATCCAACTTAACTAACCTGTCAGCTATATTTCTACCCCTTTTATAACTGGGAAGTATACGGCTGTTATGTAACGCTGGTATGTCTTTATCAGAGCTAACAATGGGCCACAACAATTTTGCTTTTTTGGTGGTATATTCCGTATAAACAGTATAGTTATTGACCCATGGTATCAAAGTTCCTTGATTAATCTTAGAAGAAGAACCCCTTAATGTCTGCTCATCTCTAGTTATAGCAGCAAAGAGGTCATAATGATGCCCATGGTTTTAGATTGATATGTTCAACAACCACATATGGGGATGATACAGTATTCGAATAAACATACTTTTATTCATGTATTGTATATACAGTTTGTAGACACATTATTAACTACACCATCACAACTGCTCATTAATGTAAATGTGTAATCACTCAGTTGTGTTGCAGCAATGCAGTGCATAAGAGCTTGCAGGCATTGTCAGTTGTTGCTCAGTCAAATACAAGACTGGGAAAGAAATGTAATCTACAGAGAGGGACATTTTTTATTGAAATGATTGTTGGTGCTAGACAGGGTGGGTTGAGTATCTCAGAAGCTGCCGATCGCCCAGGAATTTCATTCACAATAGTCTTTAGAATTTACATAGAATGTTTTGCAAAACAAAAAATATTGAATTAGCAGCAGTTCTGTTAGAATAATCACTTTATCAATGAATGAAAGTTCAGAGAAGAATGACCAGACTGGACAGCATGCAAATGTTATAGTCAGAATTTTGCATAAAGAAACATGAATTGTTTTATCCATGCTACATAAGTCAACTGTTCGGACTGGTGTTGGGGGTGTTATGGTATGGGGCATGTTTTCTTGGCTCCCATTCCGCCCATTAATACCAGCTGAGTTTCACTTAAAAGCCCAAATTATCAGTGTATTGGGGGTCATTCTGACCCGATCACAATCTGCAGTTTATTGCAACGGTGCGATCAGGTCAGTACTGCGCATGCGTCGGCCCCTCTGCCTGATTGAGGGGGCTGGATGGCGGCATTAAGCCACCGTTTAGGGGGCACGGTCTGGCCAACGCAGGCGTGGATGGACCGTTGGGGGGGGGCAAGTTGCGATGGCTGCATGATGTCACATGCAGCTGCTGCGACCCGGGCAGCAAAGAGGTTCTCCCAGCCAGCCGCAGGAGCTGTGCTGGCCGGGAGGTACTACTGAAATACAAAAACATCACAGCTGTGCAATGCTTTTGCACTTCTGCGGGGGGAAGCCGTCACTGACATGCGGGGCGGACTAGCCCTGTGCTAGGCGTCCCCCCGCATGTCTGAGTGCCAGATCGCAGCTGTGCTAAATTTAGCACAGCTACGATCAACTCGGAATTACTTACTTATATCACAAAGCATGTCATAAAAAAGCTTGGGCCACAAACATGACAATTTTTTCTTATGGCTTTCACAGTCACTTCTGCAGAAACCACGTGACGTTATCATGTTAACATGAACTAGAATCTCTAAAGGCAGTACTACACTTGACGATGTTTAAACAATATTGTTCCTTTTCAGCCATCTGAGTGACATCATTTAAAATATTGTCCTGTGTGGCTGGTGCGAACAATGAATGATGCACGCTCCAGCGGGTCGTCAACGAGGTGTTTTGTCATCTGTCCCTGAAGCTCAATTTGCTATATGCTGAATGACAGCATGCTCCTGGAGGAGGCGAAAGACATCACTGAACAATATATTTAGTGATTTTGTTCAGTGTGGCTGCACTATATCGTATGCCCAGGAGCTGGCTGGAGTTCAGAGGAAAACACTGACGACATCGCTTATGGAGCATGTTGTCCAGTGTAGCACTGCCTTAAGGAATATTTCAAGCACCTACTTCAATACATGCCACAAAGAATTTGGGCTGTTCTGGAGCTAAGAGTGATCTTACCAGGTGCTAGAAATGTGGCTTTAACAAAATGGCCACTGAGTGTATATGGAGCCTCGGCAGTGCCTTATATTGATTTATGTGTTCGGGATCTCCAACACTATGTGTGTGAGACCCCTAGAGCCAGTGAGGGGGTTTTCTGCCAATAACAGCGGTTCCTCGTCTCTTAGAGCTCTATGCACTCACCGGTACTTGAGATGCTGCCTGGACAGCTATACGGGCTCACACAATAGATGGGAGACCACAAGGTAATAAACCTGGAGTGTAGCAGCTGGCCTGGACTGTCTGGACTAGCAGTATGGGCTCACACAATAGACGGGAGACCTTGACAAGATATGGTGACTGAAGAATGGAGGACTGGATATGCACTGATAACTGAACAATAATAACTGAAGCAACAAAATGTTTGCTGCAAGAGAACGTAGCAAGGAGATGGTTAACTGTGGGAAACAAACAGGTGCTGGGTGGATAATGTGATGAGTGCTGACAGCATGAACCTAGTTGCAGAGAGACTTGCAGGAAAACCTGTGTGACTTGGTTGCAGACTGTAATAACACACAGTAGCTAAGCTGTAACTACAGTATATGTTCAGGTGTACTGAAAATGCTGCAAACGTGCAACTGCTGGCATGGCTGGAGTGAATGTACGTTGCAGTTGATAACCACGGATACACATGCTGAATATACACAGAACCTGGCAGGGTATATTCACTTGACAGGAGTTTAGACATGGATCAGGACCAGACACGAGAGTAACTGGAGGGCCATGGCAAGACAAAGAATAGAAACTGGATAGCAAGTACAGGGCAGAAACAAAGAGGGCACTGGTGCAGGACTGGCAGGTACAGCACACTGAGGACTGAGGCAGGATACAAGGCAGGGAATCAGGACTCAGAAGCAGACAGGCAGACTGGGAACTGTACAGCATGCAGCAACCATGTGACAGGCTTCACTAGGTGCAGGAACTAGGGAATATCATCGGCAACAGGAACTGGCCAAGACCCCAAATGAAAGGAAGCCAGACCAATCACAAGAGACATCAGGCTGATGTCAGGTAACAAGGTATTTCAAACAGGTGAGCTGCAGCACGTAGCAGCCAGAATCCTAGTTGCTAGGAGATGGCTGGAATACAAACAGGAATAAGACGTAGCAAACACTGATAGCATTATGGCAATACAGGGAAGAGGTAATCGGCTTTGCTGATAAGGAGGGGTGAAGCACTGAATTTACCCTCTTTTTATTGGGTAGGTTTGTCATTTTCTGTTAATTTCCTTTGGATTGCTGACCTTTAAATTTAATTTCTGTTTAAACTCTGAAGTGCCTGTTGGAGACCTGAGGTTAGCATATACATACATACTTAGGGCCTGACTTAGATAAGTCTAACTCTTAGGTGTAATTATTAATTTTGCTTTACTGCACATGAGCAGTAGAACAACATGGAATTTAGAATTCAACATAAGTTGGACCCAAATGAAGTACAGTATAAGGGTGTGCACATCAAAATGTGGTATGCCTACTGTCACCTTTATCCTAGGTCCTTGAGTTCCAGACCTGATTTTCATACCTCAACCAACATGGAAGGAGTCAAGTATAAGATCCCCATTCTTCAAAATGCACGGGATGCACAATCTTCAGCAGTAGTAGAAAAATACTTATTCCAGATGTAGTCCTAAACTACCATGCATGGAATGCTCCAAAACAACATCTTCTCTCCACACTGTAGAACTTCTGTTCCAAGGCTGGTTCCTCCTTGTAACGACAGTTAGATTTCCCACTCTCCCAGGACCAGCCCATGGATAGGCTTAGGTGTGACAACCCTCTTGGATTTGCAACTGTCATAAGGAGTTGTTTTAGGGTTGTCCCTTCTGAAACCTACACACACCCCAAAACCACCATGCTTTATTGATTCCGTGCTGGTCAGTCATGAACATTGGGGACCTACTCAAGGTAACTAAGGGACTGGGTATTGATAAGGGTTAACTAAATGCCAGTTTCACCCATTATTTAATTCTAATATATTGTATTTTTTCCTTGTGAAGACATGCTGTTCCACCTGTAATCTTACTGGCCATTGAACATACATGTTTCCTGCAATAACTCATTGTTATTATAACTATATTTGACATTTCTGTTGTTTCTACATCTTTTGGCAAATTATTCATTGCTACTGTATAATGGAATTGTATCTTTTATTATACACGTGATGCTTCAATAAAAAAACATTTTTTATTTTTTTTAAAAGCATAGAAGACACTATGGGGAATACATATAATAGTGTATTAGACCACAATAAGGGGCCCATTTATTATTTACAGAGTTCTAGACAAAATAAATATAATTTCTTAGTATCGCTATTTGGGGTTGCCATGAAGAAGGTGGTAGGACAGGTGGAATGAGGAGTTGAGGAGTAAGAGGGGAAGAACATTTGAAGTGGGAGGTGAGAAAGGTGCTGGACTAGTCCCACAGTAAATAGCCATACACTGTAAGAGGGGGGCCTTGAAGCGGAGGGTGGACCAGGGTCCTGGACACAAATAGAGAAGGGCTGTGGGGGAGGAGGAGGTTGAGCAGCTGGTCAGGGGGTTATCTCCATCCTGATACTGACCCAATACATTGGCGCATCTCAAATGTTGAGGGGGAGTAAAATTATCCGCTTGCCCCCTTGTTCCGACAACTATGGGTTCTCTTATACTCAGTGGAGTTTATACATGTGTGAAGTACAATAATTTTATATAAAGAATCTCTATGTAGGCAGCATCATTTTTAAAAGCACAACTTTTGTCAATGCTCAAATGTTTTATAAAGGAAAGATAAATAATGTGAATCATTAGCTATGCTGAATTGAACACGATAAATGGCATTATTATCTTTGTGGTAATGATAAAATGATAAATGCATTATCAGGCTGCTATTATACCATATTATTAAAGTTCTCTGTTAATCACAGAGAAGCTCACCAGCTTGGGGTGCTCTGGTGTTTTTTTAATGCTATTAGAAACATGCTTAGATACAGTATGCTGATTAAACACATTGGTTCCAGAATAGAATATAGACTTACACTTGTGTCTATGGTCAGGAGCCTCCGGGTCACAGCAGATTGTTTTGGACTCTACCTCCTCTATTTACTGTAAGTAAGCATAACAGGAAATGGATCAATGGAGGATCCTCCCTGACCACAAGCAAGCTTTCGTTACCACCAAGGGGTATATTCATCATCCTTTAATAGTCACAATTTCTACACTTCATAGGGGATGTAGAAATTGTGACATTCATCATACGACAAAAAAAAACCGCTTTATTTTCGGAGTTTGGAAGAGAAGCTGTTCACCATCCTGAGATGGCGAACAGCCCCCAAATCTCTTCACAAGCTGCAGTTTACACAGCCGCTTGTGCAGCAGAGGTAGGGGGGAGGAAAGAGGGGCTGCGACTGCATTGCAAACTCAGCAGCCGGGCAGCCCCGGTAATATGGTGTTGGCGGCAGGGGTGCGCAGGTGAAGAGGGACCTGGCAAATAATGTTCCGGCAGGGAGGAAGATCTCTGCAGCCGGGCAACCCCGATAGTAAGGTGTCAGTGGCGGGTGGGCACGACTGAAGAGAGTCCTGGCAAATAATGTCCTGGTTCGCTGGGGGGGGGAGGGGGGGGGCGCAGCTGCAGATCGATCTTTGCAGCTGGCAGCCCCAGCCATAAGGTGCCAGCCCAGCCGCCGATGCCTGTTCCCCTCACTCTCTCACACTACCCGGGACAGAAATGAAAATGTCAGCAACAGTATATTGATAGATAGATAGATAGATAGATAGATAGATAGATAGATAGATAGATAGATAGATAGATAGATAGATAGATAGATAGATAGATAGATAGATATTCACTCCCTTGTTCGGGTGCTGAAGAACACAGAGCAGACAAGTGTGCTGCATAGGTGAAAACTATCACTTTGCAAAACACTGTCCTCTCAAAAAGACCAGTTTTTCGGAAGTGATAATTTTATGATTGGGGCATGATGAATTCTGAATAAATAGTGAAAGAATCCAATGGGAATTATAAATTAAAAATTTTCACTGCACAATTTTTTCATGATGAATATGCCCTCAAATATTAAATGAAATTGAGTTTGACATGCTTATTCTCTGGAGACTTCTAGTGTCAGTAGGCAACCTGTCAAAGGTATTAAGTAACCTTTGGTAGCAGTGCCATAGCAGGGTGCAGTAACATGGTATCACTTAACAAGACGTTGGGCACAAGGCTCCACCTAAGCATGCACTATGTGCCTTTCCATGTAGTGGGGCACCTCTCCAGGCAACTGGCAAGTCGGATACAGATGCAGTTTGTCATACTTACCTACTGTGACAAGAACACTGGGATAGTGTTTGAGGGCAGGTATATTTGTCCCAGGTTCTTGTCTTACATGTTTTAGAAAATGTTAACTTCTAGGAAAAATGCTTTTTGTTTTGTCTGAACCTTTTCAGTTTGCTGTAAAAGCTGGGTAAAGGCTCTGAGAGAGAGATAAGGCGAGTTCTAGACATTGGGCCCAGTTCGGGTCTTTGGCCTCACAGAGGGCTAATCAGGGTTTCAGCTGTGTAAGAGTGATATAGTGCTTCTAACCTGATTAGTATGGGCAGACTGCCTGGGAAGGCTGCAGGATCTGTGTGTGAGAGACACGCTTTCTGATGCAAGTAAGCTATACAGTATGTACTGAAGAACTCTGTGTTTTGTTTAGTGACAGTTAGGAACATCTTATGTTTAGTTAGTGCCGGACAGGCAAGGTATTTTTATTTTGGGGTTTGTTTTATTTTCTGTTTCAATAAAACTGGCCGGGGTCAGTTGTACCAGAAACTGGACTTGTGTTGTTCCTCAAACTGCTGCGTGCTGCCATATTCCCCAGGAAAAGGCACCTTGCACCCCTACAGTGTTACAACTTGGTGGAGAATGCGAGCAGGCCGTTCTGCGCATAAGTGAAAGCAGCAGCTTTGTGAGGCCTGCAGAAAACGGTGGTTTATGCAGATACAGCCCAGTGTGAAGTTACTGAGACTCACCCCTGAGGGTTTGATATATGTCCTGGGTGAAAGCAGCTGCAAAGCCGCCTGAAAAATCTGTTGACATGGAGGATCTGCTTAAAGCCTTGCTGCAAGCTACAGCGGCTCAGCAGGAGGCCAACCGACAGCAGCAGGTGGCAATGGAGGAAAATTGGAGACTACAGCAGGAGGCCAACAGACAGCAGCAGGTGGCAATGGAGGAAAATAAGAGACAACAGCAGGCAGTTGTTGATGAACTTTACAGGCAACAGCGTCAGGATAGAGAGGCCTTAGCAGAAGTGGTGCAGAGACTTGCAGCTCGGGTTGGAGATGTGGCCGTCAGTGCTCCAACCAGCTCTAGTTCTATACGAGCCAGTCACTTCCTGCAGAAAATGACAGAGGCTGATGATGTGGAGGCCTATCTGACCACGTTTGAAAGGACTGCCGAGCGTGAGAACTGGCCGAAAGCACAGTGGGCCAGTCTGCTGGCACCTTTCCTGTCAGGTGAGCCCCAAAAAGCTTACTTTGATTTAAGCCCTGATGAGGCTCGGGACTATGATAAACTAAAGACTGAGATCCTGACCCGCCTGGGAGTCACGCTGTCAGTACGAGCACAACGGGTGCACCGTTGGCTGTACGCCATGGAGAAGCCTCCGCGCTCCCAGATGCACGACCTTATTCAGCTAACAAAAAAATGGCTGCAGCCAGAGACATTAACTGGTCCCCAGATGGTGGAAAGAGTCGTCATGGACCGCTACTTGAGATCTTTGCCCATGGTCCTGCGCAAGTGGGTGAGCCATGGAAACCCGGGTACTGCTGACCAATTAGTGGACATGGTAGAGAGGTATTTGGCAGCAGAGGAACTACTGATGACCACCCAGCAACCCATAGATCCTCGACAGCGCCCTTCAGTAAAGACTGGTAAGACTGTTCCGTGGGAAAACGTTGCTGGGCGGTTAAGAGAACGCAAGGCTGGAGAGACTGTAAACACTGGCCCTGGAAACAGGCCAATGGGGCTAGAACGGTCTATGCTGCCCAAATGGGTTGATAATCGTGTGGTTAAATGTTTTAGGTGTGGTATGCCAGGTCATGTTATTGCCAATTGCCCAGTCACGCAAGAACCCATGCAATGTGATGCTGCCTTTGAATGTCGCAGAATGTCTGTCTTTGCTAGGTTAGCCTGTACTGTGGTACCTTCACCTGAGCTGGAAAAACAAATGTGTGATGTGTTCTTAGAAGGTAACCGGGTAGAGGCCTTGCTAGATTCAGGAAGTTTAGTTACCCTCGTGAAAGCTGGGTTAGTGAACCCCTTAAAGGTCCAGCAAATACCTATTGGGGTAACTTGCATACATGGGGATACCCAATATTATGCCACTGCTGAGGTGAATATAGAAACTTGTTGTGGGTCAGCAATGGTTAAAGTGGGACTGGTCCCTACCTTGGTGCATGAGGCCATAATAGGGAGGGATTTTCCTCATTTTTGGAAACTGTGGGAATCACGGTTATCAACAGATGTGAGAAGTAAAAAGCCAGTTGATGATAATACCGGTGATTTTATGGATGTACGTGGGTCTTCGGAACTTTCTGGCCCTTTGCCTTTTGCTAGTTTGGCTGGGGAAGTGACAGATGGGGAGTCCAGTGAGGACCCTCTTGCCGGGAACAGAGACATAGTAGTTAGAACTGAAAGCGTGCCTGACCTGGAGGTAAAGAAGGATCTGTTTGCGTCTGAACAGTTAAAGGATCCTACCTTAATAAAGGCTAGAGAGAATGTTAAGATTGTTAATGGGGAACCTGTGGTACCAGGTGACAGGGTTACGTATCCCCACATGGCCATCTGTAATGAGCTCTTGTACCACATTGTCAAAAGGGGTGAGGATGTGGTGGAACAGCTGGTAGTTCCCCAGCCTTATCGGAGAACGGTACTAGATTTAGCTCATAGTCACGTTACCGCAGGACATTTAGGGGCAGAAAAAACCACTGAAAGAGTTTTACAAAGGTTCTTTTGGCCAGGGGTTTATAAAGAAGTGTCTGAATATTGTTCTTCCTGTCCTGAATGCCAGTATCATGCCCCTAGACCCCATTTCAGGAGCCCACTAGTTCCCATGCCTATTATAGAGGTCCCGTTTGACAGAATAGCCATGGATCTCGTGGGGCCCTTGTTAAAGTCTGCTCGGGGCCATCAGTATATCCTGGTAATTATGGACTATGCCACTCGATATCCTGAGGCTGTCCCTTTACGCACTATCACAACCAAGGCGATAGCTAGGGAGCTGGTGCAGGTATTTAGTAGAGTGGGAATACCAAAAGAAATTTTGACTGACCAAGGTACTCCATTTATGTCAAGGATCATGAAAGAATTGTGCAAGTTATTTAAGGTCACTCACCTCAGGACGTCCATCTACCATCCCCAAACTGACGGGTTGGTGGAAAGGTTTAATAAAACATTAAAAAGTATGTTAAAAAAGGTTGTTGAGAGAGATGGGAAAAACTGGGATTGTTTGTTGCCCTACTTTTTAATGGCCATCAGAGAAGTTCCTCAGTCCTCTACGGGGTTTTCTCCATTTGATTTGTTGTATGGTAGACACCCCAGAGGGCTGTTGGATGTTGCCAAAGAGACGTGGGAAGGACAGCCCACTCCTTATAGAAGCGTTATTGAGCATGTAACACAAATGCAGGATAGGATTGCAGCCGTGGTACCTGTTGTCAGAGAGCACATGGAACAGGCCCAAAGTGCTCAACAGAGGGTCTATAACCGGAGTGCCAAGATACGGGAATTTGCTCCTGGAGATAGAGTTCTTGTTTTGGTACCCACTGTGGAAAGCAAATTCCTAGCTAAATGGCAGGGTCCATTTGAGATTAGGGAAAAAGTGAATGAGGTTAATTACAAAGTATACCAGCCGGGAAAGAGAAAACCCGAACAGATCTACCATGTTAACTTAATCAAACCCTGGAAAGATAGGTTGTCTCTGTCAGCGGAGCCTTGCCCTTCGGTGTCTTCACCCCGGTTGCTTCCCGCAGTGAAGGTGTCAGAGACATTATCAGCTGATCAGAACAATCAGGTTAAAGAATTTCTCATCCAAAATAGGGAGGTATTTTCAGAGCTGCCTGGCCGAACGACCATAATAAAACATGACATTGTCACAGAACCAGGGGTCAGGGTTCATTTAAAGCCATATAGGATTCCTGAAGCTCAGCGAGAAGCTATTTCTAAGGAAGTTAAAACCATGTTAGAACTTGGAGTCATAGAGGAGTCTAACAGTGAGTGGTCCAGTCCCATAGTGCTCATCCCGAAGCCCGACGGTAGCATACGCTTCTGTAATGACTTTCGTAAGTTAAATGAGGTGTCCAAGTTTGACGCATACCCCATGCCCCGTGTGGATGAGCTTGTAGAAAGGCTGGGAACAGCCAGGTTTCTCACCACATTGGACCTGACCAAAGGTTACTGGCAAATACCTTTATCTGATAGCGCCAAAGAAAAAACAGCCTTTTCGGTTCCGGAGGGGCTGTACCAGTATAAGATGTTACCCTTTGGGTTGCATGGGGCTCCAGCAACCTTTCAACGGGCGATGGATAAAATTTTGAGGCCCCATAGAAAATATGCAGCTGCCTATTTGGATGATGTGGTAATTCACAGTACAGACTGGGGGTCACATTTGGTTAAAGTACAAGCAGTACTGGACTCAATCAGAGAGGCAGGGTTAACTGCTAACCCAAAGAAGTGCTGCCTCGCAATGGAGGAGGTCAAATACTTGGGCTTCACCATAGGCAGAGGTCTGATTAGGCCCCAATTGAATAAAGTTGATGCTATTCAAAACTGGCCTCGTCCAGTGAATAAAAAACAGGTAAGGGCTTTTTTGGGAATTACTGGGTACTATAGACGGTTTATTCCTAATTTTGCGACCACAGCGGTGCCGTTGTCAGACCTTACCAAAGGGAAGCAGTCAAATGTGGTGAAATGGAACCCTGATGCAGAAAAGGCGTTCCAAGCGTTAAAAGTGGCTTTGTGTTCAATACCGGTGTTGATAACACCAGATTTTTCAAAAGAATTTGTGGTACAGACAGATGCCTCAGAGGTAGGGATAGGTGCTGTGCTGTCCCAAACCAGAGATGGGGACGAACACCCTATCATTTATTTGAGTAGGAAACTCAATGAGCATGAAAAAAGGTATGCCATTGTGGAAAAGGAGGCTTTGGCCATTAAGTGGGCACTAGATACCTTGAGATATTACCTCTTGGGTAGACAATTCAGACTAGTGACAGACCATGCCCCTTTAAAATGGATGTATGTAAATAGAGGCAAGAATGCTCGTGTAACTAGATGGTTTCTAGCGTTGCAGGACTTTAAGTTTACTGTCGAACATAGACCGGGAACACAATTGGCCAACGCAGATGCATTGTCTCGCATCTTCTGTTTGGGGGCTACAAGTGTTCCGGCCCCTAGGTCGAAACAGGGGAGGGGGATATGTGACAAGAACACTGGGATAGTGTTTGAGGGCAGGTATATTTGTCCCAGGTTCTTGTCTTACATGTTTTAGAAAATGTTAACTTCTAGGAAAAATGCTTTTTGTTTTGTCTGAACCTTTTCAGTTTGCTGTAAAAGCTGGGTAAAGGCTCTGAGAGAGAGATAAGGCGAGTTCTAGACATTGGGCCCAGTTCGGGTCTTTGGCCTCACAGAGGGCTAATCAGGGTTTCAGCTGTGTAAGAGTGATATAGTGCTTCTAACCTGATTAGTATGGACAGACTGCCTGGGAAGGCTGCAGGATCTGTGTGTGAGAGACACGCTTTCTGATGCAAGTAAGCTATACAGTATGTACTGAAGAACTCTGTGTTTTGTTTAGTGACAGTTAGGAACATCTTATGTTTAGTTAGTGCCGGACAGGCAAGGTATTTTTATTTTGGGGTTTGTTTTATTTTCTGTTTCAATAAAACTGGCCGGGGTCAGTTGTACCAGAAACAGGACTTGTGTTGTTCCTCAAACTGCTGCGTGCTGCCATATTCCCCAGGAAAAGGCACCTTGCACCCCTACAGTGTTACAACACTTTATTAAATTCCTCTCCGGGTGGGCGGTGATGGGGGCGGGGCAGGTTAATTTTGTCATTAGGCCCCGTCCTCTCACAGGGAAACTGCTGCCATTGGCTCTTATTTGCATGGGGGCACAGATGCAGTAAGCATATAATCGAGTCATTAGGCCCCGTCCACTCCACAGACCTTGCTGTGTTTATTTCCACATTCTGCCCACTTCACTATGAAGTGGGCTGAATGCGGTAGGAGTACCTACTCTTCCTGGGCTGTGGGGGACTACCCGAAAAACGGGTATCTCCCGCAGGATCCAGGAGAGTAGGCAAGTTTGCAGTTTGGACAACAACTGAGCCTCCACTTTCCTCTGCTTTGTACCCTGGGTAGCAGCACTGGTTGCACACACCTCTGAGTCTTTACACACCTGTCTGGTAGATTTGCATGTTTTTTTGTTCAGAAACTGACAATTAAAGTGACATTTAAGATACCATACTGCACTTAAATTGTCCCAAATGAACACATTATTATTAGTAAAGCATGGTTTTCAGAGCTAAATTGTGGCATCTGCAAGGGAGCAAAATTTGCTTCTTTTTATAGAAGATTGCCAGATTCACAGGGGTGTGTGTTTCTGAGTTTAGTTTGGGTAAATAAATGCACATGGGCCTCATTCCGAGTTGTTCGCTCGTTGCCGAATTTCGCTATATTGCGATTAGTCGCTTACTGCGCATGCGCAATGTTCGCAGAGCGCATGTGCTTAGTTATTTTACTCAAAAGTTAGGTATTTTACTCACGGCATTACAAGGATTTTTCTTCGTTCTGGTGATCGGAGTGAGATTGACAGGAAGTGGGTGTTTCTGGGCGGAAACTGGCCGTTTTATGGGTGTGTGTAAAAAAACGCTGCCGTTTTTGGGAAAAGCGTGGGAGTGGCTGGAGAAACGGGGGAGTGCCTGGGCGAACGCTGGGTGTGTTTGTGACGTCAAACCAGGAACGAAACTGACTTAACTGATCGCAGTGACAGAGTAAGTGTCGAGCTACTCAGAAACTGCTAAGAAATTTCTATTCGCAATTTTGCGAATCTTTCGTTCGCAATTCTGCTAAGCTAAGATACACTCCCACAGGGCGGTGGCTTAGCGTGTGCAATGCTGCTAAAAGCAGCTAGCGAGCGAACAACTTGGAATGAGGGCCATGGTTGCATATAACTAAATAAATGCACATAATTAAAAAAAAATTATCTTGCATGATATTCAAGGAAATGGCAAATTTAGGGGTGTATTTCCTGTCAAGTGGGCATCTCTGCCAAATAAACAGTTTTCTTTTCATGACGTCAAATATGGTGGAAACCAAGCTATGGTATACTTGGGATGTCTCTTCCACTTATACCCCTTTCACATTGCACAAATAACCCAGAATCGACCCGGTATATTGCCAGGTCAACGCGGGTCATTGTGTGGTGTGAAAGGGTCACTCCAGAAATCCCAAATTGCCTGACCTGGTAATTCAATGTGGGAGTAAAGAAGGGTTAGTATTACCAGGTCAGTTGCAGTGTGAACTGGTTACCTGGGACCTGTTCATGGCATAGGGAGAGGCAGCGCAGAGATGATCTCATCCTGGCACCGCCTCCACCACTGATGCTGCCGCGGCCCCCGCCCCGCATATTGCCGGGTTAGGAAGCCAGTAGAAAGGGTCCAATCATGGGTCGTACCCGGTAAGGACCCATTTCCAATTCCCGGGGTGCAACCCTGCATTTGCAATCTGCAAGCAGTATGAAACCCCAATTCACGATTAATTCATTATCACCACTTTAACATAATTAATAAATTATATTGCGCTCATTTAAATGAAACAATTATTTTCCACCTTATATAATAATTAAAGATATTATTAACATTTACTTATATTGAAAGCCAATAAAACTGAGGATGGCACTGCGCTCTTTACAATGAAGAACTTGACATGGCAGAATCAAACAATGAAGACACACATTGATGACTAACATCATAAAAAGGAGTAAAATGTTACATACACATCAATGATAATGTAAAACGTAATACTTTTCATACATTATTTAGTGTGCATAGTATATTATAGTATATTTTTTCGTAGGTATGCGTGCTCCCGCGATTTGCCTTTTCAATTACAAATTTACGAGAACGGGATTACAGTGAAAATGGTTGCCGGCAGTGAAAAAATAAGAATTTACTCACCAGTAATTCTATTTCTCGTAGTCCGTAGTGGATGCTGGGAACTCCGTAAGGACCATGGGGAATAGACGGGCTCCGCAGGAGACTGGGCACTCTAAAAGAAAGATTAGGTACTATCTGGTGTGCACTGGCTCCTCCCTCTGTGCCCCTCCTCCAGACCTCAGTTAGGGAAACTGTGCCCGGAAGAGCTGACACAACAAGGAAAGGATTTGGAATTTAGGGTAAGACTCATACCAGCCACACCAATCACACTGTACAACTTGTGATAACCATACCCAGTTAACAGTATGAACAACAACTGAGCCTCATTTAACGGATGGCTCATAACAATAACCCTTCAGTTAAGCAATAACTATATATATGTATAGCAGAGAGTCCGCACTTGGGACGGGCGCCCAGCATCCACTACGGACTACGAGAAATAGAATTACCGGTGAGTAAATTCTTATTTTCTCTGACGTCCTAGTGGATGCTGGGAACTCCGTAAGGACCATGGGGATTATACCAAAGCTCCCAAACGGGCGGGAGAGTGCGGATGACTCTGCAGCACCGCATGAGCAAACTCAAGGTCCTCCTCAGCCAGGGTATCAAACTTGTAGAACTTAGCAAACTTGTTTGACCCCGACCAAGTAGCAGCTCGGCAAAGCTGTAAAGCCGAGACCCCTCGGGCAGCCGCCCAAGAAGAGCCCACCTTCCTTGTGGAATGGGCTTTCACCGATTTTGGATGCGGCAATCCAGCCGCAGAGTGAACCCGCTGAATCGTGCTATAGATCCAGCGAGCAATAGTCTGCTTCGAAGCAGGAGCGCCAACCTTGTTGGCTGCATACAGAATAAACAGCGAGTCAGACTTTCTGACTCCCGCCGTTCTGGAAACATAAATTTTCAAAGCCCGGACTACGTCCAGCAACTTGGAATCCTCCAAGTCCCTAGTAGCCGCAGGCACCACAATAGGCTGGTTCAAATGAAATGATGATACCACCCTAGGGAGAAATTGGGGATGAGTCCTCAATTCTGCCCTGTCCATATGGAAGATCAGATAAGGGTTTTTACATGACAAAACCGTCAATTCTGACACACGCCTAGCCGAAGCTAAGGCCAATAGCATGACCACTTTCCACGTGAGATATTTTAGCTCCACGGTCTTAAATGGCTCAAACCAGTGGGATTTCAGGAAATCCCACACAACGTTAAGATCCCAAGGTGCCACCGGTGGCACAAAAGGAGGCTGAATATGCAGCACCCCCGGAACAACGTCTGAACTTCAGGCAGTGAAGCCAGTTCTTTTTGAGAGAAAATGGATAGGGCCGAAATCTTGACCTTTATGGATCCTAATTTTAGGCCCATAGTCACTCCTGACTGTAGGAAGTGCAGGAATCGACCCCGCTGGGATTCCTCTGTAGGGCCTTCCCGGCCTCACACCAAGCAACCTATTTTCGCTATATACAGTGAAAAAGTCTTGCTGTCACGTCTTTCCTAGCCTTTATCAGCGTAGGAATAACTGCATCCGGAATGCCCTTTTCCGCTATGATCCGGCGTTCAACCGCCATGCCGTCAAATGCAGCCACGGTAAGTCTTGGAACAGACAGGGCCCCTGTTGCAACATGTCCTGTCTGAGAGGCAGAAGCCCTGAGTCCACTGAGAGCATTTCTTGCAGCTCCGAGTCCTTCTTGGCCCATTCGGAGCAAAGAATATTGTTCTCCCTCCTCCTTTTATTACAATTCTCAGCCCTTGGGTATGAGAGGAAGAGGAGGGAATACATAGACCGACTGGAACACCCAAGGTGTTACTAGTGCGACCACAGCTATCACCTGAGGGTTCCTTGACCCGGCTTAAAACCTTTTTTAGCTTTTTATTGAGGTGGGACGCCATCTAGTCCACCTGAGGCAGTTCCCATCAATTTGCAAACTGTGTGAAGACTTCCTGATGAAGTCCCCACTTTCCCGGGTGGAGGTCGTGCCTGCTGAGGAAGTCTGCTTCCCAGTTGTCCACTCCCGGAATGAACACTGCTGACAGTGCGCTTACTTGATTCTCCGCCCAGCGAAGAATTCTGGTGGCTTCTACCCTCGCCACCCTGCTCTTTGTGCCGCCTTGGCGGTTTACACGAACCCCTGCGGTCTGACTGGATCAGAACCAGTTGGTCGCGAAGCAGGATCTCCGCTTGACTTAGGGCGTTGTATATGGCCCTTAGTTCCAGGATATTGATGTGAAGGCAAGTCTGTTGACTTGACCACAGACCTTGGAAATTTCTTCCCTGTGTAACTGCCCCCCACCCTCGGAGGCTTGCATCCGTGGTCACCAGGATCCAGTCCTGAATGCCGAATCTGCGGCCCTCGAGAAGGTGAGCACTCTGCAGCCACCACAGGAGAGACACCCTGGCCCTGGGGGATAGGGTGATTGACCGATGCATCTGAAGAGGTTATCCGGACCACTTGTCCAGTAAGTCCCATTGGAAGGTCCTTGCATGGAACCTGCCTAAGGGGATGGCCTCGTATGATGCCACCATCCTTCCCAGGACTCGAGTGCAGTGATGCACTGACACCTGTTTTGGTTTTAATAGATTCCTGACCAGTGTCATGAGCTCCTGAGCTCTCTCTATCGGGAGATAACCCTTTTCTGGTCTGTGTCTAGGATCGTGCCTAGGAGAGGCAGATGAGCTGTAGGAATCAACTGCAACTTTGGAATATATAGAATCCAGCCGTGTTGCCGTTACACTTCCAGATAAAGTGATACGCTGTTCAGCAACTGCTCTCTTTATCTCGCTTGTATGAGGAGATCATCCAAGTACGTGATAATAGTGACACCTTGCTTCCGCAGGAGCACAATCATATCCGCCATTACCTTGGTTATGACAATCCCGTACCGCAATTCTGAGGTACGCCTAATGAGGTCGATAAATGGGGACATGAAGGTATGCATCCCTTATGACCCGATTCACGATAAAGTCTCCCTCTTTTTAGGCTTGCCCTGACCGCTCATAGCGATTCCATCTTGAACTTGAACCTTCTCAGGTATATGTTCAGGGATTTGTAATTAAATATGGGTCTGACCGAACCGTCTGGTTTCGGGATTACAACATGGTCGAATAATAACACCCTCTTGTTGAAGGAGGGGACCCTTGACCACCACCTGTTAAAGATACAATTTGTGAATTGCAGTTAACACTGGCTCCCCCTCTTGGGGGGAAGCCCGCAGGGCCGTCGGTGAGGCGGCATCTTCTCACAGTCCAGCTTGTATCCCTGAGACACAATATCTATTGCCCAGGGACCTAACAGGGAGTGAACCCACTTGTGGCTGAACTTACGAAGGCGTGTCCCCACCGGGCCTAGCTCCGCCTGTGGAGCCCCAGCGGCATAGGTGGATTTTTGTAGGGGCCGGGGAGGACTTCTCTTCCTGGGAACTAGCTGTGTTGATCCCGGCTCTGACAAGAAAGGACGCACCTCAGACTTTCTTATTTCTTTATTCGAAAGGCTGCATTTAATAATGTCGTGCTTTCTTAGGCTGTGCAGGAATATAAGGCAAACTAGCAGAATTACCAGCTATAGCTGTGGAGACCAGGCCCGAGAACCCTTCTCCACACAATCCTCAGCCTTCCATATGCCTCTTAAGTCGGCATCATCTGTCCAATGCATATTCTACAGGACACGTCAAGCAGAGATCGACATAGCTTTGACTCTAGGACCCAGTATATTCATGTCTCTTTGGGCATGCTTTATAACTATATATCTATCACTTAAGACAGCATCTTTAATATATTTACTAGGGTCTCAATCTCTGCTGATAAGGTACCTGTCCACGCTGCCACAGCGCTATAAACCCATGCCGACACAATCGCTGGTCTGCGTAGTATACTAGAATGTGCACGCTATCTGCAGGATCCCAGAGAATAGCAAGTGCTACCGTCTGTGCAAACAGGACACCCTAGGGGAAGATTCTCAACACATCCTGGCCCTAGTGGGGAAAGGATACAGCCTGAGAATTCTCTTGTGGGAAGCTGCCGTCTCTTGTCTGGAGATTCCCGCTCTTTTTCCTCATGAGAGGAGGGAAATTTACCTCAGCATTCTTCCCCTTAAACATGTGTACTCTCGTGTCAGGGACAGATGAGTCATCAGTGATATGCAAATCATCTTTTATTTCAATATCATATAGTGATGAGCGGGTTCGGTTTCCGAGAAACCGAACCACCCCGAACTTCACCCTTTTTACACGGGTCCGAGCCATATTCGGATTCTCCCGTATGGCTCGGTTAACCCGAGCGTGCCCGAACGTCATCATCCCGCTGTCGGATTCTTGCGAGATTCGGATTCTATATAAGCAGCCGCGCGTTGCCGCCATTTTCACACGTGCATTGAGATTGATAGGGAGAGGACGTGGCTGGCGTCCTCTCCGTTTATAATTGTAGAAGAGACAGTTGATTGCTTGTTTTATTACTAATTGTGGGGAGGATTGGCGAGCAGCTGTTAGGACTCGGAGTAGAGTGCAGAGTTTTGCTGATAGTGACCACCAGTTTTTTTTTATCCGTTCTCTGCCTGAAAAGCAGCTATAGCAGGAGTACAGTGCACAGTTTTGCTGACAGTGACCACCAGTATACGTTTGTCTGCCTGAAAAACACTCCTGTGGTGGCTTTTTTTTATGCTAGTTTAGCAGTCTGCTGACAGTGTCCACCAGGTCCATTTATTATACTGTATATAGCAGTACGGTAGGCCACTGCTGTACCTACCTCTGTGTCGTCAGTCACTCGTCATCCATTAATAATAATAAGTATACTATCCATCCATCTACATTGTATACCTGTGGTGGCTTTTTTTCTTTATACTAGTTTAGCAGTTTGCTGACAGTGTCCACCAGGTCCATTTATTATACTGTATATAGCAGTACGGTAGGCCACTGCTGTAACTACCTCTGTGTCATCACTCGTCGTCCATAAGTATACTATCCATCCATCTACATTGTACACCTGTGGTGGCTTTTTTTCGTTATACTAGTAGTACTAGTTTAGCAGTCTGCTGACAGTGTCCACCAGGTCCATTATACTGTATATAGCAGTACGGTAGGCCACTGCTGTACCTACCTCTGTGTCGTCACTCGTCGTCCATAAGTATACTATCCATCCATCTACATTGTATACCTGTGGTGGCTTTTTTTATACTAGTAGTACTAGTTCAGCAGTCTGCTGACAGTGTCCACCAGGTCCATTTATTATACTGTATATAGCAGTACGGTAGGCCACTGCTGTACCTACCTCTGTGTCGTCACTCGTCGTCCATAAGTATACTATCCATCCATCTACATTGTATACCTGTGGTGGCTTTTTTTCTTTATACTAGTAGTACTAGTTTAGCAGTCTGCTGACAGTGTCCACCATGTCCATTATACTGTATATAGCAGTACGGTAGGCTACTGCTGTACCTACCTCTGTGTCGTCACTCGTCGTCCATAAGTATACTATCCATCCATCACCATTGTGTTAGGCGCCGAGGGTCCGCCCGTCAGTGCGGCCCGGCGCCTAGCAACTAGGGACGCCGCATGCGGACAGCCGCCGGCTCCCTAGCAACGCTAGACGCCGGGCGCACGGAGCCGCTCAGACCCTAGCAACGGGGACGCCACTGTCGGACCGCGTTCCCCGTTGCTGGGTCTAGATTAATCACCTCATTGGTATCCTGGCCGTGCAGCATGCAGCTGCACGGCATGATTGTTAATTACCCTGTCTGGCTCCTGATTGGAGAGCTCCCAGTTAAAAGCACTCTCTGGACTTCTCACAGATGCCGGTAATAGCTTCCTGTTTGCTGTGTCTGTTGCAGAGAGTTTTCCAGTCCTGTCTATCCGGTCGTTCCTGTCCTCAGTGGTCCAATACTCGGAAGTTGTCATCTTTTCCTGGAGTCCTGACCGAGCACCTTTAACATCCTGTGGTGTTCGTGAGTCGCGGCGTAGCCGTGTGTTGCGGCTTGACCGCTACTATTTATTATTTGGTTATATTGTGTTTCGGAGCTTTTGCGGAGGATTCCGCTCCCACAAATCCACTCTGGTATCCAGCGGTGCTGGATAGGAGTAACGGATTTGTGGATTTTTGGTTGTCCTTTTCCCTGGCGGTTTGTCCGCACATACTTCTGGTTTAAGTTAGTTAGCTTGTAGCCCCTGGCCTGGTTGCTTAGTCAGAGGGCCCCTTGTTATCACCCTGTCTCGGATTTCCCTTTGTCTCCCATTAAGACCTGAGGGGGCATCGGAGTTGGGCAGACATAATCCGCCCTTCAAACGCGGCTGCCATGAGCTCAAGCAACCATAGTCTCGCAGGGGATTTCTGATAACACGGGCGAGACAACGGAGTTAGGGCGCCAGGGGTTACTAGGCTTTCCTGCTCCCGTAACCAGCATTCCATTCCAGTACTCTGACCTCCGTCATAAGATCACCTCTGGTCAGACGTACTGGTATCATAACACATTATTACCGGCCAGACTAAAATTTAAAATTAAACAGGGTTTGATTTTTTCCCTTATTTCAGTTTGGAAGATTTGTCGGCCTCATGAATCCCACTGGTGTAGGGCCAAATCCTGGCCAGCTTCTAGTTAGTCAGATTCAAGAACTTACTCAGATGGTTCAGGATCTATCCCTTCGGGTGAGGTCACAGGAAGATCTGTTACGGACTTCCCCGAGGGTCGTTCCTGAACCAAAAATGCATTTGCCTGACCGTTTTTCTGGGGATAGAAAGCAGTTTTTTAATTTTAAAGAGTCTTGTAAACTTTATTTTCGTTTAAGACCAGTCTCCTCAGGTACGGAATCTCAGCGGGTCGGAATTATTATTTCTTTACTTCAGGGGGATCCCCAGACCTGGGCTTTTGGTTTAAGAACTGACGATCCGGCATTGTTGTCTGTAGACGCCTTTCTGGGGTCTTTAGGGCTATTGTATGATGACCCTGATAGAGAGGCATCCGCCGAGAGTCATTTGCGTGCTCTCAGACAGGGTAAGAATCCCGCAGAGATTTATTGTACGGAGTTTCGCCGTTGGTCGAACGACTGTGGATGGAATGACCCAGCCCTGCGCAGTCAGTTTCGCCTCGGCTTATCTGAGTCTATAAAAGACAGTCTCCTTCAGTATCCCGCTCCTGAGACTCTTGATAAACTCATGGAGCTTTCTATTAAGATTGATCGTCGTCTCAGAGAGCGGAGGGCTGAAAAAGGAGCATCTGTCGGGTCTACTCCTGGTGTTTTTTCCATTCCTGTGGACCTAGAGGAGCCCATGCAGATAGGTCTCTCCAAGCTGTCTCCTGAAGAAAGAACCAGAAGGCAAAATTCTGGTCTTTGTTTGTACTGTGGGAGTAAGGGACATTTTGCCCGTAATTGTCCGAACAAGTCGGGAAACGCCTCGACCAAGTGAATTGTGAGGGGGTTCACTTTGGTCTGCAGCTTATCTCCTCAAATAATTCACTGTTAGTCCCAGCTAAAGTTTCCTTTGGCAGCCTCTGTTCCTCGGTGTCGGCTTTTGTTGACAGTGGAGCTGCAGGGAACTTTATGGACTTAACGTGGGCCAAGGCCTTAGGTATTCCTCAGTTAGCCTTGGGTAGGTGTATCACCATGCATGGTTTAGATGGGAGTCCCTTGTCCAATGGGGTTATTTCTCTCTGTACACCTCCTGTACTATTTTCGGTAGGAGCTCTTCATTCCGAAAAAATTGAATTTTTCCTTACCCATTGCCCAGCAGTTCCAGTGGTTCTGGGTCACCCTTGGCTGGCCTTTCATAATCCCATCATTGATTGGCAGTCGGGGGAGATCTCACAGTGGGGTACCATCTGTAATAAGGAATGTATTACGCTTCCCATCAGAATAGCTGCTGTCATTCCCGCACCCATTCCTGTGGAATACCAGGATTTTGTTGATGTATTTTCCAAGGGCAATGCGGACATTCTGCCTCCCCATCGGCCTTATGATTGTGCTATTGAGCTAATTCCTGGTGCCACTTTGCCTAAGGGAAGGTTATATGCATTGTCCGGACCAGAAACTGTGGCCATGAATGAATATGTTAAAGAAAGCCTAGGGAAAGGATTTATCAGGCCGTCTAAATCCCCTTTAAGTGCAGGCTTCTTCTTTGTGGAGAAGAAGGATGGATCACTCAGACCTTGCATTGACTTTAGAGCCTTGAATAAAATCTCAGTAAAAAATACTTACCCTTTGCCGCTGATTTCTGTCCTCTTTGATCAGCTACGTTCGGCTGTGATTTTTTCTAAGATTGACCTGAGAGGAGCATATAACCTCATCCGAATCAAGTCAGGGGATGAGTGGAAAACGGCATTCAGTACTCAGTCTGGTCACTATGAGTATCTGGTTATGCCATTCGGCCTGTCTAACGCTCCGGCAGTTTTCCAGGATCTCATTAACGATGTGCTCCGTGATTTTCTTGGAAGATTCGTAGTAGTCTATTTAGACGATATCTTGATATATTCTGACTCTATTGAACAACACGTTACCCAGGTGCGTCAGGTTCTAAAAAAATTACGTGAAAATCACCTATATGCCAAGCTGGAGAAGTGTGAATTTCATGTCACGGAGGTATCCTTTTTAGGGTACATTATTTCCCCTCGGGGATTCTGTATGGAACCGAAGAAGCTCCAAGCCATCCTTAGTTGGGCGCAACCCACCAACTTAAAAGCAATTCAGCGCTTTTTAGGGTTTGCGAATTATTATAGAAGATTTATTCACTCTTTCTCCGACCTAGTTGCTCCCATTGTGGCACTGACTAAGAAGGGAGCGGATCCAACCAACTGGTCACGTGAAGCTGAGTTATCTTTTCAGGCCTTGAAACAAGCCTTTGTCTCAGCCCCGGTCCTCAGACATCCCAACCCAGAATTGCCTTTCATTGTTGAGGTTGATGCCTCGGAGGTTGGAGTAGGGGCTATCCTATCTCAGAAGGATCCGGATTCTCTAGAATTACATCCTTGTGCCTTTATGTCCAGGAAATTCTCATCTGCTGAATCCAACTACGATGTTGGTAACCGGGAATTACTGGCTATTAAATGGGCTTTCGAGGAGTGGAGGCATTGGCTTGAGGGAGCAACACATACCATTTCAGTTTTGACTGATCACAAAAATCTTCAGTACATTGAATCAGCTAAACGGCTGAATGTCCGGCAAGCTCGTTGGGCTTTATTTTTTACTCGTTTCAAGTTTATTATCACCTTCAGGCCAGGTTCCAAGAATGCCAAGGCGGATGCCCTGTCACGCAGTTTTCTTCCAGTTCATGATAACAGTCCTGTTACTCCCATACTTCCGTCTTCAGTCATTCGGGCAGGCCTCACACAAGATTTATTTACCCAGTTAAAGCAGCTTCAACATCAAGCTCCTGGAAATACTCCTGCTGGTCGTCTTTATGTCCCTGAGTTTTTGAGAGCAACTGTTTTGACGGAGTTTCATGATAGCAAAGTTGCCGGGCATCCGGGGATCGCTAAGACTTTGGAATTAGTCTCCCGCTCAGTATGGTGGCCTGGTCTTTCCAAAGACATTAAGGAGTTTGTTTTTTCGTGTCAGGTCTGTGCACAGCATAAAGTTCCCCGTTCCTTGCCTATCGGTCAACTTATGCCCTTGAATGTTCCTCTCAGGCCATGGTCTCATATTTCCATGGATTTTGTGGTGGACCTCCCTCTGTCAGCCGGATGCCGAGTCATATGGGTGGTAGTTGACCGTTTTAGCAAGATGGCCCATTTCATTGCTCTTCCCCGATTGCCATCTGCCCAGGGATTGGCAGTTTTGTTCCTCCGCCATGTTTTCAGACTCCATGGGTTACCCACTGATATTGTTTCTGATCGGGGTCCACAATTCATTGCACAATTTTGGAAGTCTTTTTGTGCCTCTTTAAAGATGAAATTGTCTTTAACGTCTGGCTACCATCCCCAATCCAACGGGCAGACTGAGCGAGTTAATCAATCATTAAAACAATATTTGCGTTTGTACTCGGCCAAACTCCAAAATGACTGGTCCGAGTTTCTTCCGTTGGCGGAGTTTGCTTACAACAATGCCTGTCATTCCTCCACCAATGTGTCTCCATTTTTTACAGTTTTTGGTTTTCACCCCAGAGCTAATTCCTTTTTTCAACATTCCTCTGTCTCCTCACTGACCTTGACCGCTCATCTCAGACTCATTTGGAGAAAAGTGCACCTTGCTCTCAGAAAAGCGGTATTTCGGGAGAAAAAATTTTCTGACAGGCTCCGGCGGCCGTGCACTTTTAAAGTTGGAGATAGGGTGTGGTTGTCGACTCGCAACATTAGACTTCGACAAACCTCAGCCAGATTGGGCCCTAAATTTATTGGACCATTTCATATTATAAAAAAAATCAATCCAGTTGCTTTCCGGTTACGTTTACCAAGAACTCTCCGGATCGGAAATACTTTCCATTGCTCCCTGTTGAAACCATACGTTTCTTCCAGTAGATTTCCTCGGAAGATCTCTCAGGGGAAATCACCAATAGATGTACAGGGTCAGCAGGAGTTCTTGGTGGAGAAGGTTCTCGATTCCAAGTTGTCCCGGGGTCGGCTTTATTTTTTGGTACATTGGAGAGGTTATGGTCCAGAAGAAAGGTCTTGGGTCCTGGATGAGGATCTCCATGCCCCGAGGCTCAAAAAGGCATTTTTTTGAGAATTTCCTGAGAAACCTGGCCTTAGGGGTTCCTTGACCCCTCCTCAAGGGGAGGGTACTGTTAGGCGCCGAGGGTCCGCCCGTCAGTGCGGCCCGGCGCCTAGCAACTAGGGACGCCGCATGCGGACAGCCGCCGGCTCCCTAGCAACGCTAGACGCCGGGCGCACGGAGCCGCTCAGACCCTAGCAACGGGGACGCCACTGTCGGACCGCGTTCCCCGTTGCTGGGTCTAGATTAATCACCTCATTGGTATCCTGGCCGTGCAGCATGCAGCTGCACGGCATGATTGTTAATTACCCTGTCTGGCTCCTGATTGGAGAGCTCCCAGTTAAAAGCACTCTCTGGACTTTTCACAGACGCCGGTAATAGCTTCCTGTTTGCTGTGTCTGTTGCAGAGAGTTTTCCAGTCCTGTCTATCCGGTCGTTCCTGTCCTCAGTGGTCCAATACTCGGAAGTTGTCATCTTTTCCTGGAGTCCTGACCGAGCACCTTTAACATCCTGTGGTGTTCGTGAGTCGCGGCGTAGCCGTGTGTTGCGGCTTGACCGCTACTATTTATTATTTGGTTATATTGTGTTTCGGAGCTTTTGCGGAGGATTCCGCTCCCACAAATCCACTCTGGTATCCAGCGGTGCTGGATAGGAGTAACGGATTCGTGGATTTTTGGTTGTCCTTTTCCCTGGCGGTTTGTCCGCACATACTTCTGGTTTAAGTTAGTTAGCTTGTAGCCCCTGGCCTGGTTGCTTAGTCAGAGGGCCCCTTGTTATCACCCTGTCTCGGATTTCCCTTTGTCTCCCATTAAGACCTGAGGGGGCATCGGAGTTGGGCAGACATAATCCGCCCTTCAAACGCGGCTGCCATGGGCTCAAGCAACCATAGTCTCGCAGGGGATTTCTGATAACACGGGCGAGACAATGGAGTTAGGGCGCCAGGGGTTACTAGGCTTTCCTGCTCCCGTAACCAGCATTCCATTCCAGTACTCTGACCTCCGTCATAAGATCACCTCTGGTCAGACGTACTGGTATCATAACACATTGTATACCTGTGGTGGCTTTTTTTTTATACTAGTAGTACTAGTTTAGCAGTCTGCTGACAGTGTCCACCAGGTCCATTATACTGTATATAGCAGTACGGTAGGCCACTGCTGTACCTACCTCTGTGTCGTCACTCGTCGTCCATAAGTATACTACCATCCATCTACATTGTATACCTGTGGTGGCTTTTTTTTTATACTAGTAGTACTAGTTTAGCAGTCTGCTGACAGTGTCCACCAGGTCCATTATACTGTATATAGCAGTACGGTAGGCCACTGCTGTACCTACTTCTGTGTCGTCAGTCACTCGTCATCCATTAATAATAATAAGTATACTATCCATCCATCTACATTGTATACCTGTGGTGGCTTTTTTTCTTTATACTAGTTTAGCAGTTTGCTGACAGTGTCCACCAGGTCCATTTATTATACTATATATAGCAGTACGGTAGGCCACTGCTGTACCTACCTCTGTGTCGTCACTCGTCGTCCATAAGTATACTATCCATCCATCTACATTGTATACCTGTGGTGGCTTTTTTTCTTTATACTAGTACTAGTTTAGCAGTCTGCTGACAGTGTCCACCAGGTCCATTACACTGTATATAGCAGTACGGTAGGCCACTGCTGTACCTACCTCTGTGTCGTCACTCGTCGTCCATAAGTATACTATCCATCCATCTACATTGTATACCTGTGGTGGCTTTTTTTTATACTAGTAGTACTAGTTTAGCAGTCTGCTGACAGTGTCCACCAGGTCCATTTATTATACTGTATATAGCAGTACGGTAGGCCACTGCTGTACCTACCTCTGTGTCGTCACTCGTCGTCCATAAGTATACTATCCATCCATCTACATTGTATACCTGTGGTGGCTTTTTTTCTTTATACTAGTAGTACTAGTTTAGCAGTCTGCTGACAGTGTCCACCAGGTCCATTATACTGTATATAGCAGTACGGTAGGCCACTGCTGCACCTACCTCTGTGTCGTCAATCGTCGTCCATAAGTATACTATCCATCCATCTACATTGTATACCTGTGGTGCCTTTTTTTTATACTAGTAGTACTAGTTTAGCAGTCTGCTGACAGTGTCCACCAGGTCCATTATACTGTATATAGCAGTACGGTAGGCCACTGCTGTACCTACCTCTGTGTCGTCACTCATCGTCCATAAGTATACTACTATCCATCTACATTGTATACCTGTGGTGGCTTTTTTTTATACTAGTAGTACTAGTTTAGCAGTCTGCTGACAGTGTCCACCAGGTCCATTATACTGTATATAGCAGTACGGTAGGCCACTGCTGTACCTACCTCTGTGTCGTCAGTCACGCGTCATCCATTAATAATAATAAGTATACTATCCATCCATCTACATTGTATACCTGTGGTGGCTTTTTTTTTTTATACTAGTTTAGCAGTTTGCTGACAGTGTCCACCAGGTCCATTTATTATACTGTATATAGCAGTACGGTAGACCACTGCTGTACCTACCTCTGTGTCGTCACTCGTCGTCCATAAGTATACTATCCATCCATCTACATTGTATACCTGTGGTGGCTTTTTTTCTTTATACTAGTAGTACTGGTTTAGCAGTCTACTGACAGTGTCCACCAGGTCCACTATACTGTATATAGCAGTACGGTAGGCCACTGCTGTACCTACCTCTGTGTCGTCACTCCTCGTCCATAAGTATACTATCCATCCATCTACATTGTATACCTGTGGTGGCTTTTTTTTTATACTAGTAGTACTAGTTTAGCAGTCTGCTGACAGTGTCCACCAGGTCCATTTATTATACTGTATATAGCAGTACGGTAGGCCACTGCTGTACCTACCTCTGTGTCGTCACTCGTCGTCCATAAGTATACTATCCATCCATCTACATTGTATACCTGTGGTGGCTTTTTTTCTTTATACTAGTACTAGTTTAGCAGTCTGCTGACAGTGTCCACCAGGTCCATTATACTGTATATAGCAGTACGGTAGGCCACTGCTGTACCTACCTCTGTGTCGTCACTCGTCGTCCATAAGTATACTATCCATCCATCTACATTGTATACCTGTGGTGGCTTTTTTTCTTTATACTAGTAGTACTAGTTTAGCAGTCTGCTGACAGTGTCCACCATGTCCATTATACTGTATATAGCAGTACGGTAGGCCACTGCTGTACCTACCTCTGTGTCAGTCACTCGTCGTCCATAAGTATACTATCCATCCATCTACATTGTATACCTGTGGTGGCTTTTTTTTTATACTAGTAGTACTAGTTTAGCAGTCTGCTGACAGTGTCCACCAGGTCCATTATACTGTATATAGCAGTACGGTAGGCCACTGCTGTACCTACCTCTGTGTCGTCATTCACTCGTCATCCATTAATAATAATAAGTATACTATCCATCCATCTACATTGTATACCTGTGGTGGCTTTTTTTCTTTATACTAGTTTAGCAGTTTGCTGACAGTGTCCACCAGGTCCATTTATTATACTATATATAGCAGTACGGTAGGCCACTGCTGTAACTACCTCTGTGTCGTCACTCGTCGTCCATAAGTATACTATCCATCCATCTACATTGTATACCTGTGGTGGCTTTTTTTTTATACTAGTAGTACTAGTTTAGCAGTCTGCTGACAGTGTCCACCAGGTCCATTATACTGTATATAGCAGTACGGTAGGCCACTGCTGTACCTACCTCTGTGTCGTCACTCGTCGTCCATAAGTATACTATCCATCCATCTACATTGTATACCTGTGGTGGCTTTTTTTTTATACTAGTAGTACTAGTTTAGCAGTCTGCTGACAGTGTCCACCAGGTCCATTATACTGTATATAGCAGTACGGTAGGCCACTGCTGTACCTACCTCTGTGTCGTCAGTCACTCGTCATCCATTAATAATAATAAGTATACTATACATCCATCTACATTGTACACCTGTGGTGGCTTTTTTTCTTTATACTAGTTTAGCAGTTTGCTGACAGTGTCCACCAGGTCCATTTATTATACTGTATATAGCAGTACGGTAGGCCACTGCTGTACCTACCTCTGTGTCGTCACTCGTCGTCCATAAGTATACTATCCATCCATCTACATTGTATACCTGTGGTGGCTTTTTTTTTATACTAGTAGTACTAGTTTAGCAGTCTGCTGACAGTGTCCACCAGGTCCATTTATTATACTGTATATAGCAGTACGGTAGGCCACTGCTGTACCTACCTCTGTGTTGTCACTCGTCGTCCATAAGTATACTATCCATCCATCTACATTGTATACCTGTGGTGGCTTTTTTTCTTTATACTAGTAGTACTAGTTTAGCAGTCTGCTGACAGTGTCCACCAGGTCCATTATACTGTATATAGCAGTACGGTAGGCCACTGCTGCACCTACCTCTGTGTCGTCAATCGTCGTCCATAAGTATACTATCCATCCATCTACATTGTATACCTGTGGTGCCTTTTTTTATACTAGTAGTACTAGTTTAGCAGTCTGCTGACAGTGTCCACCAGGTCCATTATACTGTATATAGCAGTACAGTAGGCCACTGCTGTACCTACCTCTGTGTCGTCACTCATCGTCCATAAGTATACTACCATCCATCTACATTGTATACCTGTGGTGGCTTTTTTTTATACTAGTAGTACTAGTTTAGCAGTCTGCTGACAGTGTCCACCAGGTCCATTATACTGTATATAGCAGTACGGTAGGCCACTGCTGTACCTACCTCTGTGTCGTCAGTCACTCGTCATCCATTAATAATAATAAGTATACTATCCATCCATCTACATTGTATACCTGTGGTGGCTTTTTTTCTTTATACTAGTTTAGCAGTTTGCTGACAGTGTCCACCAGGTCCATTTATTATACTGTATATAGCAGTACGGTAGACCACTGCTGTACCTACCTCTGTGTCGTCACTCATCGTCCATAAGTATACTATCCATCCATCTACATTGTATACCTGTGGTGGCTTTTTTTCTTTATACTAGTAGTACTGGTTTAGCAGTCTACTGACAGTGTCCACCAGGTCCACTATACTGTATATAGCAGTACGGTAGGCCACTGCTGTACCTACCTCTGTGTCGTCACTCCTCGTCCATAAGTATACTATCCATCCATCTACATTGTATACCTGTGGTGGCTTTTTTTTTATACTAGTAGTACTAGTTTAGCAGTCTGCTGACAGTGTCCACCAGGTCCATTTATTATACTGTATATAGCAGTACGGTAGGCCACTGCTGTACCTACCTCTGTGTCGTCACTCGTCGTCCATAAGTATACTATCCATCCATCTACATTGTATACCTGTGGTGGCTTTTTTTCTTTATACTAGCAGTACTAGTTTAGCAGTCTGCTGACAGTGTCCACCATGTCCATTATACTGTATATAGCAGTACGGTAGGCCACTGCTGTACCTGCCTCTGTGTCAGTCACTCGTCGTCCATAAGTATACTATCCATCCATCTACATTGTATACCTGTGGTGGCTTTTTTTTATACTAGTAGTACTAGTTTAGCAGTCTGCTGACAGTGTCCACCAGGTCCATTATACTGTATATAGCAGTACGGTAGGCCACTGCTGTACCTACCTCTGTGTCGTCACTCGTCGTCCATAAGTATACTACCATCCATCTACATTGTATACCTGTGGTGGCTTTTTTTTTATACTAGTAGTACTAGTTTAGCAGTCTGCTGACAGTGTCCACCAGGTCCATTATACTGTATATAGCAGTACGGTAGGCCACTGCTGTACCTACCTCTGTGTCGTCAGTCACTCGTCATCCATTAATAATAATAAGTATACTATCCATCCATCTACATTGTATACCTGTGGTGGCTTTTTTTCTTTATACTAGTTTAGCAGTTTGCTGACAGTGTCCACCAGGTCCATTTATTATACTATATATAGCAGTACGGTAGGCCACTGCTGTACCTACCTCTGTGTCGTCACTCGTCGTCCATAAGTATACTATCCATCCATCTACATTGTATACCTGTGGTGGCTTTTTTTCTTTATACTAGTAGTACTAGTTTAGCAGTCTGCTGACAGTGTCCACCAGGTCCATTTATTATACTGTATATAGCAGTACGGTAGGCCACTGCTGTACCTACCTCTGTGTCGTCACTCGTCGTCCATAAGTATACTATCCATCCATCTACATTGTATACCTGTGGTGGCTTTTTTTCTTTATACTAGTAGTACTAGTTTAGAAGTCTGCTGACAGTGTCCACCAGGTCCATTATACTGTATATAGCAGTACGGTAGGCCACTGCTGCACCTACCTCTGTGTCGTCAATCGTCGTCCATAAGTGTACTATCCATCCATCTACATTGTATACCTGTGGTGCCTTTTTTTTATACTAGTAGTACTAGTTTAGCAGTCTGCTGACAGTGTCCACCAGGTCCATTATACTGTATATAGCAGTACGGTAGGCCACTGCTGTACCTACCTCTGTGTCGTCACTCATCGTCCATAAGTATACTACCATCCATCTACATTGTATACCTGTGGTGGCTTTTTTTTATACTAGTAGTACTAGTTTAGCAGTCTGCTGACAGTGTCCACCAGGTCCATTATACTGTATATAGCAGTACGGTAGGCCACTGCTGTACCTACCTCTGTGTCGTCAGTCACTCGTCATCCATTAATAATAATAAGTATACTATCCATCCATCTACATTGTATACCTGTGGTGGCTTTTTTTCTTTATACTAGTTTAGCAGTTTGCTGACAGTGTCCACCAGGTCCATTTATTATACTGTATATAGCAGTACGGTAGACCACTGCTGTACCTACCTCTGTGTCGTCACTCATCGTCCATAAGTATACTATCCATCCATCTACATTGTATACCTGTGGTGGCTTTTTTTCTTTATACTAGTAGTACTGGTTTAGCAGTCTACTGACAGTGTCCACCAGGTCCATTATACTGTATATAGCAGTACGGTAGGCCACTGCTGTACCTACCTCTGTGTCGTCACTCCTCGTCCATAAGTATACTATCCATCCATCTACATTGTATACCTGTGGTGCCTTTTAGTTGTGCGCATTAAAATATGGAGAACAAAAATGTGGAGGTTAAAAAAATAGGGAAAGATCAAGATCCACTTCCACCTCGTGCTGAAGCTGCTGCCACTAGTCATGGCCGAGACGATGAAATGCCATCAACGTCGTCTGCCAAGGCCGATGCCCAATGTCATAGTACAGAGCATGTAAAATCCAAAACACAAAAGATCAGTAAAATGACCCAAAAATCAAAATTAAAAGCGTCTGAGGAGAAGCGTAAACTTGCCAATATGCCATTTACGACACGGAGTGGCAAGGAACGGCTGAGGCCCTGGCCTATGTTCATGGCTAGTGGTTCAGCTTCACATGAGGATGGAAGCACTCATCCTCTCGCTAGAAAAAAGAAAAGACTTAAGCTGGCAAATGCACAGCAAAGAACTGTGCGTTCTTCGAAATCACAAATCCCCAAGGAGAGTCCAATTGTGTCGGTTACGATGCCTGACCTTCCCAACACTGGACGGGAAGAGCTTGCACCTTCCACCATTTGCACGCCCCCTGCAAGTGCTGGAAGGAGCACCCGCAGTCCAGTTCCTGATAGTCAAATTGAAGATGTCAGTGTTGAAGTACACCAGGGTGAGGATATGGGTGTTGCTGGCGCTTGGGAGGAAATTGACAAGGAGGATTCTGATGGTGAGGTGGTTTGTTTAAGTCAGGCACCCGGGGAGACGCCTGTTGTCCGTGGGAGGAATATGGCCATTGACATGCCTGGTCAAAATACAAAAAAAATCAGCTCTTCGGTGTGGAATTATTTTAACACAAATGCGGACAACAGGTGTCAAGCCGTGTGTTGCCTTTGTCAAGCTGTAATAAGTAGGGGTAAGGACGTTAACCACCTCGGAACATCCTCCCTTATACGTCACCTTATACGCGCATTCATCATAAGTCAGTGACAAGTTCAAAAACTTTGGGCGACAGCGGAAGCAGTCCACTGACCAGTAAATCCCTTCCTCTTGTAACCAAGCTCCTGCAAACCACACCACCAACTCCCTCAGTGTCAATTTCCTCCTTACCCAGGAAAGCCAATAGTCCTGCAGGCCATGTCACTGGCTAGTCTGACGAGTCCTCTCCTGCCTGGGATTCCTCCGATGCATCCTTGAGTGTAACGCCTACTGCTGCTGGCGCTGCTGTTGTTGCTGCTGGGAGTCGATCGTCATCCCAAAGGGGAAGTCGGAAGACCACTTGTACTACTTCCAGTAAGCAATTGACTGTACAACAGTCCTTTGCGAGGAAGATGAAATATCACAGCAGTCATCCTGCTGCAAAGAGGATAACTGAGGCCTTGGCAGCCTGGGCGGTGAGAAACGTGGTTCCGGTATCCATCGTTAATTCAGAGCCAATTATAGACTTGATTGAGGTACTGTGTCCCCGGTACCAAATACCATCTAGGTTCCATTTCTCTAGGCAGGCGATACTGAAAATGTACACAGACCTCAGAAAAAGACTCACCAGTGTCCTAAAAATTGCAGTTGTACCCAATGTCTACTTAACCACGGACATATCGACAAGTGGAGCAGGGCAGACTCAGGACTATATGACTGTGACAGCCCATTGGGTAGATGTATTGCCTCCCGCTGCAAGAACAGCAGCGGAAGCACCAGTAGAAGCATCTCGCAAACGCCAACTCGTTCCTAGGCAGGCTACGCTTTGTATCACCGCTTTCCATAAGAGGCACACAGCTGACAACCTCTTACAGAAACTGAGGAACATAATCGCAGAATGGCTTACCCCAATTGGACTCTCCTGGGGATTTGTGACATCGGACAACGCCACCAATATTGTGCGTGCATTACATCTGGGCAAATTCCAGCACGTCCCATGTTTTGCACATACCTTGAATTTGGTTGTGCAGAATTATTTAAAAAATGACAGGGGCGTGCAAGAGATGCTGTCGGTGGCCCGAAGAATTGCGGGCCACTTTCGGCGTTCAGGCACTGCATACAGAAGACTGGAGCACCACCAAAAATACCTGAACCTGCCCTGCCATCATCTGAAGCAAGAGGTGGTAACGAGGTGGAATTCAAACCTCTATATGCTTCAGAGGATGGAGGAGCAGCAAAAGGCCATTCAAGCCTATACATGTGGCCACGATATAGGCAAAGGAGGTGGAATGCACCTGTCTCAAGCGCAGTGGAGAATGATTTCAACGTTGTGCAAGGTTCTGCAACCCTTTGAACTTGCCACACGTGAAGTCAGTTCAGACACTGCCAGCCTGAGTCAGGTCATTCCCCTCATCAGGCTTTTGCAGAAGAAGCTGGAGACATTGAAGGAGGAGCTAAAACAGAGCGATTCCGCTAGGCATGTGGGACTTGTGGATGGAGCCCTTCATTCGCTTAACCAGGATTCACGGGTGGTCAATCTGTTGAAATCAGAGCACTACATTTTGGCCACCGTGCTCGATCCTAGATTTAAAACCTACGTTGTATCTCTCTTTCCGGCAGACACAAGTCTGCAGGGGTTCAAAGACCTGCTGGTGAGAAAATTGTCAAGTCAAGCGGAACGTGACCCGTCAACAGCTCCTCCTTCACATTCTCCCGCAACTGGGGGTGCGGGGAAAAGGCTAAGAATTCCGAGCCCACCCGCTGGCGGTGATGCAGGGCAGTCTGGAGCGAGTGCTGACATCTGGTCTGGACTGAAGGACCTGGCAACGATTACTGACATGTCGTCTACTGTAACTGCATATGATTCTCTCACCATTGAAAGAATGGTGGAGGATTATATGAGTGACCGCATCCAAGTAGGCACGTATACTGGCTGGAAAAAGAGGCAATTTGGAGGCCCTTGCAGAAACTGGCTTTATTCGACCTAAGTTGCCCTCCCTCCAGTGTGTACTCCGAAAGAGTGTTTAGTGCAGCCGCTCACCTTGTCAGCAATCGGCGTACGAGGTTACTTCCAGAAAATGTGGAGAAGATGATGTTCATTAAAATGAATTATAATCAATTCCTCCGTGGAGACATTCACCAGCAGCAATTGCCTCTAGAAAGTACACGGGGACCTGGACAATTCCATCTTGCACCTCTTTTTTCTTTCATTTTTTCTTTGCATCATGTGCTGTTTGGGGAGTATTTTTTTTAAATTCCATCCTGCGTGACACTGCAGTGCCACTCCTAGATGGGCCAGGTGTTTGTGTCGGCCACTTGTGTCGCTTAGCTTAGTCACACAGCGACCTTGGTGCGCCTCTTTTTTTCTTTGCATCATGTGCTGTTTTGGGAGTATTTTTTTAAAGTGCCATCCTGTCTGACACTGCAGTGCCACTCCTAGATGGGCCAGGTGTTTGTGTCGGCCACTTGGGTCGCTTAGCTTAGTCACACAGCTACCTCATTGCGCCTCTTTTTTTCTTTGCATCATGTGCTGTTTGGGGACAATTTTTTTGAAGTGCCATCCTGTCTGACACTGCAGTGCCACTCCTAGATGGGCCAGGTGTTTGTGTCGGCCACTTGGGTCGCTTAGCTTAGCCATCCAGCGACCTCGGTGAAAATTTTAGGACTAAAAATAATATTGTGAGATGTGAGGTGTTCAGAATAGACTGAAAATGAGTGGAAATTATGGTTATTGAGGTTAATAATACTTTGGGATCAAAATGACCCCCAAATTCTATGATATAAGCTGTTTTTGAGGGTTTTTTGAAAAAAAACACCCAAATCTAAAACACACCCGAATCCGACAAAAAAAATTCGGTGAGGTTTTGCCAAAATGCGTCCGAATCCAAAACACGGCCGCGGAACCAAACCCAAAACCAAAACACAAAACCCGAAAAATTTCCGGTGCACATCACTAATATCATATATTGAATACCTTCTAGCCATCTTGGCTGTAACTTTGCATTATCGTAGTCGACAGTGGAGTTAAACTCCGTGTCGATACCAGTATTTGTTATTTTGGATAGTGAGCATTGTGAGACTCTGAAGGTCTCTGTGACATAGGGACAGACATGGGTAGATTTCCTGTCTGTTCCCTAACCATTTGTGCAATAAATTCACCTTAGCACTTACACATATCCAAACAGGTGTCGGCGTTGTCGACGGAGACACCCTCTCACACACATATCCGCTCTATCACCTCCTTAGAGGAGCCTTTTACCTCAGACATGTCGACACACGCGTACCGACACACCACACACACAGGGGATGCTCTATTTGAAGATAGTTCCCCCACAAGGCCCTTTGGAGAGACAGAGAGAGAGAGTATGCCAGCACACACCCCAGCGCTATATAACCCAGGGATTACACTACAACTCAGTGTTTACCCAGTAGCTGCTGTATATACAATTTTTGCGCCTAAATTTATGTCCCCCCCCCCTCTCTTTTCACCCTTTGTGTACCAGGATACTGCAGGGGAGAGCCTGGGGAGCTTCCTTCCAGCGGAGCTGTGAAGAGAAAATGGCGCTGGTGTGCTGAGGAAGAAGGCCCCGCCCCCTCAGCGGCGGGCTTCTGTCCTGTTTCTGACTAAAAATGGCGGGGGTTTTACACATATACAGTCACAGACTGTATTATGTGTATTTTTATGCCAAAGGTATTTTTATTGCTGCCCAGGGCGCCCCCCCCCCAGCGCCCTGCACCCTACAGTGACCGGAGTGTGTGGTGTGCTGTGGGAGCAATGGCGCACAGCTGTGGTGCTGTGCGCTACCTTAATGAAGATAGGAGTCTTCTGCCGCCGATTTCATCGCTTCTCTTCTGTCTTCTGGCTCTGCAAGGGGGACGGCAGCGCGGCTCCGGGAACGGACGATCGAGGTCAGGCCCTGTGTTCGAACCCTCTGGAGCTAATGGTGTCCAGTAGCCTAAGAAGCACAAGCTAGCTGCAAGCAGGTAGGTTTGCTTCTCTCCCCTCAGTCCCACGTAGCAGTGAGTCTGTTGCCAGCAGATCTCACTGAAAATAAAAAACCTAACAAATACTTTCTTTCTAGCAAGCTCAGGAGAGCCCACTAGGAGCACCCAGCTCTGGCCAAGCACAGATTCTAACTGAGGTCTGGAGGAGGGGCATAGAGGGAGGAGCCAGTGCACACCAGATAGTACCTAATCTTTCTTTTAGAGTGCCCAGTCTCCTGCGGAGCCCGTCTATTCCCCATGGTCCTTACGGAGTTCCCAGCATCCACTAGGACGTCAGAGAAATTAGTAATTCTGCCTGTACCCCTCCAAAAAAGCTAATCTCGCTGAGTCAAAGAAAAAGTGGGTCCCAGGGACCCCTTACTTTTAAAAATTGGAATCCTACCTGCCACAGCAAGTCCACCCACACCATCCCCACCCCTGCGGGAACCCCCAGCCACGTTCACACCCACAAACCCTGGCCTCCCCTCCCCACCTTAGAAACCCCAGCAACGATCACAGCTGGTCCAGCCACCATCACCAGCATACAAACACCCACACCCGCCCCCTGTGGGAACACCCATCAGAGTTCAGTTACCCGCTCACCCCGCACTTTGACTCACGTGGATCACCCCCGCAGCACACTCCCGATACTTTGTCACATACTTTCCGTCAGTTCAGTAGTATGCTGTGGAGACAGTGACTGACTGTCACTATGTGGCCATCTCAGTGCAGGGCCCTGTTCACGCTAGTGACTGACATAGGGAGCTGCGCAATACCCAGACCCCATGGGGAACAGCTCACAGCCAGTCTAGTCATCATCGCCAGCATGCCCCCCACCACCGCCCCCTGCGGGAACCCAGAGCAGCGGTCACAGACTCCCCACAACAAGCCCAGCCTCCGGGGCTTGTTACCCGCTCAATCAGCACTCACCCATGCACAGAATCAGAATCAGCTTTATTGGCCAGGTATACTTGCGTATACTAGGAATTTGTCTTCGGTTTGCTATACAACAGCAACCCGAAGACAAATTCCTTGTTACCCGCTCAATCAGCACTCACCCACGCATAGGCGTCTAAACAGAGGAGGAGGCCATGTCCATCCTCCTCCGTTGGGGCCCCCTCCTCTGCGACCACGTTTGGTCGACATGCTTTAGGCCGACATGGTTATTAGGTCGACATGTGCTAGGTCGACATGTGCTAGGTCGACATGATATTTTTTTTTACTTTTTTTGGTGTTGTTTTCTTCAAGAAGTGACGGTGAACCCCAATTAGTGCACCATAACCCCTCGCATGGTGAGCGAGCTTTGGGCATGGTGCCTCGCTCCACTGCCGCTGCGCTCGGCACAGGTTACCGTTTCCAATTGTAGTCCACGTAGATCTTTAAGTATGAAAAAGGTAAAAAAAGGAAAAAATTTGTGAAAAACTCATGTCGACCCTTTTCCTTGTCGACCTAGTACATGTCAACCTAATGACCATGTCAACCAAGTGATCATGTTGACCTAATGCATGTTGACCAAACGTGGTCGACCCAATGTATGTCGACCTAATGACCGCCATCCATTATAGATACGCTACAGCACACACGACTATACCTGATGATCACACAGACACTCCCTGGCAGTTCCTTATACTGTGGAGACAGTGACGGACTGTCACTATGCGGCATCCTGGAGCAGGGCCCTCTTCACGCTTACACTGGGAGCTGCGCCATGCCCAGACCCCATGAAGTGCACGTGACCAGGAGAGGCGCTAAAGAGAACTGGAAAGGCTCCACCTCCCCTGTTTATGCCTTGCAGCCGAGTCAGCATTAGTCAATCATGCAAATGGCAGCTAAGGATTGGCTGCTGCGTAGTGCATCCCGGGTGACCCACCCACTTTAGAAAATTGAGTCCCAGGTCCTCATAACCAGGTAAAATATGCACTATGGAGTGTTTTTGCGATCACTGTTAACATCAGATAACAGTATAGAAGTTTATTATTGATTATAGTAAAAGTATTTTGGGTACTTAAATTGGGTCAAATGGCTGTTATATGCATTTTTTATTAAAAGTTAAAAAATTATAGAAAGCAAGTGTTTTTCATTTAAATAAGTGCTAAAATTAAATTGGGGGTACATAAAAATTAGTTTAGGTATATAGAGGGGCATTTTGTCACTTTCAAAAAGTAAAAAAAAAAATGATTACTACCACCTGCAAACCTAAAAGGACTTTTCCCACTCATAAAGAACCCCAATATGCCTGTCCCATACCTTGTACCCCAAATTCCATCATTTTGCACATTTTCACCTCAAAAATGACATGTCATTATTGGGCAATTAAAGATAACTAGGTGATTCATCGCACCCTATGGGCGCTCTTCACACCATCGCAAGGGGCTACGCCCCTTTAACCCCTGCACGTCCTTTGGGTGAGCAATATTTGTATTATATGGAGTATTACCTTCAAGCATAATGTTGTTAGTGGTTAAATATTTTACGGGTAAAGGGCGTGCGATGGTCAAGGGGGCGTAGGCCCTTGCGCTGGCGTGAAGAGAGGATGCAGGGCACGATGAATGACCTAATGTGTCAATAATATGTTATGTGTACATAATGTAGGTATAAAGACAATGGCCCTCATTCCGAGTTGTTCGCTCGGTATTTTTCATCGCATCGCAGTGAAAATCCGCTTAGTACGCATGCGCAATGTTCGCACTGCGACTGCGCCAAGTAACTTTACTATGAAGAAAGTATTTTTACTCACGGCTTTTTCTTCGCTCCGGCGATCGTAATGTGATTGACAGGAAATGGGTGTTACTGGGCGGAAACACGGCGTTTCAGGGGCGTGTGGCTGAAAACGCTACCGTTTCCGGAAAAAACGCAGGAGTGGCCGGAGAAACGGTGGGAGTGCCTGGGCGAACGCTGGGTGTGTTTGTGACGTCAACCAGGAACGACAAGCACTGAAATGATCGCACAGGCAGAGTAAGTCTGGAGCTACTCTGAAACTGCTAAGTAGTTAGTAATCGCATTATTGCGAATACATCGGTCGCAATTTTAAGAAGCTAAGATTCACTCCCAGTAGGCGGCGGCTTAGCGTGTGTAACTCTGCTAAATTCGCCTTGCGACCGATCAACTCGGAATGAGGGCCAATGTTTGGTAACCAGATACACAGTGTGTGTGTTGGGAGATTATTGCTCATATACTGTATATATCACTATACAGCCCCTTCCCCTATATAACATCACATACACAGTGTGTGCACAGGGGACTTATCCCTCATCACAGTATATGGTATTAGCCTCTCACCAGCTTCATTGTCCCCGCACACTGCATGCTACAGACTCTCACTCTGCACCAGCACCAGAAACAGCAACCACCATGTTCCTTCCTGACCGCGCAAGGCATGCCGGGAGTTGTAGTCTCCCCACAGCACTGCAGTGCTGTCATGGTGACACGCACCCTCCACAGTCTGTTGTGCCAGGCACACATATGCCCCACAGTGCCAAATATGCCCCACAGTGCCAGTTATATATATGCCCCACAGTGCCAGATATGCCACATAATGCCAGATATACATATGTCCCACAATGCCAGATAAACATATGCCCCATAATGCCAGATAAACATATGCCCCACAATGCCAGATATACATATGCCCCACAGTGCCAATTATACATATGCCCCACAGTGGCTGATATGCCCCACGGAGCCAGTTATACATATGCCTCACAATGCTAGATGTGCATGTAATAGGTAAGTACTGTGGGATGTGGTTGCAGGTGCAGATGTCGGTGAACGTACCTGGATTCCTCACCCGGGATCACCTCTTGGACCGGAACTCACTGGTGGAACCCTAGGCAGAAAGGCAAGGAACCCCAACCCCAGAAGACCCAACTCAATAGTCACCACACATTAGGACGGTGACATTAAGATTTATTATGCAGGAACACAACTGGTCACGGCTGCAGAATTATTTGGTTAAAGAGCAAATACAATTTCACATATAAGGAAACAACGATACACATCACAATAAGAAAAGAACTTACACTGGAAATGAGCTACCATGCAATTCACTGTAAAATAATTACACTGTAATTCCCTTTTTGTCTAAATAACACTGTAATTCCCTGCACTGCCTCCAAGGTGGTTTTATCTACTCCATTAATGAGTGGCTCTCTATAATGTTCCATACTGTCCACCTGGTGTTGCATAACATTGTCTTATTAACTCAGTCTATGCACCTCTAAATATAGGGGGTCATTCCGAGTTGATCGCTCGCTAGCAGTTTTTAGTAGCCGTGCAAACGCTATGCCGCCGCCCACTGGGAGTGTATTTTAGCTTAGCAGAAGTGCGAACGGTTGTATCGCAGAGCGGCTACAAATTGTTTTTGTGTAGTTTCAGAGTAGCTCAAAACCTACTCAGCGCTTGCGATCACTTCAGACTATTCTGTTCCGGATTTGACGTCACACACCCGCCCAGCGTTCGGCCAGCCACGCCTGCGTTTTTCCTGACACGGCTGCGTTTTTCTGCACACTCCCTGAAAACAGTCAGTTGCCACCCAAAAACGCCCACTTCATGTCAATCACTCTGCAGCAAGCAGTGCGACTGAAATGCATCGCTAGACCCTGTGCAAAACTACATCGTTCGTTGTGCCCGTACGTCGCGCGTGCACATTGTGCAGCATACGCATGTGCAGAACTGCTGTTTTTTTAGCCTGATCGCTGCGCTGCGAACAAATGCAGCTAGCGAGCAACTCGGAATGACCCCCATAGTTGTTTATCCAAATAACATCAGCTGCTTACAATCTAGATGACTGTTCCTTCTTTTTGTATGTCCCAGCAAGAAGACAAGCGGTAGGTAGCGGGAAGAAAGTGGCAATAAATAGCACAGTTTATATCCTTTGTAGCCAAGCAAGCCAAATATAGTGTACAGTTTTACTTTTAGAGTAGCAGATAGCACAGAAGTTAGTAATGGGAGACAGAAGGCAGCAGTATGATTTTCCTATCGATAGACAGCATGCAAAAGCAACTTAAGCAATGAACATAAGAGGCATTACAGCTTCTTCCACTAATATGTTGGATATACTGGGGTATTCAGAGAAACGCCTCTCTAAACTGAACAAGTCTCTCTCTCTCTCTCTCTCTCTACATGGGTGATGGGGTTGCCTAGGTAATGCAGTCCTCCCTGTGTGTAACGGGCACAGATGACTGGAAAGTCTTTTCATTACGCAATAACACCCTGCAGTCTCTGTAACTTGTTTACCTCCCCAGTTGTCCTGTGTTATCACTTTATACGGGCACACACAAAGGCTTGCAAGACTGTGGGCCACTGTGAGCATATAACAGACTGCGGAGCTTTCTGAGATGAAGTTTGGCTATGTTTGTCCTATTGGCCCTTCACTATGTCACACTGGTGGGTGGCAGCTATGTGTCCCAAATACCTGCAATGTCCACTCACTAGTCGCACCCAGCTCTGTTATGGCTCCCGTCCTTGTCAGGGCTTCAGACAGAGGGCTGACAAGATGGTCACTGACTCCACTCCCATGACAGCTCTCTCGTTCTGTTACTGTGGGCAGCGCCTCCTCAGAGCGGCTCTCCTCTCCACAGCGTGTCTCCTCAGCATCACCTCAGTGCAGCAACACTCTTGGTGCTGTTACCTCAGAGTACCACTCCTCACAGTGTCTCTCTCCCTGTCACCTCAGGAGACTCCTCAGCAATCACCTCAGGAGGTAACCCCGGCCTCGTACTCTTCCCGCTCTGCACCACCCAATCAGCAGCTTCGATTCCTCCTGCTCTGCAGGTCTGCACCTAGGTCCTAGCGCTCCACAAGTTGCTGTCCTTTGGTTGCTGGCGTTGCCTAGCAACCTAAGCAAGGGGAAGCTGTTAACCTTTTCAGCTGCACTGTGGCGGCTAGTGAGAAGTGAGGGTTCCTTTTAGGGAAAATTTAGGTGTCTCACCCAGGTTGTCTCCAGTATATAGGTGATGGTACTTATATAGCCACATATCCCATAAATCCAAGTTAATAGGATATCCATGTAATAGTGTACCATACATATGCCATATATAAATATGCCCCCAGTGCCAGATATGCCCCACAATGCCAGTTATACATATGCCCCACCCACCCTACCCCACACCTCCCTCCCACTGCTCACCACCCACTGCTGCTGTGTCAGGGTTGGGGGATGATGAGGAGAGCAGAGTTCGGGCCCATCCCTTAGTGCTGCTCAGTCAGTCTCTGGTGGTCTCCGCCTGCAGCGTGTATCTTCTCAACTGAGCACCGGTTCGTTAGCCAATCAGAGCTCACAGAATTGCAGCTATTGCAGTAACCAAGTATCCCACCACTGTGAGCTGGATACTACAAGATGTCAAACAGAAAGCCACGGCAATATTGGAACACTTCGCTAGGGAAAGGAATCAGGACCATACACCGTATCCACTATTCACCATAGGATCAGTCTGGACACTGCTCACCACCAGCATGAAGGACAATATTCCGGGCACACACCACATTGGATACACCATGCCCCCAGGCCTCCTATCTAACGAGATATATAAATATATATCAAAGGACATTTATATGCGAATCAGGGGGGTAATTCAGAATTGATTGCAGCAGCAAATTTGTTAGCAGTTGGGCAAACCATAGGGCTAATTCAGACCTAATCACTGCTATGCGTTATCGCACAGTGGGCAAACAGGTCTGAACTGCGCATGCACAGGCACCGCAGTGCTCCGGCGCATGCCAGAGATGCGATCGGCCACTGAGCCCAGCTATTGCCTCTGCCTTGCCGGCAGGTTGGGATGCCATTTTGGGGGCGCGGTCCGGACAACACAGGCATGCCCAGACATTGCGGGGGGCGGGCCGCGGCTGCTGCGTGACGTCACATGCGTCCACTGCAACAGAGAGCAACGGGTAGCTCCCTGCCAGCGCGCAGGAGCTGTGCTGATAGGGACCTGCTCTTCAGGTACAAAAGCATTGCTGCCGTGCAATGCTTTTGTACCTGTGCGGCGGTGGGGGCAGAGCCAGTCATGCAGGGCGGACTAGCTCTGTGCTGGGCGTCCCCCCGCATGTCTGTGAAAGTGATCGTAAATGTGCTAAATGCAGGTCTCCGGAGATTAAGTATTTAAAAAAATGGGTGCAGGATGTGTGGTGTGGGCCCCACTGGAACCCCTGCTCTTGCACAAGCCAATATTTATACTGGGTACACACTTGTCCAAACCTCGGCAGATCCGACCGCAGATCAGACTGTTTATACATTCCTACATTCTACATCCAGTCCTCTCTACATTACACAGTTGTCCAATTTTTCAGCAGATCAATCCGTGTCTGGTGAAACATTCTGATGAAAGTGGCTGTCACTCATACACAATTTTGCTTCATAAGGGGCAATGCTACATGGCATATTAACATACAGGAAAAGGAAATAGAATCATTGACATTTACCTTCACTTTTGGCTCTGTGGATAGTGGCTGTTCTGATCAGCTGTTGCACTGTTCTCTGTTTTGTCTTATTTTTTGTCAGTCAATATGAGCTTAAAGTGGCCAATGCTTTAACCCTTCTTGCTGGTCTAAGGAATGGCTGAGGAGGCAAGATTCATTTTCTCATATGCTTTTTACTCAGTGAGATACGGGACAATTATCCTAACGATTTTAAGATTTTTCTCCATATGGATGACCCCACGTTTCAAGAGCTGCTGCAGCAAGCCACCCCACTTACTGAGAAAAGGGACATCTATTTACTAAGATCAATTCCAGCAGAGCAGAGATTAGTTGCTACCCTACGTTTTGTGACTACAGTAAGGAGAATGGCTGAAAATTAGTACAGCTATCTCACCACAAGCCCTAGAAGTCATCAAACCAGAGAAGTGTGAGGTCATCATCCAAATGCTTCAGGAACAATATATGAATGTAAGAAAACACACCAATCTTAAAAAGACGTCAGTTTCCGACTTTTTTAGGTTGAATCAGGATTCGACCTATTCAATGGAGCTGCTGTTTTTCCGACTTGTCGGAAAACATGTGGATCGGTGGATTAGCTGCAGATCGACGTGTCTTGTCAAATTAGCGGTCAATTCCGAGAGGTTTTTGGCCCGCCTTTGACCAAAAAAAGTCGGATCAGCATTGTCGAAAATGGGCAAAACTTGGCGGAATTGCCCGCTAATTGAATAGTGACCTGTCGGATTCCTTCCATCTAAGAGGATCTGACAAGCATTGAATACACCTGATAGGGTCTTATTCAGGTTTGTTAGCAAACCAAAAAAGCACACTAATGGGTAAAACAATGTTGCACTGCAGGTGGGGTAGATGTAACATTTTACTCCGTTTTATGATGTTAGTCTTCAATTTTTGCATACATTTTTTAAGTGTTGTGGAGATTCCACAGGTTCTATCAGGCTACGGCAGCTGTAATTATCAGCGAGTTGATTTTCGGTAGGTGATTAACAGTGTGATCTATCAGCGCCTGTTTTTTTTTTTTTTTTGGGGGGGGGGGGGTTTGAGAGATTGGTTCATGTATGTGTACTTACCATTGTAGTATTTTCCCCATAAGAAATGATCAATGTTATTTGGCTCTCTGCCTTCTGTTTGGCCAGATAGATGTGTATGTATGTGTGTGCTGGGGGGATTTGTGCGGGTTTGATTAAATCCCCAGGGAAAAAACCCCAGGAACCCCAGGGAAAAGCTTCTGTAAAATGAATGGACATCAATGTTGGTTTACCGAACAAAGTCAAAACTGCTGGCTAGTAAATTTAATGGTTTAGTGCTTCAATCTGCTGGTAACTTGCAGAAGTATCAAAACCATCATTTAAGGAAGTGAAGGACTATTTTTTATTGAGTTTAGCAAAAGTGATACCCCAGAGAAATTACTGTTTTATCTTGTGGTCCCTATCATTTACATATTGTAGCTTCCTATGTCTGCACCTGTCACCTATGTCTTCTTAGAGAGTTAAGTAGTGGAAGACACAGAACCCAGCAAGAGAAAAGAATACTTGTCCAAATGGGGTACAAAGATTGGGGGTCATACACACCTCTACACCAAATTAAGGGGCAGATTTATTAAGCCTGGTGAAGTGATAAAGTGGAAAGTGATAACACACCAGCCAATCAGCTCCTAACTTCCATGTTACAGGCTGGGTGTGAAAAATTACAGGAGCTGACTGGCTGGTGCGTTATCACCTTCCACTTTATTACTTCACCAGGCTTAATAAATCTACCCCTAAGTTTATGCATCTAATTGTCTTTTTTTTTATTTTTTTGAAGCACTTAATCCTATGATTATAAGCGGTTTTCTGAATAAATACATTAAACGAAAATGTAGATTTTGTTTTCCTAGGGCAGTGTGAGATCACATTTTGAAAAACGTGGTCAGCTTTTATATGATTCAAAATATGGTGAAAATGTATTGGTTTCCTTTTGATTTTTTATTTCTGATATACCCCTAAAGATAAGTAATCCTTTCTATAAATGACTTATCTATCGTACCCAGATTGGAAAAAGCTTTTGTCTGAAATATAGGCCATACGGATCACTTTGACTTTGTAAAATACAATAGACCAAGTCAAATAAACATGATTCCTTTGAAATCAGCTTTGTTATAGCTCAATATTTGTTTCCTTTTGTTCATTAATACTTTGGAAGGAAAATGTGAATTTTCTGTCCATTAACTGTGCATGCGGAGGGAAAGAAAAGCTTGGCTGACACATGTTATCCAGTTTTTCTTTTGGAGAATGAGATAAGGTTTTCTAAAATTCTGACATATTAAAATTAACTAAAGGCGCCTTTTCTTCAGGATTTGTCAACAAGTATTTTACATAATATATAAAATATTGTTTTTATTAAACTACTTTTTGGAGTGTGGAATATACAGACTGTTGACGTATTTATTGATTAAGATTTTTACATGACCTTTGACTGCAACATTAAGATTTAATAAAGCACTTATTTGTGAGTGTATTAATTTAACAACCCCAGCATAAGTACATACTGTATTTGTTCACCAAGTACCTACATAAGTGCACCTCACTGATCCACTGCCCCCTTGAAATACGCCTACAGTAATTTTGCTGGACTGTGGAACCACATATACTGTAAATACTCATGGTAAAAAGATAATTTCTTCAGAAACCTGCCTACTATTATGAGATTCAGGGACAGAACCAAGTCTACTAGCACCCTGGAGCTGGACAATATCTCTTCTAGTTTAAACCTTACCTAGTGCAACAACTATATTTGTGTATATTAGAGATGTGCACCGGACATTTTTCGGGTTTTGTGTTTTGGTTTTGGATTCGGTTCCGCGGCCGTGTTTTGGATTCGGACGCGTTTTGGCAAAACCTCCCTGAAAATTTTTAGTCGGATTCGGGTTTTTTTTCTTCAAAAACCCCTCAAAGACAGCTTAAATCATAGAATTTGGGGGTCATTTTGATCCCATAGTATTATTAACCTCAATAACCATAATTTACACTCATTTCCGGTCTATTATGAACACCTCACAATATTATTTTTAGTCCTAAAATTTGCACCGAGGTCGCTGGATGACTAAGCTAAGCGCCCCAAGTGGCCGGCACAAACACCTGGCCCATCTAGGAGTGGCACTGCAGTGTCAGACAGGACAGCACTTAAAAAAAGTGGCCCCAAACATCACATGATGCAAAGATAAATAAATAAAAAAAATAAGGTGCAAAATGGAATTGTCCTTGGGCCCTCCCACCCACCCTTATGTTGTAAAAACAGGACATGCACACTTTAACAAACCCATCATTTCAGCGACAGGGTCTGCCACACGACTGTGACTGAAATGACTGGTTGGTTTGGGACCCCACCAAAAAAGAAGCAATCAATCTCTCCTTGCACAAACTGGCTCTACAGAGGCAAGATGTCCACCTCCTCCTCATCGTCCGATTCCTCACCCCTTTCACTATGTACATCCCCCTCCTCACAGATTATTAATTCGTCCCCACTGGAATCCACCATCTCAGGTCCCTGTGTACTTTCTTTAGGCAATTGCTGGTGAATGGCTCCACGGAGGAATTGATTATAATTCATTTTGATGAACCTCATCTTCTCCACATTTTTGGGAAGTAACCTCGTACGCCGATTGCTGACAAGGTGACCGGCTGCACTAAACACTCTTTCGGAGTACACACTGGAGGGGGGGCAACTTAGGTAAAATAAAGCCAGTTTGTGCAAGGGCCTCCAAATTGCCTCTTTTTCCTGCCAGTATACGTATGGACTGTTTGACGTGCCTACTTGGATGCGGTCACTCATATAATCCTCCACCATTCTTTCAATGGTGACAGAATCATATGCAGTGACAGTAGACGACATGTCAGTAATCGTTGGCAGGTCCTTCAGTCCGGACCAGATGTCAGCACTGGCTCCAGACTGCCCTGCATCACCGCCAGCGGGTGGGCTCGGAATTCTTAGCCCTTTCCTCGCAGCCCCAGTTGCGGGAGAATGTGAAGGAGGAGCTGTTGACGGGTCACGTTCCTCTTGAATTGACAAGTGTCTCACCAGCAGGTCTTTGCACCTCTGCAGACTTGTGTCTGCCAGAAAGAGAGATACAACGTAGGTTTTAAATCTAGGATTGAGCACGGTGGCCAAAATGTAGTGCTCTGATTTCAACAGATTGACCACCCGTGAATCCTGGTTAAGCAAATTAGGAGATCCATCCACAAGTCCCATATTCCTAGCGGAATCGCTCCGTTTTAGCTCCTCCTTCAATCTCTCCAGCTTCTTCTGCAAAAGCCTGATGAGGGGAATGACCTGACTCAGGCTGGCAGTGTCTGAACTGACTTCACGTGTGGCAAGTTCAAAGGGTTGCAGAACCTTGCACAACGTTGAAATCATTCTTCACTGCGCTTGAGTTAGGTGCATTCCCCCTCCTTTGCCTATATCATAGGTAGCTGTATAGGCTTGAATGGCCTTTTGCTGCTCCTCCATCCTCTGAAGCATATAGAGGGTTGAATTCCACCTCATTACCACCTCTTGCTTCAGATGATGGTGGGGCAGGTTCAGGAGTGTTTGCTGGTGCTCCAGTCTTCGGCACGCGGTGGCTGAATGCCAAAAGTGGCCCGAAGAACAGCATCTCTTGCACGCCCCTGTCGTTTTTTTAAAAATTTTGCACCACCAAATTCAATGTATGTGCAAAACATGGGACGTGCTGGAATTTGCCTACATGTAATGCACGCACAATATTGGTGGCGGTGTCCGATGTCACAAATCCCCAGGAGAGTCCAATTGGGGAAAGCCATTCTGCGATGATGTTCCTCAGTTTCCGTAAGAGGTTGTCAGCTGTGTGCCTCTTATGGAAAGCGGTGATACAAAGCGTAGCCTGCCTAGGAACGAGTTGGTGTTTGCGAGGTGCTGCTACTGGTGCCGCTGCTGCTGTTCTTGCTGCGGGAGGAAACACATCTACCCAGTGGGCTGTCACAGTCCTGAGTCTGCCCTGCTCCACTTGTCCACATGTCCGTGGTTAAGTGGACATTGGGTACAACTGCATTTTTTGGAACACTGGTGAATCTTTTTCTGACGTCTGTGTAGATTCTCGGTATCGCCTGCCTAGAGAAATGGAACCTAGATAGTATTTGGTTCCCGGGGACACAGTACCTCAAACAATTCTCTAATTCCCTGTGAATTAACGGTGGATACCGGACACACGTTTAACACCACCGCAGCTGCCAAGACCCGAGTTATCCGCTTTGCAGCAGGATGACTGCTGTGATATTTCATCTTCCTCGCAAAGGATTGTTGGACAGTCAATTGCTTACTGGAAGTAGTACAAGTGGTCTTCCGACTTCCCCTCTGGGATGACGATCGACTCCCAGCAGCAACAACAGCAGTACCAGCAGCAGTAGGCGTTACACTCAAGGATGCATCGGAGGAATCCCAGTCAGGAGAGGACTTGTCAGACTTGCCAGTGACATGGGCTGCAGGACTCTTGTTTTTCATGTCTAATGAGGAAATTGACACTGAGGGAGTTGGTAGTGTGGTTTGCAGGAGCTTGGTTACAAGAGGAAGGGATTTAGTTGTCAGTGGACTGCTTCCGCTGTCACCCAAAGTTTTTGAACTTGTCAATGACTTCTGATGAATGCGCTCCAGGTGACGTATAAGGGAGGATGTTCCTAGGTGGTTAACGTCCTTACCCCCTACTTATTACAGCTTGACAAAGGCAACACATGGCTTGACACCTGTTGTCCGCATTTCTGTTAAAATAATTCCACACCGAAGAGGTGATTTTTTTTTTTGTAATTTGACCAGGCATGTCAATGGCCATATTCGTCCCACGGACAACAGGTGTCTCCCCGGGTGCCTGACTTAAACAAACCACCTCACCATCAGAATCCTCCTTGTCAATTTCCTCCTCAGCGCCAGCAACACCCTTATCCTCATCCTGGTGTACTTCAACAGTGACAACTTCAATTTGACTATCAGGAACTGGACTGCGGGTGCTCCTTCCAGCACTTGCAGGGGGAGTGCAAATGGTGGAAGGCGCCACCTCTTCCCATCCAGTGTTGGGAAGGTCAGGCATCGCAACCGACACAATTGGACTCTCCTTGGGGATTTGTGATTTAGAAGAACGTACAGTTCTTTGCTGTGCTTTTGCCAGCTTAAGTCTTTTCATTTTTCTAGCGGGAGGATGAGTGCCTCCATCCTCATGTGAAGCTGAACCACTAGCCATGAACATAGGACAGGGCCTCAGCCATTCCTTGCCACTCCGTGTCGAAAATGGCATATTGGCAAGTTTACGCTTCTCATCAGACGCTTTTCATTTTGATTTTTGGGTCATTTTACTGAACTTTTGTTTTTTGGATTTTACATGCTCTCTACTATGACATTGGGCATCGGCCTTGGCTGACGACGTTGATGGCATTTCATCGTCTCGGCCATGACTAGTGGCAGCAGCTTCAGCACGAGGTGGAAGTGGATCTTGATCGTTCCCTATTTTACCCTCCACATTTTTGTTCTCCATTTTTTAATGTGTGGAATTATATGCCAGTAATATATCAATAGCAATGGCCTACTGTACTGTTATATATATTTATACTGTTGGTCACCAAAATGCTGACAAGCAGTATAGAAGCTATAGAATAGTATATATATTACTGTATATATATATATATATTCAGTACAGAGCAGTGTAACTGTGACACATGTGTCCTGACAAGCAGTATAGAAGCTATAGAATAGTATATATATTACTGTATATATATATATATATATATATCAGTACAGAACGGTGTAGCTGTGACACATGTGTCCTGACAAGCAGTATAGAAGCTATAGAATAGTATATATATTACTGTGTATATATATATATCTATCTATCAGTACAGAGCGGTGTAACTGTGACACATGTGTCCTGACAAGCAGTATAGAAGCTATAGAATAGTATATATATTACTGTATATATATATATATATATCAGTACAGAGCGGTGTAACTGTGACACATGTGTCCTGACAAGCAGTATAGAAGCTATAGAATAGTATATATATTACTGTATATATATCAGTACAGAGCGGTGTAACTGTGACACATGTGTCCTGACAAGCAGTATAGAAGCTATAGAATAGTATATATATATATATATATATATATTACTGTATATATATATCAGTACAGAGCGGTGTAACTGTGACACATGTGTCCTGACAAGCAGTATAGAAGCTATAGAATAGTATATATATTACTGTATATATAAATATATATATATATATATATATATCTATCTATCAGTACAGAGTAGTATAACTGTGACACGTGTCCTGACAAGCAGTATAGAAGCTATAGAATAGTATATATTATTATACTGGTGGTCCCCAGTCCCCACAATGCAGCACACTGAGCACAGAGATTTGCAGCACACTGAGCACAGATATGGAGCGTTTTCAGGCAGAAAACGTAGATATTTTCAGCACACTGAGCACAGATTATTTGCAGCACACTGAGCACAGATATTTGCAGCACACTGAGCACAGAGAGGACAGATTACGGAGCTTTTCAGGGAGAGAGCACTGCCACGTCCTCTCCGTTCAATCTCCAATGCACGAGTGAAAATGTTGGCGACGCGCGGCTCCTTATATAGAATACGAATCTCGCGAGAATCCGACAGCGGGATGATGACGTTCGGGCGCGTTCTGGTTAACCGAGCAAGGCGGGAAGATCCGAGGCTGCCCCGGAACCGTGTAAAATGGGTGAAGTTCAGGGGGGTTCGGATCTCCACGAACCGAACCCGCTTATCTCTAGTGTATATACAGCATATTTGACTTGTCAGGGGTTCTCCGGCTGCTCTAGCACTACAGGTCCCAGCAGACTGGATATATACTGTGTTCTGGCTCTTGCATTTCAACTAGAGCTGAACAGCCACAGTTAAAAGTTTATTCTATATTTCCCCAGCCTGCTTACCTTTGAGTGATGTCCTCCAGGAACAGCCTGCGTCCCACAGACTGTGTGGTGTGTGGAATTCCTAGAGTGGACATTGGGCTGGAAAGTCAGGGCCGGCTCCAGGCATGTTCCAACAGAGCGGCCGAACAGGGCGCCGCTAGTTCTCACAGCCATATTCAAACCTGGAGCCGTCCCTACAGCTGCAGTGTCGTGTCCGCCTCCTAGCAGCAACTGCATCGCTGCCCCCTCCCTGCTAACCGTCACCAGCCCGTGAGCCAATCAGAGCTTGCGGTCTGGCAGCTGAGGCTCCTGATTGGCTGCTGGACTGCAAGCTTTGATTGGCTCGCGGACCGGCACCTAATTGCAGCTAGACTTCACCGCGGCCGCCGGAGACTGAGGGGCAAAAGAGGTGCATGATGCGCTCTCCTCTCCACCCTCAAGAACAGGCAGGAGCACGGTGAGCAGCACTTGGGGGGGAGCATATCATGTGTATCTGGCATTAGGAGCATATCTGGCACTGTATTGGGGGCATATCTGGCACTGTGTGGGGACTTGTGTATCTGGCATTGGGGGCATATCTGTCACTGCATTGGGGACATGTGTATCTGGCATTGTGGGCATATCTGACACTGCATTGGGGGCATATCTGGCACTGTGTGGGGACATGTGTACTGTTACTTGGCATTGGGGGCATATCTGGCAATTCATTGGGGGCATATCTGGCACTGTGTGGGGACATGTGTATCTGGCATTGGGGGCATATTTGGCATTGTGTGGGGACATTTGTATCTGGAATTGGGGGCTTATCTGGCACTGTGTGGGGACATGTGTATCTGGCATTGGGCATATCTGCCACTGTGTGGGGACATGTGTATCTGTCATTGGCAGCATATCTGGCACTACATTGGGGACATGTGTATCTGGCACTGAGGGCATATCTGGAACTGTGGGGACATGTATCTGGCACTGGGGGCATATATGTATCTGGAATTGTGGGGGCATATATGTGTCTGCCACTGTGGGGCATATAGTATCTGGCACTGTGGGGACATGTGTATCTGGCACTTGTGGCATATAAGTATCTGGAACTGTGGGGCATATATGTATCTGGCACTGGGGGCATATCTGGCACTGTGGGGATATGTGTATCTGGCACTGGGGCATATATGTATCTGGCACTATGGGGCATATATGTTACTGGCACTGTGGGGGCATATATGTATCTGGCACTGGGGGCATATATGTATCTGGCACTGTGGGGCATATATGTAACTGGCACTGTGGGGGCATATATGTATCTGGCACTGGGAGCATATATGTATCTGGCACTGTGGGGCATATATGTAACTGGCACTTTGGGGGCATATATGTATCTGGAACTGGGGACATATATGTATCTGGCACTGTGGGGCATATATGTATCTGGCACTGTGGGGACATGTGTATCTGGCACTGGGGGCATATATGTATCTGGCACTGTGGGGCATATATGTATCTGGCACTGTGGGGCATATATGTATCTGGCAAAGCTGGGGGGCATATCATGTGTATCTGTCACTGCTGGGGGACATATCATGTGCAGCTGGCACTGCTGGGGGGCATATATGTATCTGGCACTGGGGGCATATCTGGCACTGAGGGGACATGTGTATCTGGCACTGGGGGCATATATGTATCTGGCACTGTGGGGCATATATGTGTCTGGCACTGGGGGCATATATGTATCTGGCACTATGGTGTATATATGTAACTGGCACTGTGGGGGCATATATGTATCTGGCACTGGGAGCATATATGTATCTGGCAATGTGGGACATATATGTAACTGGCACTTTTGGGGCATATATGTATCTGGAACTGGGGACATATATGTATCTGGCACTGTGGGTCATATATGTATCTGGCACTGTGGGTCACATATGTATCTGGCACAGTGGGGACATGTGTATCTGGCACTGGGAGCATATATGTATCTGGCACTGTGGGGCATATATGTATCTGGCACTGTGGGGCATATATGTATCTGGCAAAGCTGGGGGGCATATCATGTGCATCTGGCACTGCTGGAGGGCATATCATGTCTATCTGGCACTGCTGGGGGGTATATCATGTGCATCTGGCACTGCTGAGGGGCATATCATGTCTATCTGGCACTGCTGGGGGGCATATCATGTCTATCTGGCACTGCTGGGCGGTATATCACATCTATCTGGCACTGCTGGGGGGCATATCATATCTATCTGGCACTGCTGGGTGGCTTATCATGTCTATGTGGCACTGCTGGGGGGGCATATCATGTCTATGTGGCACTGCTGGGGGCATATCATGTCTATGTGGCACTGCTGGGGGGCATATCATGTCTATCTGGCCCTGCACTACTGGGGTCATTATGTGTATCTGACACTATACTGGAGACATTACAAGGCTGTTATGCGTAAGTCTGCTAATTGTGTGTGTAGAGGAGGTGTGAAAATATATTTCTTTATAATTTGATAATATGAAGTTGTGAGGCCACGCCCACTTTCCCTTGATCACGCCCTGCATGAGGGAGGGGGGGTGGCACTTCAAAATTTTCTCGCTCAGGGTGCTAATAGGCCTGGACAGGCTCGGGCTGGCCCACAAGGGAACATGGGAAACCACCGGTAGGCCCCATTGCCTGTGGGCCCACCTCCTCCTCTAGGGATTTGGTTCCAAACTCTATCCTAGTGTACTTTAATTATACATTATACATATGTTACATTATACTGCACAGGACTATGGTGTATTTTCTAAAGTGCATTGCTGTTATTACTCTGGTATATTATCATAAAGGTTACCTAATCCTCTTTGGTGGTTGGCCACACCTCCACTATTGCCTGGCTACACCCTTAAGCATGGGCCTCTACCACTGCATTTCCCCGGTGGGCCCTTCATGCCCCAGTCCGACACTGGGCCTGGAGCCAGCCATGTGGAAAGTCTGTCACTCATGACTCAGCACAGGTTGGTAAGTGGCACGCAAATGTCGGCAGCCAGAGAAAGTATTGGGGGGGGAGAAGGGGGGGGGGGGGGGGCTTTGAGGAGGGAATCAAAACTGCAGGCAGAACAGAACTTAAACCTCAGCGCGCCAGTGTGTGGCAAACTGAGGATGTATAATTCTGCAAAAGTCACCGCCAGGTAGATGGGAAATCAGCAGCGACTAATAAGCGGGGCAACCAAGTGGGCATTGGGAAATCGGCATCTAAATGTAATCTTAAGTAAGCAGCCAGAGGGAATATGGCGAAGGGGATTTGGCATACCCACACAGGGTGGCACTCTTGCATGGCCGCTCAGGTGAAACATGCCTAGAGCCAGCCTTGTCCTGTTTCCATTTACCCCATTTCCTCACACGGTACATTCCTTCACTGCTTACTATTCCCGCCGATTGTCACTGTAGTCTGGAGAGATGTCATGACGCCTCTTCCAGGAGATGCTGCGGGAGACAGTTGTTCTGGGAGGGGGCAGAGCACATGAGCGGGCAGCTGCAGTACTGCCCACTGTAATGTATGTAGCACTAGATACATTACACTGGGCAGCATCAGGTGGATGCACTTGCGGGTGTTGGGACATGGTGGATGCGGGGGTGCTGCAGGTTCTCCTTCCACAGGACATATGGTCCATTATATAAACATTTAAAGTAGAGGTTCTCAAACATGGTCCTCAAGGCACCCTGACAGCAGTAGCGGATCTTGCCACTGGCAAGCAGGACTTTTGCCCGGGGCGCCGCCATCCGGAGGGCGCCGCACCAGGGCAAGATCCGCTGCTGCTGTGCCCCCCGCTGCCCACTGCCCCCCGCTGCCGCTGGCCGCTGTGAAGGGAAACTAGAGTTTCCCTTCGTGGAGAGGACCTTTGCTGTGCGGTGCGCGATGACGTCATCGCGCACCGCACATTAAAGGACCTCTCCACGAAGGGCTTCACAGCGGCCAGTGGCAGCGGGGGGCAGCGTGCAGCACATTTCAGAGCGCTACAGTAGTCTGTACAGGGGGCGTAAATGACCACGCCCCCTTACGAAGCCACGCCCCCCCATTGCTGCCCGGGGCGCGCAAAGCCCCAGAACCGGCCCTGACTGACAGTATAGGTTTTAAGTATATCCATGATTTGCCACAGGTGACTTAATTAGTATCACAGTCAATTTGATTTAACTATCTGTGCCGAGCCTTGGAAGATATACTTAAAACCTGGACTGTTGGGGTGCCTTGAGTACTGCGTTTGAGAACCTCTGATTTAAATTTTAAAGTGTTTTACTTTTATTTATTTTTAAGTAGTTCATAAATAAAAGTGAAGGAACCATGACGTTTTGTTTCAAATTGTACTCCATTTTATATTATTTTTATCCACAGTTTAAAACCAAAATGTGGTGATAAATGGTAGGTAAAAGTGGGGCTACAGTATTTTACAAAGATATGGACTTAATTTACATGGACACTTTACCTTGGCCTTCAGCCACTGCAAAATTGTCTCCAAAAACACAAATGATGTACAGTGAGTTCAAAACTTCCCTCCGCAGTGAGCATTGTCTCTGGCTGTAGATCTGCTCTGCAGCTGTGGGTATCAGAGAGGGACAAAACCTTCAACATTTAGGGGGTCATTCCGAGTTGATCTCTCGCTAGCAGATTTTAGCAGCTGTGCAAACGCTATGCCGCCACCCACTGGGAGTGTATTTTAACTTAGCAGAAGTGCAAACGGTTGTATCGCAGAGCGCCTGCAAAAAATTTTTGTGTGGTTTCAGAATAGCTCAAAACCTACTTCAGACTATTCTGTTCCGGATTTGACGTCACACACCCGTCCAGCGTTCGCCCAGCCACGCCTGCGTTTTCCCTGGCAAGCCTGAGTTTTTCCGAACACTCCCTGAAAATGGCCAGTTGCCACCCAGAAACGCCCACTTCATGGCCCTCATTCCGAGTTGTTCGCTCGCAAGGCGATTATAGCAGAGTTACACACGCTAAGCCGCCGCCTACTGGGAGTGAATCTAAACATCTTAAATGTGCGACCGATGTATTCGCAATATTGCGATCAAAACCGAGTTAGCAGTTTCTGAGTAACTCCAGACTTACTCTGCCTGTGCGATCAATTCAGTGCTTTTCGGTCCCGGCTGACGTCATAAACACACCCAGCGTTCGCCCAAGCACTCCCACCGTTTCTCCAGACACGCCTGCGTTTTTTCCGGAAACGGTAGCGTTTCCTGCCACACGCCCCTAAAACGCCGTACATCCGCCCAGTAACACCCATTTCCTGTCAATCACAATGCGTTCTCCGGAGCGACGAAAAAGCCGTGAGTAAAATTACTTTCTTCTTAGTAAAGTTACTTGACGCATGCGCAGTGCGAACATTACGCATGCGCACTAAGAGAATTCTCACTGCGATGCGATGAAAAATACCGAGCGAACAACTCGGAATGAGGGCCCATGTCAATCACTCTGCTACAACCAGTGCGACTGAAATGCATCGCTAGCCCTGTGCAAAACTGCATCGTTCGTTGTGCCCGTACGTCGCGCGTGTGCATTGCACCGCATACGCATGCGCAGAACTGCCGTTTTTCTGCCTGATCGCTGCGCTGCGAACAAATGCAGCTAGCGATCAACTCGGAATGACCCCCTTAATGTAGACATGTACTTAGGGTTGGGGGGAAAAATATATTTATTTTTTTACGGTTTTTTGGTTTAAACCATATTTTTGCATTAATGTTTTAATAGGGGAAAAATTGAATACTGCCTATTATATTAATACTGTGAAGCATCGCTATGTATTAGAGACCTTGATCAGTCATGTTTTAATGCTTTTGAATATTAACTATCCTAAGTTATTAGGCCTTGATAGGATTTATTTTACATCTTTCAATAAAACCAATATTTTGCTCCTAATTATTCATATTACTTCTGAATATATGGAGATAGACTAAACATATTGAAACATACAAAGTACAATCAGCGATAAATGAAATTGAAAATAAAAATAACAAGTTAATGTTAAGCATTAGTCCTACTTATTAATTATAATTAAATAAATCTGAATAGTAATACAAAATGGAAAATGAGAAACACACACAAAAACAATTAAGTTGTTATATTCCTTGCCAGACATTCTCCACAAGGAGACTTGCTTAGCACATAGGGGGTCATTCCGAGTTGATCGCTCGCTAGCTAGTTTTAGCAGCCGTGCAAACATTATGCCGCCACCCACTGGGGAGTGTATTTTAGCTTAGCAGAAGTACGAACGCATGCGCATCCGAACTCTGCAAAAACAGTTTGTGCAGTTTCAGAGTAGCTCTGAACCTACTCAGCGCTTGCGATCACTTCAGCCTATTTGTGTCCGGATTTGACGTCATACACCCACCCAGCGAACGCCCAGCCATGCCTGCATTTTTTTCAGACAGGCCCGCTTTTTTGCAAACACTCCCTGAAAACAGTCAGTTGACACCCAGCAACGCCCCCTTCCTGTCAATCTTCTTGCGGCCGTCAGTGCAACTGAAACCTTTGCTAGAACCTGTGCAAAACAACAACGGGCTTTGTACCCTTACGACGGGTGGTCTTCAGTTTGCCGAATGTCGAGATCCCGGCGCACAGTATACCGGCGCCGGAATCCCGACACCCGGCATACCGGCACATATTCTCCCTCGTGGGGGTCCACGACCCCCCTGGAGGGAGAATAAAATAGCGTGCCCGTAGCGTGGCGAGTGCAGCGAGCCCGCAAGGGGCTCCTTTGCGCTCGCCACGGTGTCGGTATGCCGGCGGTCGGGCTCCCGGCGCCGGTATGCTGGTCGCCGGGAGCCCGACCGCCGGCATACCATACTACACCCCTTACGACGCGCGTGCACATTGCGGTGCATTTGTGTGCACAAATCACTTGCTTTCAGAGTTTCTCAGTAGTGAATTGCGCATAGCATGTCCAAGTGCAGTGCCGTAGGAGCAGCCATATCTTTACTCATGTGCAGATAAAATGTTCAAACTGAAACCAGGCCTAGATTGTACTGTATGATATTTGACATAGGGAATAATCAATCATTGTAAGCAGTGGTGGATTTTGCCTATGGGCTGCAGGACAGCATCCCTCTCAGGTATAATCCGCCACCTCAGCACAGAGTCCCTCATTCCGAGTTGATCGCTCGCTGACGTTTTACGCAGCGCAGCGATCAGGCTAAAAATTGGCAATTCTGCGCATGCGTATGGTACGCAGCGCGCACACGCGAAGTACTTTCACACAAAACTGTGCAGTTTTACACAAGGTCGAGCGAAGCTTTTCAGTCGCTCGAGTGTTCGTAGTATGATTGACAGAAAGTGGGTGTTTCTGGGTGGCAACTCAGTGTTTTCAGGGAGTGTGCTGAAAAACGCAGGCATGCCTTTTAAAAAACGCAGGAGTGGCTGGGAAAACGGGGGAGTGGCTGGCCGAACGCAGGGCGTGTTTGTGACGTCAAACCAGGAACTAAACATTCTGCAGTCATCGCAAGGTAGGAGTAAGTATCGAGCCACTCTGAAACTGCATGAAATTTTTTAGTAGCAGAACTGCTAACCTTTCGGTCGCACTTCTGCTAAGCTAAGATACACTCCCAGAGGGCAGCGGCTTAGCGTTTGCACTGCTGCTAAAAGCAGCTAGCGAGCGATCAACTCGGAATGAGGGCCAGAGTCTGTAAAGCAAAATGGAAGTACTACATGCCAGTTAGAGACACTACAGGCAGTTCCATTGGGAGGTGTTTCCTTCCTCTGGGGCTGCCAGACCGGGCTGTGATTAGCAGAGAGCTGGTTTCCTGCAGGATGCCACTCTCTGCCTTTTAGGAAGCCCTAGCCGGCTTCTATGAGCTGCAGCCAATGCAGCAGTGGCGTAACTGCCGAGGGTGCAGGGGGTGCAGCTTCAACTCCAACCACAGGTGAAAATCCACCGCTGATAGCAGCCCCCTGCAGCCGCGTGGATGATGTGGCAGGTGGTGGGGATGCCCTACCTGGCAGGCTCCGAACGCCAGCAGCAGATCAGCAGTGCCGTTATTTGTGGTAATTTAAGGGTTGGGACCTAATGCCATAAAGCCGCGCTCCCATCAGAGACCTCTGCAAGTCTGCTGTAGCAGGTAATGTATCTCCTGCTTGCTCCCCCTCTCTCTACACCTGCTCTCTCTCTCCCTGACACTCTATCTTGCTACACTCTCTCTCTCTCTCTCTCTCTCTCTCTCTCTCTGACACTGTCTCTCCCTCACCCCCTTCTTGACACTCTCCCTGACAATCTCTTTCTCTGACACTGTCTCCCTCTATCTTTCTTCATGAAACTGTCTCTCTCTACCTCTCTCTCTCACACTGCTTCGCTCTCTCTTTCTCTCTCTCTTTCTCTCTTTCTCTCTCTCCCTCTCTCATGCCCTTACACTGTCTCTCCCTCTCTCATGCCCTTACACTGTCTCCCTGACACTGTCTTTCTCTCTCTCTCTCTACCTCCTCCTGACACTCTCTCCATGATACTGTCTCTCTCCCTGGCACTCTCTCACCCTCCTTCTCTCTCTGCCTGGCATTGTCTCTCTCTCCCTGACTGATAGTGTGTGTCTCTCTCTCCCTGACTACCTGACACCCACTCTCTCTCCCTGTCTGTCTCTTCCTGACACTCTCACTCTCTCTTGCTCCCCTTCTCTTTCGCTCTCCCTCCCTCCCTCTGTGACACTCTCTCTCCCTCTGACACCTCTCTCTCTCCCTGAAGCCCTCTCTCTTTCTTCTCCTCTTATCCCTTTGTCTCTCTCTCCCTGACCCCTCTCTTTCCCCCTCTTTCCTGCTCTTCTCTCACTACCTCTGTAAATTTGTAATACTACAATGTATGATTATTGTAGAATCATTAATTCATTGTTTATGTTGATTGGTTCTAATTTTGAATCATTCTTCTTGTATTCTAGTGTGGGTTTGTGTATGGCACGAGTACAAGCCGATAATGTGAGATGTGTTTGATCTGACTATTTGCTGCTTGTGATGACACAAGTAGTGTGTGACCGGATTTTCTTTAAATGTAGGTAACTAATTGGTTATGCTTTTAATGATAAGTGTTAAATGAGTGATAGGTCCATGCCAATAATGCAAGGTATGTAGATTGACTGACTGCTGCTTGTGGTGACATTAGTAATAGTCAGATGAATATTTCAAAATATCTGGTTCGTTTTATGTTCCTATTGATCAGTATTGTATATTGTATAATTTGAAGTAATGTCCTGCAGAGATTTGTTAAAAATTATCAGTGACTAAATATAAATTTTTGCAGATAATTGCTTTTACGTCGTTGTCTAAATTCAGCCCGTATGGGGCAAGGGTTTTAAGTTCATACATCCATCTAAGTTCTGTTGTGTTTATTTGACGTGTGAAGACGCATCCCCTCCAGTTTGCCTGTAACTCCTGTATACCTAGAAACTGCAGTGATCTTCGATCGCTATTGTGTTCCTCGTAGCCTCTTTTGTTGTGTCTTATGTGCTCACTAATACGTGTATTCAATGGTTGGGTTGTTCTACCAACATATTGCTTGTGACACACACCCTTGCTGTTGCATGTTATCCTGTCTTTAACACTGTATTGTTTATATGTAGTGTATGATCTGAATTGTGTCATGGGTTTTGTGCTTCGTGATCCTGAGTTGATGCAACCTAAGCATGAACCACAATAATAAAATCCTTTCTTGGGGTGGTAGTACCGATGGTGGTTTGTTTCAGTGTTTTGGAAGGGATATGATTGTGAACTAATTATTTCTTAATATCTGGAGCCTTCCTTAACACTATTTTTGGTCTTCCTGGTAGTATATCTCCTAAGGTCTCATCCTCTAACAATAATGGCCAGTGTTTCCTCAAGCTGTTCTGCACTTTGTTGGCCTGTTGTGAGTAGTTGGTGAGGAAAAGGACATCTTTCCTTTGTTCATCCTTGTCCTTTTTCTCCTTGTATTTTAACAGCTCAGTCCTACCTATTGTGCCTACTTATTCGAAGGCCTGTCTCACTTGTTCTGTTTTGTTTTGTTTTTCCTCAAATTGTGTCGATAGGTCTTTTTCTTGTATTGTGTAATCTTCCAATTTGGAGCAATTTCTACATAATCTGTTGAACTGTCCCTTGTTTTCAACCAATTGGGGTGGTGCCAGCTGGTTGATAAAATACAACTGTTAATGTCAACTGTCTTGCAGAATGTGTTTGTATGTAACTGCCCATTCTCTATGAATATATGGAGATCCAAGAATTCTACACTGGTTCTACTGTAATTGGTCATACATTTTAGGTTATAGTCATTGAAGTTCATGTAGTCTATGAAGTCTTTGAGTTGACCCTCCTTCCCCCGCCAAATGAAAGACAAGACAATGCGGTGGCCTCTCATAGACCTTCAGGGCTCCTCGGTAGGTGAGTGCAAGCTCTTCTGCCCAGTCTCTCATTCTACATCAGCCCTCTCTCACCATGCCTGTCTCTTTCTCCCATGAGTCTCTCTCCCATGACCCTCTCTCTGTCTCTCTCCATGCCTCCCCCCCTTACTCTGCAGCCCTCTCTCACCATGCCTGTCTCTTTCCCCCATGCCTCTCTCTCCCTATGCCCCCCTCTCTTCATGTCCCCTATCTCTCCCATAACCCTCTCTCTGTCTCTCCCCATGCTTCTTTCTCCCTATGCTCACCTCTTTCTCCATGCCCCCTCTCTCCCCTTATGCCCCTCTCCCACTCTCCATGCCTCACCTCACTCTCGCTCTGTGATATATGTGTATGTCTAATATATATATATATATATATATATATATATATATATATAAATGCACCAAAGGCAGCACTCTGATCAAGGGGTTTTATATATATATATATATATATATATATATATATATATATATACTTTGATCATGTTATTTATAGGGGCCCCCACAAGTTTGTTGACCAGGGCCCCCACAGACTTTAATCTGGCCCTGATGATGGGTAAAGACCAGAGCAAGTGAGTGCCCACTCACATGGGTGGGTGAGCAGATCCATTGGAAGAGACCAAACAATGATGTGGGGGTAAGGAGTTTGAAGGTAGGTAGAGGATTATGTAGGGATATTGACAGGGATATTGAAGTCACCTAAGATGAGGGAGAGAAGATCTCAGGAGAGGAAGTGAGGATGTAAGTGATGGTTATGAGGGTATGAGTTGGTAGGAGCAACTGGAGGATAGATGGAGCCAAACACCACCACTATGGTGACCCGTGTGAGTTTGAGAGAATGTGAAGCCCCCAGAGGAGAGATCTGCTGGAGAAGTGCTGTCAGAGGGTAAATATTAGTTTCAGTAATGGCTAAGACATTCCCGAAGATGGAGATAAAAAGGTCATGGGTGGGGGGACCAGTTTATTACAGACAGAGGCACAGGAGAGAGGAACAAAGTTAGTGGGAGCGATGTGAATGAAATTGGTTGCTGTTTCTTTGAGGTGAGGCAATTTGGAGCACAGAGATGAAGAGAGAGTGAAATGGGAAATGGAGGTGAGGTGACAGAGAGACGGGGGAGGGAGCAGGGCTTAGTGGTGGGGTAGTAGGACCAAGATATGGAAGCAGTGAATGAAAATGTATGAACGCTCAATGTGAGTGACAAATGGAGGGAGGCACTAGCCATACATCCTACAGCACTGGCCATGCCAACACAGCAATGGTCGTGCCAACAAAACACTGGTCAAGCCTCTACCACTGCTCATAATAGGCCCTTGGATATTAGCTCCAAATCTAAATGTGGTCCCGTGCCTGATGACATCAAGTTTAACGTTAGCTGCGGGGTTAGCTTAAGTGATCGGCTTAGGGATATACTTACTGCCATAACGGCAACTTTTCAACATTAGTCGCAACTGCTGGAACACTAGACACAGCCACTGGGTTAGGGTTAGGCTTAAGTTTAAGGTACTTCCCACAGCACCCGTAGGAACAGCCGCATCACCACACTGCCAATTGGCAACATTGTCAGTATGTCGACATTTTATCAGTCATCCACATATTGTCTGGCTCTTTGGGCACATTACTGGAAGAACGTACATATGTGTCCATATACACCTAGCCTCCTAAACAGTCCGTCTAGTCTCGCCATGCTGTGGCGAAACTCAGTAGTGACAAGCTTCTTTTAATGCATATCTTTCTGTTACAATGCATCTTATTCTCAAAGCGTTGCGACTAGGACGCACAAGCAACTATGCTGATTAAAATGATATGCAGCACCGATATAGACAAGAGCGCTTGAATCCACTTTTCCGCATTCAAACCTGGGGGAGACACAGTATCAACGCACTTAACATGCACTGATACCACTTCTCCCCATAACGGCAGTTCATACATCTAACCCTGAACTGCCCCCTTTAAGTGTCTAGTGTCATACTCGAAAACAAGCAGGGACGTGCAGTCAGGGGAGGCAGGGGAGGCAGTGCTTCCCCTGTGATTAATTAGTAAAAGAATACATAGAAGATACTTATGACACATATTCTATGTCATAAGTATCTTCCTTATGTAATGCCATTTTTTTTTTTTGTGTGAAATTACTTTGGGAGGCACTGTTAGCAGGAGAGCACACAAGCACCAGACGTCTCTCCTGTGGGCGGCTGACACCTGCCAGAGTCCGGCGGCTCCGTCCTCCCCTCCCGCTGACTGCCACTTGTCCTCTGTGGCTGTGCGGCTCTCCCAGTCCTTCTCCGGCAGCTCCGTCCCCTCCTCCCGCACACAGGCACCAGACGTCTCTCCTGTGGGCGGCTGACACCTGCCAGTGTCCGGCGGCTCCGTCCTCCCCTCCCGCTGACAGCCGCTTGTCCTCTGTGCGGCTCTCTCCGGCTGCTCCGTCCGCACGCAACAGAAGGCAGGTTTTTGTTTTTTTTGTTGGTCGGTCTCTCTCTCTCTCTCTCTCTCTCTCTCTCTCTCTCTCCTCTCCCTCTCCCTCTTTCTCTTTCTCTCTCCCCCCCTCTCTCTCTCTCTCTCTCTCTCTCTCCCTCCCTCTCTCCCTCTCCCTCTCTCCCCCTCTCTTTCTTTCTCTCTCTCTCCCTCTCTCCCTCTCTCCCTCTCCCTCTCCCTCTTTCTCTCTCTCTCCCCCTCTCTCTCTCTCTCTCTCTCTCTCCCTCCCTCTCTCTTCCTCCCCTCCCCCCCCCTCCTGTGGATTGAACCATTTATGTGTAACTTACTTATTTTCCAGGTATTGGATTCTAAAGGAAAAGTGGACGTGACCAGCGTGGGATGTAGGTAAGTAATCTCTCTCATTTTTACAGGTCCCCCTATTGGATTCTACTGGACAAGTGGACGTGACCGGTGTGGGATTTAGGTAAGTATGTGTGAGTGTGTACGTGTGTTATAATAAAATTTTACTTTCACAGTGTATGTGTTGTGTTTTTATTTGGGTATTTTTTGTTGTTGTAGAACTACAGGTACCAGTAGACCCATTATTTCCCCGCATGCTGGTACTTGAGGTTCTCCAAGTACCAGCAAGCGGGGGAGGCTTGCTGGCCCTTGTAGTTCCACAACAAAAAACAATATTCTTTTTTTTAAACACATGGCTATCAGCCCGGCACCCACCGCCCAGGGGTGCTGGGGACAACCTCGGGCTTCACCCCTGGCCCTTGGGTGTCTGGAGGGGGGGGGACCCCTTGATTTAAGGGGTCCCCACTCCTCCAGGGAACCCTCAGCTAGGAGTGACTAGTTGGGGGGGGGTAATGCCACGGCCGCAGGGACCTACATAAATGTGTCCCACGGCTGTGGCATTATGTCCCTGGCTAGTGGAGCCCGGTGCTGGTTTTAAAAATACAGGGGACCCCTACATCTTTTGTCCCCCATATTTTTGGAACCAGGACCGGACTAAGAGCCCGGTGCTGGTTGTCTAAATACAGGGAACCCCTGTCCAATTTTTTCCCCAGTATTTAAACAACCAGGACTGGCTCAAAGAGCCCGAGGCTGGTTATACTTAGGAGGGGGACCTCACGCATTTTTTTTTTACATCAAGTTACTGGAAGCCCTGGACAACAAAATTGCATTCATGTCCTCCTCCCACTCCCTTCCCAGTCACAAACACTAATTTTTATTTTTTTATGATGAGCAGGCAGGCAGCGGGCATTGGCGGCATCGGACTGAGATGCAAATTAGTGGTGGAGGGCTGGGTCAGTTGATGGTGGCCGAGTTTGTAAGCCATTGGCGGTGGCAGTGGGCAGCGGCTCAGAGGCAGTAGCGGGCATTGGCTCGGCAGCGGTAGGGGTCATCGCCAGGATTAGGCGGACATTATGGTAGTGCCTCACCAGCCACTGACCTCACCGCACGCCACTGAAAACAAGTGCTCAGGGAATATAAAGTAATAGGACAGAATTGTTGGATGCATCATGCAAGCCCTTACACATTTATTCTTGAGTCTGCATTGCATTTTGCTGATGTATTGGTGCTTTTTTTTCATTGCTGTAATTGTTAGATTTGTTTTGCAATAATTTTAAGATAAAATGAAGGGACAAAGAAAGGAGGTTTATCAGTGTTTTATAGTGTTTACCTGATGTGTCCTAAAATAATCTTCAATATTTGTACAGCGACACAGAAAGAATGAAAACAGCTGCAATATTAGCATGAAACAGCATGGTCATAATTATGGGAAGGGGTCCGGTGGGAAACAAAGGAAAATTTGGCATCATGCTTTCAGCTTTAAGTATACCAACATATGTTTTCAGTGTAAGTCATGTCAAGCTCATTAAATATAAATTTACATTTATAACGCATTAAAACACAAACATTTGCATTCATGCAATTCATTTTAAGTATAAACATATGTACAATAGTAACAGCTCTTTTGGCCTGATTCAGAGGTGCATGCAATGTCGATGTCAGACACAGAGGAGGGACTTCTTTGCCACTGTGCATTGGAGATTGCAGATGCACTGAGGATTTATTCCCAAAGTGAGTGACAGGTAGTGAGCATTTGGGGGAGGTAATGGGAGTGGTTAGAAAAATGCGGGCGTATAAGGACCATTTTCTGTGGGTGCCCTAATCAGCCACCACAAACTCATACGCAACAGGAGAGGCCCCCAGCACCTTAGATGAGAAGCTCATTCTGAGACAGCATAAGATTGCTCAGAGGTATGATAGTTCAACCCAGGACCATAACTAGGGTGGTCTACCACACAGCAGAGGTTGCCCTGGGGATGGAATCGGCCATCGTAATGTCCAAATACCGGGCACCCGCTGTAATGTTTTATCAGCGGTTCACCTAGCTCTTTGTCCGGCTGCCAGTGCTTTGAGCGGCGCCTTACAGCTCCCGCACAGAGTGTGGGAGCGGTGGGAGCATTGGGAGTGACAAGAGTAGTGGGAGTACCTCACAGCTCCCCACAGTACTGAGGAGCGGTGGGAGCAGTGGCAGTATCAGTGGTGAGCACAGCAGCCAGGTGAGTCACCACTTTCACCCTAGTGGAGCAGGGGAAGTCTACGCTAGTTTGTGGAGGAAAGGGGAAAGCTTCTATAACACAGCCAGGGAACCTCATTAGTGTTCTGAGACCTAAACAGAAGCCTGCACAGATGTGTGCATGCCATTTAGTAATAATAGTGGATTTTACCAATGGGCTGCAGAATTGCAGCACCCTCAGGCAAAATGTGCCACCTCACTGCACTGATTACACTGTTACTGACTGTGATTTCCTATCAGAAGTGCGACCTGCCAGTCACCTGCAGGACAGGCATTGCCATTGGGAGGCGTTTTCACCCTCTGGGACTGTCAGACCAGGCTGCGATTAGCAGAGAGCATGCATCCAGAAGGAATCCGCACCTTGTCTGTTCGTCAGCCCTATATGGCTTCTAAGGGCTGCAGTCGATGCAATCCATAGAAGCAAATGTTTTGCGCATGCGCAGTCTTGTGACCACATGTGTGCGTGCACTGGTCCCGGCTCCTGACAGATCCATTACACAGGCGCCGGGACCCGGCTGGGTCTTTCCTCTCCGGGCACAGCACAGGTAGCGGCAGACCCCTCCTACCAGAAGATAGGTGCTGTCTCTGGTGACCACTACCATTGTGTGCGGGAGCACACAGACTGACATATATAGCCTGCCTCTCAGCAGATATTTCAAGGAGGAATGCATTGCAGATGTCAATCCACTGAATTTGTTTATATTATGTACATGTATAGAGAAACTAAAGAGTATTACTATATGGTGTAGTATGGTTTTTAACAGTGTTTAGAGAAATCGGTGTCCTTTTACGCAGTGCATTATGTTGTTATCAGTATTATTACACTAATTGTCCCTAGGAAATGGTGTATGTTAGGTGCTCAGTATTGTCATAGAGTTGTCGCTTTAACTGCATCCCTAAATGTGTACCCCCCCTCCAGAGGGCACTACTGTGTGGTATAATGTGAAAAGGAGGAATACAGTGTGGTGTAATGTTAAGAACGGACACTGCTGTGTGGCGTAACATGAATAAGGGACAACAATGTGTGATGTAATGTGAATAAGGTTGCACTGCTGTGTGGCGTAATTTGAATTAGGGCTACTATTGCGTGACCGCGCCGCTTCCCAGCAAGACCATGCCCCTTTTGGGGGGGAACGCACTGTCCCTATTTTAAATATGGAGGGTGGGGGCACCAATGTCCTTTCTGGCACAAGGCATCAAAACGTCTAGTTACGGCTCTGGTGTGACCAATGTGCATCTGATGTTTTTGTACGTAAACAGTGGAACTCTACACAAGACATCGGCTGAGTCATCACTGTAAAGTAAATCACAATTGCATATGCAACTGTGTGCAAGCCAGTGACGTGCGGTGGGGTAAGGCAAGTGAGGCAGAACCTTTCCTGTCATACTAATGTTTGTGCCAGAGTTTTGACTGTATAAAGTATATGAAAAATACAAAGAATATGTTTGAAGTATCTTCTTTGTATTATTCTAATCATTTTTATAGCCAAAACTCTGGAGTGAAAAGTCTATGGCAGGTGAGGCAGTGCCTCCCCTGGCTATCTTTTCCGCACATCTCTGATAAATCCTCACCAAATTTCCAGGAGTTTATACTGCTGCTGCTGTGTATAGTGCCCAGATGTAAACTTTGACTCATATATTGTGTGTAAATCTGGCTCTGGAGCTAGCCAGTGCCTCCTGAGCCATTAAGCTCACCGCATGTCCTTGGACTGCAAGCCCTTTGTTCTTTAGTGGTTATTCAGAGATGGATGCAGATCTTGCTTCCCGCAGCAAGATCTGCATCCATCTACTAGTATGATGGGGACAGCCCAGCACAGGGCAAGGCCGTCCAGCGGACGCATAGATTTGAGGTTGACCCCTGCCAGCACTGGCAGGCGGTCCAGCGCCATTTTTATTCTCTGAGAGGCTGCGTGTGACATCACACAGCCACCCCAAAAATGGTACAGACATGCTATCATTTATCAAGTACATTCTATGAAATAATAGGTAGAACTTGATTGGTTGCTGTGGACACCTGAAAGTTTTATGCTCTTATCGGTCACATGTTGCACTCTGCGGTTCACTTTAAAAACAACTTGTAAAAAAACTTGTACAGTATTTCAAGTTATTTAAGCAACCAAAAGCATGAAAACAAAACTTATTGTACTGCCTATCTCTGGATTGTAGAAGTAGAATGCGGTTTAGTAACAATGGCAAAATTAGGTACTGTAAATGAGACAAATGTAGTCAAATTTAGGACCCTTGGCTTACAAAGAAAATCTGAATATGTCTGCAGAATACATTGTTGCTATTAATTTATATTCTATTTTCACAAATTTACATTCTGGTCATGATGCTTTACTGTATATGTTGAAATATAAACTATTGGTGGAAAAAGACACATGCATTCATGAGATAAAGAATGAATACATTTAAATTAACCCCAAAAAAGTAAAAATCACTTTAACCTTTTCACGCAAAATGACGCTTAGAAATGTCAAATCTATTTTTGTCATATGGCACGGAGGCGATAACAATAGCAGGATAGTTATGGGCCGGGAACCACTTAATTTAGTTCCTGGTCCATGATCTAAAATATTGTCACATGAAATTCATCCAGTAATGCAGACCTGGGTCCATACTAAGCATATCTGAATCAGCGATCGCATGCAAGACATTATAATGACCTCCTTTCATGTATATTTCCTATACTGTAGCAGCTGCCATACAGTAGTTAGTACCAAACAAACTGTGGTAGCATGAATATCAACAAAAGTATAACAGTGTAAAATACACATAGGGCTCAATGTGATAGGTTGCGAATTTTTGTGGAACATGCCATTTTTACAGCAAAATCACACATTTTCCACAAATTGCAAATGTCATAGGGTGCGGGAATGGGCAAAATCGCAAGTTTTCAGCCTCTACCAAAAATTGCAAGGGAAAAATCACATCCATATGTTTTCCAATTGAAAACAATCAAAATCGCACATGTAATACGGTGCGATTTTTCCACGTGCATATTAACAAAAATCGCCAGTATATACTGTAGACCCGGTTCAGACAGGCGATTTAGCTAAAAGCATGTACAGATCAGTGAGATCTGTGCATGTTTCTGTCTGTAAAAGTAAAGAAAGAGTTTAAATTTTTTTTAAATAAAGACATGCAGACTCTTGGACCGATCCTGGTTCCAAAAATACAGGGGGGGAAAGACATAGGGGTCCCCCAGAATTTTGGAACCAGCACCAGGCTCCACTAGCAAAGGAGGTAATGCCGCAGCTGGGGGACACTTTTATACAGATCCCTGCGGCCGCAGCATCAACCCCCCAACTAGTCACCCCTGTCCGGGGTTCCCTGGGAGAGTGGAAACCCCTAAAGTAAAGGGTTTGCCCCCTCCAGGCACCCAAGTTTCTGGGATGAAGCCAAAGGCTGTCCCTGCCATCTGTGGGCTGTGTATGGCTGATAGCCGTAAAATAAGAATTTACTTACCGATAATTCTATTTCTCATAGTCCGTAGTGGATGCTGGGGACTCCGAAAGGACCATGGGGGATAGCGGCTCCGCAGGAGACTGGGCACAAAAGTAAAAGCTTTAGGACTACCTGGTGTGCACTGGCTCCTCCCCCTATGACCCTCCTCCAAACCTCAGTTAGGATACTGTGCCCGGACGAGCGTACACAATAAGGAAGGATTTTGAATCCCGGGTAAGACTCATACCAGCCACACCAATCACACCGTACAACTTGTGATTTGAACCCAGTTAAAAGCATGATAACAGAGGAGCCTCTGAAAAGATGGCTCACAACAATAATAACCCGATTTTTGTAACAATAACTATGTACAAGTATTGCAGACAATCCGCACTTGGGATGGGCGCCCAGCATCCACTACGGACTATGAGAAATAGAATTATCGGTAAGTAAATTCTTATTTTCTCTAACGTCCTAGTGGATGCTGGGGACTCCGAAAGGACCATGGGGATTATACCAAAGCTCCCAAATGGGCGGGAGAGTGCGGATGACTCTGCAGCACCGAATGAGAGAACTCCAGGTCCTCCTCAGCCAGGGTATCAAATTTGTAGAATTTTGCAAACGTATTTGCCCCTGACCAAGTAGCTGCTCGGCAAAGTTGTAAAGCCGAGACCCCTCGGGCAGCCGCCCAAGATGAGCCCACTTTCCGTGTGGAATGGGCTTTTACAGATTTTGGCTGTGGCAGGCCTGCCACAGAATGTGCAAGCTGAATTGTACTACAAATCCAACGAGCAATCGTCTGCTTAGAAGCAGGGGCACCCAGCTTGTTGGGTGCATACAGGATAAACAGCGAGTCAGATTTTCAGACTCCAGCCGTCCTGGAAACATATATTTTCAGGGCCCTGACTACGTCCAGCAACTTGGAATCCTCCAAGTCCCTAGTAGCCGCAGGCACCACAATAGGCTGGTTTAAGTGAAATGCTGAAACCACCTTAGGGAGAAATTGAGGACGAGTCCTCAATTCTGCCCTATCCGTATGAAAAATTAGGTAAGGGCTTTTATAGGATAAAGCCGCCAATTCTGATACACGCCTGGCTGAAGCCAGGGCTAACAGCATTACCACTTTCCATGTGAGATATTTTAAGTCCACAGTGGTGAGTGGTTCAAACCAATGTGATTTTAGGAATCCCAAAACTACATTGAGATCCCAAGGTGCCACTGGAGGCACAAAAGGAGGCTGTATATGCAGTACCCCCTTGACAAACGTCTGAACTTCAGGAACTGAAGCTAGTTCTTTTTGGAAGAATATTGACAGGGCCGAAATTTGAACCTTAATGGACCCTAATTTGAGGCCCATAGACAGTCCTGTTTGCAGGAAATGCAGGAATCGACCCAGTTGAAATTCCTCTGTAGGGGCCTTCCTGGCCTCACACCACGCAACATATTTACGCCAAATACGGTGATAATGTTGCACAGTTACATCCTTCCTGGCTTTGATCAGGGTAGGGATAACTTCATCCGGAATGCCTTTTTCCTTCAGGATCCGGCGTTCAACCGCCATGCCGTCAAACGCAGCCGCGGTAAGTCTTGGAACAGACATGGTCCCTGCTGGAGCAGGTCCTTTCTTAGAGGTAGAGGCCACGGGTCTTCCGTGAGCATCTCTTGAATTTCCGGGTACCAAGTCCTTCTTGGCCAATCCGGAGCCACGAGTATAGTCTTTACACCTCTCCTTCTTATGATTCTCAGTACCTTGGGTATGAGAGGCAGAGGAGGGAACACATATACTGACTGGTACACCCACGGTGTTACCAGAGCTTCCACAGCTATTGCCTGAGGGTCCCTTGACCTGGCGCAATATCTGTCCAGTTTTTTGTTGAGGCGGGACGCCATCATGTCCACCTTTGGTTTTTCCCAACGGTTCACAATCATGTGGAAGACTTCTGGGTGAAGTCCCCACTCCGCCGGGTGAAGATCGTGTCTGCTGAGGAAGTCTGCTTCCCAGTTGTCCACTCCCGGAATGAACACTGCTGACAGTGCTATCACATGATTTTCCGCCCAGCGAAGAATCCTTGCAACTTCCGTCATTGCCCTCCTGCTTCTTGTGCCGCCCTGTCTGTTTACGTGGGCGACTGCCGTGATGTTGTCCGACTGGATCAACACCGGCTGACCCTGAAGCAGAGGCCTTGCCTGACTTAGGGCATTGTAAATGGCCCTTAGTTCCAGGATATTTATGTGAAGTGACGTTTCCATGCTTGACCACAAGCCCTGGAAATGTTTTCCCTGTGTGACTGCTCCCCAGCCTCTCAGGCTGGCATCCGTGGTCACCAGGACCCAATGCTGAATGCCGAATCTGCGGCCCTCTAGGAGATGAGCACTCTGTAACCACCACAGGAGAGACACCCTTGTCCTTGGAGACAGGGTTATCCGCTGATGCATTTGAAGATGCGATCCGGACCATTTGTCCAGCAGATCCCACTGAAAAGTTCTTGCGTGGAATCTGCCTAATGGAATCGCTTCGTAAGAAGCCACCATCTTTCCCAGGACCCTTGTGCATTGATGCACTGACACTTGGCCTGGTCTTAGGAGGTTCCTGACTAGGTCGGATAACTCCCTTGCTTTCTCCTCCGGGAGAAACACCTTTTTCTGTACTGTGTCCAGAATCATCCCTAGGAACAGCAGACGTGTCGTCGGAATCAGCTGCGATTTTGGAATATTTAGAATCCATCCGTGCTGTCGTAGTACTACTTGAGATAGTGCTACTCCGACCTCTAACTGTTCTCTGGACCTTGCCCTTATCAGGAGATCGTCCAAGTAAGGGATAATTAAGACGCCTTTTCTTCGAAGAAGAATCATCATTTCGGCCATTACCTTGGTAAAGACCCGGGGTGCCGTGGACAATCCAAACGGCAGCGTCTGAAACTGATAGTGACAGTTCTGTACCACAAACCTGAGGTACCCTTGGTGAGAAGGGCAAATTGGGACATGGAGGTAAGCATCCTTGATGTCCAGAGACACCATATAGTCTCCTTCTTCCAGGTTCGCTATCACTGCTCTGAGTGACTCCATCTTGAACTTGAACCTTTTTATGTAAGTGTTCAAGGATTTCAGATTTAAAATGGGTCTCACCGAGCCGTCCGGCTTCGGTACCACAAACAGCGTGGAATAATACCCCTTTCCCTGTTGTAGGAGGGGTACCTTGATTATCACCTGCTGGGAATACAGCTTGTGAATGGCTTCCAATACCGCCTCCCTGTCGGGGGGAGACGGTGGTAAAGCAGACTTCAGGAACCGGCGAGGGGGAGACGTCTCGAATTCCAATTTGTACCCCTGAGATACTACCTGCAGGATCCAGGGGTCCACTTGCGAGTGAGCCCACTGCGCGCTGAAATTCTTGAGACGGGCCCCCACCGTGCCTGAGTTTGCTTGTAAGGCCCCAGCGTCATGCTGAGGACTTGGCAGAAGCGGGGGAGGGCTTCTGTTCGTGTTCCCTTCCCCTGCCTTGGGGCAGATATGAGTGGCCTTTTGCCCGCTTGCCCTTATGGGGACGAAAGGACTGAGCCTGAAAAGACGGTATCTTTTTCTGCTGAGAGGTGACCTGGGGTAAAAAGGTGGATTTCCCAGCCGTTGCCGTGGCCACCAGGTCCGATAGACCGACCCCAAATAACTCCTCCCCTTTATACGGCAATACTTCCATATGCTGTTTGGAATCCGCATCACCTGACCACTGTCGCGTCCATAACCCTCTTCTGGCAGAAATGGACATCGCACTTACTCTTGATGCCAGAGTGCAAATATCCCTCTGTGCATCTCGGATATATAGAAATGCATCCTTTAAATGCTCTATAGTCAATAATATATTGTCCCTGTCCAGGGTATCAATATTTTCAGTCAGGGAATCCGACCAAGCCACCCCAGCACTGCACATCCAGGCTGAGGCGATTGCTGGTCGCAGTATAATACCAGTATGTGTGTATATACTTTTTAGGATATTTTCCAGCTTCCTATCAGCTGGTTCCTTGAGGGCGGCCGTATCAGGAGACGGTAACGCCACTTGTTTTGATAAGCGTGTGAGCGCCTTATCTACCCTAGGGGGTGTTTCCCAACGTGCCCTAACCTCTGGCGGGAAAGGGTATAATGCCAATAATTTTTTAGAAATTAGCAGTTTTTTATCGGGGGAAACCCACGCTTCATCACACACCTCATTTAATTCTTCTGATTCAGGAAAAACTACGGGTAGTTTTTTCACACCCCACATAATACCCTTTTTTGTGGTACTTGTAGTATCAGAAATGTTCAAAACCTCCTTCATTGCCGTGATCATGTAACGTGTGGCCCTACTGGAAAATACGTTTGTTTCCTCACCGTTGACACTGGAGTCAGTGTCAGTGTCTGTATCGACCTGAGGTAACGGGCGTTTTAGAGCCCCTGACGGTGTTTGAGACGCCTGTACAGGTATTAACTGATTTGCCAGCTGTCTCATGTTGTCAACAGTCTTTTGTAAAGTGCTGACACTATCACGTAATTCTTTCCATAAGACCATCCAGTCAGGTGTCGACTCCCTAGGGGGTGACATCACTAACACAGGCAATTGCTCCGCCTCCACACCATTTTCCTCCTCATACATGTCGACACAACGTACCGACACACAGCACACACACAGGCAATGCTCTGACAGAGGACAGGACCCCACTAGCCCTTTGGGGAGACAGAGGGAGAGTTTGCCAGCACACACCAGAGCGCTATATATATATATAGGGATAACCTTATGTAACACCCCTTTACCTGGGCTCTCTGGGTAATGGTGTGTATTTAACTCTTCCCGCTTTGCAATACTTCTCACCTTGTACTTCTCTTGGTATTAGTGCCTCCACCCGAATCTTGACATGACGTGCTCTTCTGGGAAGTGTTCAATTTTGGAAACACCAGAGGGAGACTCGGGAAACCCCCTGCCCACCACGTGCTTAGACCGACCCCACTACAGGAATACATCACACGGATATGTTGCAAAAGCCACCCTGGCACATTTATTAAAGGGTCTGGAATAGCAATTGCTTTTATGCATTTATATACAAGGGACTATAGTAGATCAATAAAAGAGGACATATACCAAAGGCATAGGAACATGTTGGTCAGTAATGCACACACATATCTAAAGGGTGTATAATGCAGTAATAAGAAAAATGAACATAACACATGAATCTGCTTTCTCCTGTCTGTCTGTCCCTTCCTGCACTTTCCTTTTGTATGCAGCTAACACCCTGGCCTTTGCAATCACTGACTGGGTAATGACAACTTAAACAGCAGTATCACAAGGAATTCCACACATACCACACACAGCATTAGACAATACATCCCCCACTATAGTGCACTGTTATTTCAGAGTTCCTTATCTTCTGCATGCTATAACTTGACGGAAAAGGTACTTTAACAGGTTCCAACTGGCACTTTCAGCAACGCTGGTACTTGTAGTTCCACAAACTGATTCTTGGTGAAATCACACACTTTGTTAGCCACTATTTATCAGTCTTTACCGAGAAACATAACACTGTAAACCGTTACTTATCTCACATTCCTCCAAAGTGTGTCCCTCTGCAAACTGTCCTCTCCAGGGGCCAAGAAGGAAGGTTTGAAATGCATTATCCTCTGTAGGCCACTTAACTTCATCAGACTGGGGTTCTCCCTCTCCGTAGGGCTCTTTCTGTACAGTCACGTGGACTTCTTCCCCAGTATTCTCCAGTCATTGTCAGCTGCATCTTAGCTATATGCCAGACATGGATCCTTCTCCCATCTCCTCCTTCACTCCTCTGGACAAAAGCATTCCATTCTGCACTCCCCCTTCCCCATGCCTTGTTTCCCCACCCCCCGACAGCCTCTGCGTGTCTCTCTGTATATCCTCTGAAACCCAAGGCTGTCTGGGAGATGTAGTCTCTATACACGAAATGGCCGGTGTCCAATTTCACATTTGCTGCCTGTCATAAGCGCTGGGCGCTACATACTCCCCCTGTGGGACTGGCGATCCGCTGACAAAGTGATGAGCCTGTTCCACACCCTGAAAAGGAATATGTGTTTAACCATTCTGTCTGTTTACACATCCACACATACCCTGACAAGCTCCTACGATGACAGGGGTGGGCCCCAAATAAGGCCAAGGGTAGACCCAGTGAGGGTGAACCACCCTGGGCACTTCAGTGGCCCTTCCTAACTCATCATAAGTAAATATCATAGGGGCCCTAGTGGTGCGTCTGGGTCGGCTAATAGCTGGAAGGGCTCCCTCATCTCCCTCTGACACCCTTTCTGGTTGCTCAGCCTCTCCCCCAACATCTCTCTCTTCTGGTTGGTCCTGAGCCTGTCCCTCAGGTTCTCTAACTTCCACCGTTACTTCAGGTACGACCTCTTCCAACCTGCACACCTGTTCTCCTCTTGGCTCTTCTGTAGCTCTCTCAGTAGACCTGTGGGGTCTAGTGACTTCATGACTTTGAATGACAGTCTCATTTTCCGTAGTGGGAGGATCATACCCCCATTCATCCTCACTGCATTCTGTCTCTTTATAATCTCTAGTTTCCTCTCTCCTTGTAGACCTCAGTCTTCCTGGCTTCCTCCAGGGCACCCTCTCGGTGGTCTCAACAGCTTGCTTGGTCTTGAACCTCACATCTCTGCCAATCGGTAATAGGTGTTGACGGTGATACGTCTTTATGGGCCCTGTTTGTCCTTCAGGCCTTACACGGTAAACAGGTGCCCCAGACATTTTGTCCACCACTTCATAGGGTTCTTCTTTCCATCGATTTGCCAATTTATGCTTTCCAGGTATTCCCAGGTAACGGAGCAGTACTCTGTCTCCTATCCCCAGTACATTCTCTTTCACTCGACTGTCATATCGAGTCTTGTTTCTCAAACCCGACTTAGTAGAAGCTTCTTGAGCCAACTTGTGAGCATGTCTCAGTTCTTCTCGCAGTCTCTGCACATACTGTAAATGTGTCTCCCCCGAGTGGGAAACCTCCATTATTCCAAAACAAATGTCTACAGGCAGTCGGGCTTCTCTTCCAAACATAAGGAGGTATGGTGAGTATCCAGTTGACTCATTTTTTGTGCAGTTATATGCATGTACTAACTGACTGATGTGCCTACTCCAGTGTGCCTTCCTGGCAGTGCCCAAAGTGCCCATCATGTTGAGAAGGGTTCGATTGAATCTCTCTGGCTGTGGGTCCCCTTGTGGATGGAATGGTGTCGTCCTCGACTTCTGTATCCCGCACAATTCACAGATCTCTTTTATCAGCCGACTCTCAAAATCTCTTCCTTGATCAGAATGGATCCGGGCAGGAAGTCCATAGTGCACAAAGAATTTCTCCCATAGAATCTTGGCAACAGTTGTGGCTCTTTGATCTTTGGCTGGGTAGGCCTGGGCATACCGAGTGAAATGATCTGTCACGACCAGAATATGTGCTGTGTTGCTTTCATCTGGCTCTACAGAAAGGAAATCAATACACACCAGCTCTAGTGGCCCATCACTCGAAATGTTTTTCAATGGTGCAGCTCTTTCGGGCAGTGTTTTACGCAGAATGCAAGTCCCACAATTTCTGCAATATTTTTCAATATCAGCCTCCATCCTTGGCCAATAGAACCGATCAGCAATCAACCCGCTTGTTTTCTCAACACCTAAGTGCCCATGTTGGTCATGTAGGGCAGTGGCGTCATGAGGTGGGTGCGGGGGGTGCGGCCCGCACCCGGGTGTTACCCTTCTATAGGGTGACACCAAAACGAGCCGCACACTGACATGCACCCCCATCCCCTGACATGAAAATGCCTATTCCACGGCTGCGTCCACACCCCCTCCTCCCAGGCCCCGCCTCCTAAAGCCCGACACTCTCACCTGTCAGTGAGATCAGCAGGCAGCAGCCACAGACCCGTGCAGGCAGTGCACTGGCCACCCCTCCCCTCTCCTCCAGCGTCCACTCTCTCCTCACTCCGGGTCCTGACTGAGCCTGACACACACAAGCTCCGCCCCCAGACTGTAACTACACGAGCATGTAGTTGCTGCTGATGTTGCTGCATGATGTCAGGTAACTTCTATAGTGGCTTCTCCATGTCCATGATGAGCAGAATCCATTTCTGATGTGTGTATGTGTCTGTATGGGGGTGAATGTGGGATGTATAAATTGTTGGATTACTGAGTGCTGTGGGGGGGGGGGGGTAATTTGGGCTGTGTGAGCATACTATGGGTGCAGTTCGAGTGTAGTATGGGTGCTGTGTGACATAGTATGGGTGCTGTGTGAGCGTAGTATGGGTGCAGTTTGAGTGTAGTATGGGTGCTGTGTGACGTAGTATGGGTGCTGCTGTGTGAGCGTAGTATGGGTGCTGTGTGTGAGCGTAGTATGGGTGCTGCTGTGTGAGCGTAGTATGGGTGCTGCTGTGTGAGTGTAGTATGAGTGCTGTGTGAGCGTAGTATGGGTGCAGTTTGAGTGTAGTATGGGTGCTGTGTGACGTAGTATGGGTGCTGCTGTGTGAGCGTAGTATGGGTGCTGTGTGTGAGCGTAGTATGGGTGCTGCTGTGTGAGCGTAGTATGGGTGCTGCTGTGTGAGTGTAGTATGAGTGCTGTGTGAGCGTAGTATGGGTGCAGTTTGAGTGTAGTATGGGTCAGAGGCGGAACTACCGGCAGTGCAGGCAGTGCACTGCACTGGGGCCCGCCTCTGTCCAGGGGCCCAAGCATGTAATGAGTCAAACTGACTCATTACATGCCGCTGTGCGCTGCAGGCAACCGCTGCCCGCAGCGCACAGCCGCCCGGAGATAGGAGCTGAGCAGCGGTACAGACGGGGGAAGGAGGAGGGAGCCGGAGGACGGAGCCGCAGCAGCGCTTTGTTACTGGTGGAGGCGCTGCTGCTGCTGCTCCTCTGCTTCCCTATAGGCTGTCTTCCGAGAACAGCCTATAGGGAAGCAGAGGGGCAGCAGCAGCAGCGCCTCCACCAGTAACAAAGCGCTGCTGCGGCTCCGTCCTCCGGCTCCCTCCTCCTCATTCTCTACTGCCCGGGAATCGTCGTCTGACGCAGCTGCACCGAGGAGCCTGAGGGTAAGTATAATTCTTCTTTCTTTCTTTCTTTCTTTCTTTCTTTCTTTCTTTCTTTCTTTCTTTCTTTCTTTCTTTCTTTCTTTCTTTCTCTTTCCTTCCTTCTTTCTTGTGCCTGCCTGCCGCAATGTGTAAAAAGGGGGGACTACCTGCCGCAATGTGTAAAAAGGGGGGACTGCCTGCCGCACTGTGTAAAAAGGGGGGACTGCCTGCCGCAATGTGTAAAAAGGGGGGACTACCTGCCGCAATGTGTAAAAAGGGGGGACTGCCTGCCGCAATGTGTAAAAAGGGGGGACTACCTGCCGCAATGTGTAAAAAGGGGGGACTGCCTGCCGCAATGTGTAAAAAGGGGGGACTGCCTGCCGCACTGTGTAAAAATGGGGGACTGCCTGCCGCAATGTGTAAAAAGGGGGGACTACCTGCCGCAATGTGTAAAAAGGGGGGACTGCCTGCCACTATGTGTAAAAAGGGGAATCTGCCTGCCGTAATGTGTAAAAATGGGGACGCTGTCTGCCGTAATGTGTAACAAGGGCACGCTGTCTGCCGTAATGTGTAAAAAGGGCACGCTGTCTGCCGTAATGTGTAACAAGGGCACGCGGTCTGCCGTAATGTGTAACAAGGGCACGCGGTCTGCCGTTATGTGTAAAAAGGGGTAATCTGCCCGACGCTATGTGTAAAAATGGGGAATCTGCCTGCCGTAATGTGTAAAAAAGGGGGGCTGCCTGACGCTATGTGTAAAAATGGGGAATCTGCCTGCTGCTATGTGTAAAAAGGAGGAATCTGCCTGCCGTAATGTGTAAAAATGGGGACGCTGTCTGCCGTAATGTGTAACAAGGGCACGCTGTCTGCCGTAATGTGTAACAAGGGCACGCTGTCTACCGTAATGTGTAAAAAGGGCACGCTGTCTGCCGTAATGTGTAACAAGGGCACGCGGTCTGCCGTTATGTGTAAAAAGGGCACGCTGTCTGCCGTTATGTGTAAAAAGGGCACGCTGTCTGCTGTAATGTGTAAAAAGAGGAATCTGTTCGCTGTAAGGTGTAAAAGGGTCTCTACCTGGTGTAGTGGTGCTACTGTGCGGCGTAATTTGAATAATGGAGACTACTGTGTTGGTATTATTTTGTGGCCACACCCCTTCCCCACGAAGCCACGCCACTATGTATTTTTGCGCGCGCCTACGGCGCGCACTGCCCCCGGGGTGGACTTGGATGGGGGGGGGGCCCAAAGCATTTTGTCGCACCTGGGCCCACCGCTTGCTTGTTCCGCCACTGGTATGGGTGCTGTGTGACGTAGTATGGGTGCTGCTGTGTGAGCGTAGTATGGGTGCTGCTGTGTGAGTGTAGTATGGGTGCTGTGTGACGTAGTATGGGTGCTGCTGTGTGAGCGTAGTATGGGTGCAATTTGAGTGTAGTATGGGTGCTGCTGTGTGAGTGTAGTATGAGTGCTGCTGTGTGAGCGTAGTATGGGTGCTGCTGTGTGAGTGTAGTATGGGTGCTGTGTGACGTAGTATGGGTGCTGCTGTGTGAGCGTAGTATGGGTGCAGTTTGAGTGTAGTATGGGTGCTGCTGTTTGAGCGAAGTATGGGTGCTGCTGTGTGAGTGTAGTATGAGTGCTGCTGTGTGAGCGTAGTGTGTATGCTGTTTGAGCGAAGTATGGGTGCTGCTGTGTGAGTGTAGTATGAGTGCTGCTGTGTGAGCGTAGTGTGCATGCTGTTTGAGCGAAGTATGGGTGCTGCTGTGTGAGTGTAGTATGAGTGCTGTTGTGTGAGCGTAGTGTGGATGCTGTTTGAGCGAAGTATGGGTGGTGCTGTGTGAGTGTAGTATGGATGCAGTTTGAGTGTAGTATGGGTGCTGTGTTACGTAGTATGGGTGCTGCTGTGTGAGCGTAGTGTGGATGCTGTGTGAGCGAAGTATGGGTGCTGCTGTGTGAGGGGAGCGTTATGTCAGCTGATAGGGTGGGTGGATCAATGTGCTAATGGGTGTTGCAGTGATCGTGCACAGCAAAAAAAATTGTGGGTCCCAGGGACTCCTCACTTTAAAAAATTGGGGTCCTACTCAACATTTCTGTGTCCTATCACATATTATGGGATGTGAGGGCAGGCAGTACTGGGGGTTTTAAGGGGGTAAGGGTAGATAGAAGTTTGGGCAGTACTAGGGGAATGGAGGCGGGTAGGGATAGGAAATACTTGGACAGGGGGGATAAGCAGGCAATAGGATCTCTGACATTGCACTGGGTATATACATATTATGATACTGTGTGTATATTATACACACACACACACACACACACACATTTATATATATATATATATATATATATATATAATATGTAGCATATGGTTCAACACTCCATTAAACAGAAAAACTGTGTCTGGTGCCCTCACAAACTATATATTCATAGCATATTCAAAACAGTGCGGCACTTCTGGCTATAGGGGGTAATTCCAAGTTGATCGCAGCAGGATTTTTGTTAGCAAACCCATCACCACGCCCCCCCCCCCCCCTTCACCAGAATTCTGTGTGGTGTGAAAGGGGAGGAGGTCCATGGGGGGTGACACCATGAGTTACCACACCGGGTGACACCAACGCTAGTGACGCCTCTGATGTAGGGCATTCAGTACAGAATCACGATGTTTCTTTGGCAGAACCAACTGTCTTCTTACTCTACCATCTCTGCGGGTAGATTCCCTATAAAGGAGGCCTCCTCTGACCATCAGAAATTCTCTTTGCCTGTGCAGTAAGATGGCTTCTTCTGTTTTAAGGGCCTTTGGCCCCAACCTCTCATTGTTCTTTATCATCCAATAGACCGCTCCTAGGGACAGATCTTCTAGCTGATCACTTTTCAGCTGTTTCCTACTGATCCTCTGCAGATCACCCAGTTCAAACTGACTCAGCCAGCAATAATGTTTGGGCAGTGCCGCTTCTGAAACTCCCAATGCAGTGACACATTCTCTCACAGGCGGCACCACCACTCTTCCTTCATGGCACATACCTCTTACTTCTGGAGCAGGCACTTCAACCCACTCTTCTTCAGGTGATTCAGCATGTCTTCCAGCCAACCTGGACAAAGCATCAGCATCAATGTTTCCTTTGCCAGGTCGGTACTTAAGCGTGAAGTCATACACAGCCAAAGCTGCCAGCCATCGATGTCCTGTGGCATCCAACTTTGCTGTAGTCTGGATATATGTCAATGGATTGTTGTCAGTATGGACTTCAAATGTAGCACCATACAAATAATCATGCAGACGGTCGACAATGGCCCATTTTAATGCCAAGAATTCCAGCTTGTGCACAGGGTAATTATTTTCGCTGGGTGATAGGCCTCGGCTAACATAGTGCACAGGCCTCATCTGGCCTTCTTGTTCTTGGTAAAGTACTCCTCCGAGTCCATCAAAAGATGCATCTACATGAAGAATGTATGGAAGGTCAGGGTTTGCATAGGCGAGCACTGGAGACTGGGTAAGGCCCTCCTTCAACTTCTTAAATGCAGTTTCACACTCTTCTGTCCATCTTTCCCCAAATAGGTCATTAACTCGGAGAAAGTGTTTATTTTCTTGCTGGGTCATCCGCCCCTTCACTGGTGGGTACCCTTTGGTTAATTCTGTCAAAGGCTTGGCTAATTTAGAATATCCTGGAACAAATCTTCTGTAGTACCCACAGAACCCCAGAAAAGACCTCAGTTCCTTTAGTTTTGTGGGCCGTGGCCACTCTGCCACAGCTTCTACTTTGGCTGGGTCGGTGGAGATCCCTTCCCTGCTGACAATGTGCCCAACATACTTGACTTGCTTCTGGCATAGTCGACACTTTTCTAAAGATAGCTTTAGCCCTTGACTCTTCAGTCGGTCAAGTACTTTGAGCAATCTCTCGTTATGTTCTTGTAGACTCCTCCCAAAAACGATCAAGTCATCCAGATACACGATTACTTCACGAAAATTCATGTCTCCCACTGTCTCATCCATGCACCTCTGAAAGGTGGCTGGGGCACCTTTTACCCCCTGTGGCATTCTCTTGAACTGAAAGAACCCTTCAGGGCAGATGAAGGCTGTCTTCTCAGCATCTTCCGGACTCATCAGAATCTGGTAGTACCCACTCCTGAGGTCTAACACAGAGAACCATTTGCTTCCTTGCAGACAGTCAAGTGCCTCATCAACTTTAGGCACTGTGTACTGGTCAGGCACTGTTCGCTTATTAAGAGTTCTATAGTCCACACACATCCGGATATCACCATTCTTCTTACGAGCCACCACTATTGGAGAGGCATAGGGACTTTCTGATTTTTCAATGACATCATTCTCCAGTAGACCTTTCAGATGACTTCTTACATCATACAAATCCGCAGGTGCCAATCTTCGTGACCTTTCTCGAAAGGGTTTTTCATCAGTAAGACGAACCTTATGTTGGACCCCTTTAGCCAGACCTAGGTCCCAATCTCCTAGGGAGAAAACATCTCTCCTCTCTAACATTTCTTTGATTAGTCTGTCTAGATCGGCTTTCATGGCATCTGTACCTTCAAAGCATGGTTGGAAACTGTCTGCAACCAACACACTCTTTTTCTGAGCTTCTTCTGCCTCTTTTTTTCGATAGGCAGCCAGGCATACAGGATGAATGGTGAGCGTCTGGTAGTATTCCTTTCCACCCTCCTCTCTGCACCATTGGGCTAGTGTATTGAACAAATGGGCATTGGTTCCTATGATAACTTGCACATCTCTATCCTCTTCTTCTGGATCGGGACACACAAGGGCGACTACTTGCACTTCTTTTTCAATCCCAGCCACTTCTCTTGGGAACTTGAGGTCCACTGTGATGTATCCGAGATAGGGATAGCTCTGTTCACTGAGGCCCCAGATGGTCAGTCCAGACAATGGATGTACCTTGACATCCGACAGATTCTCACGAAACCACTTCTCAAACACAATGGACACCTGGGAACCACTATCCAGTAGAGCAGTACACTTCTGTCCATTCAATAAGGCAGTCACATGAGGCGCTGGACCGACTAGGCCAGGTGGCAATATATTCCAGGTAGCAGGTGAGTTCCCCACAGCATTGGTACTAACTTTCTTTAGGGGGCCAGGGTGGGGTCTTCTGGTCCCCCTTTCTCGTTTCCCAAAGGCTTTTCAGGTTGTGGGGATTGCTTATATGATGACCTCTGATTCCATCTGGCTGGACACTGTCTAGCTATATGTCCAGGCCGACCGCACTCAAAACATCTTCTGGGGTCACCTCGACTCTCTATTTGCATTGGAGATGATGGATGCGAAGGCCTTGGGGCCTCTCTAGCTGTCTGGAGGGCTAACAGACGGTCTATCTGTTCCTTCTGCATTTGAAGGATCTTCAGCAACTCCACCTCTTTTGTACTGGTTTCCTGCTTCAGGCTAACAGTCTTTATCTTCTTGGCCACACCATCTCTAGCTTCGATTATAGCTTCCTCTTGTTTGACTTCATCGATTAGCTGGTTGAAAGAAGGAGCTGGGTTTCTAGTACAGTCTCCCCGAAGCTTCAATGCAACTGGGTCTAAAGACAGTGCTCCTCTTAGTAACTGTCGCATGCGACTCTCATCCACTTCACTGAGGGTCATTCCCCCTTTTTCCACAATGCGATAAATTAGCTTGTCCAGGCGGTATAGATATTTGGACAATCTCTCCCCCGGCTCTTGGCAGGTGTTTCTTAACTTGTAAAGGAGGTCAGTGGCATCTTCTGATGTTCCAAACTCTCTTTCCAGAGCCGCTAGATAGTTCCGTGCAGTAGCATTAGGGTCACACCGACGAGTGGCCTGCACAATCTCCATTGCTGGACCACGTAAACTCTCCACTATCCGTTGTCTCTTTGCAGTCTCAGGACAGTGCCACTCTTCAATATACTGGATTGCAGTGTCTTTCCACACCTCATAGGCATCTTCTCCAGTTGGAACAGGTTGGACACCTGAGAAAGGTCTCAATCTCCTATATCCACCATCATACTGGTTTCTTCCCAGTTGCTCCACGAGTTTATTCATAGCGACCAAAAATAATTGACTCTGCGTGTCAGAGGCTCCATCTAGGTCAAGAGGTGAATCATCTTGTCTTTGAATGTCAGGGGACTGTACAATGGGGCTCCTTGTCCTCTCTTCAGTAGGACTTGATTCTTGGGCAACTCTCATCCCCTCACTCGGTTTAAGAGGCAACACTACGCTCCAACGTTTGCTTCCCTCATAGGAAAAGACAGCAGGGATCAATCCTCTCTCCAACACAGCATTGCTCTCTAGCAGCACAGCATCATCCCGCCTGCCCAGTACATTTAGCCTCTGCATCCCTGTCAGCCCTGCAATTATCTTGGTAATCTGCTCATCTGGAACTTCATGCAGTTCACCGCACAAAACAAAACAGCATTCTGAATCTTTGGATAGTTGTTCACACCAACCATATACTTCTTCTGGCTTCAAACTAGCCATGGCGCCCACTTGGTAAGCAAATTCTAAGTTAGCTGTACGAATCTCAGCAGTGCACTCCACTGTAACACCCCTTTACCTGGGCTCTCTGGGTAATGGTGTGTATTTAACTCTTCTCGCTTTGCAATACTTCTCACCTTGTACTACTCTTGGTATTAGTGCCTCCACCCGAATCTTGACATGACGTGCTCTTCTGGGAAGTGTTCAATTTTGGAAACACCAGAGGGAGACTCGGGAAACCCCCTACCCACCACGTGCTTAGACCGACCCCACTACAGTAATACATCACACGGATATGTTGCAAAAGCCACCCTGGCACATTTATTAAAGGGTCTGGAATAGCAATTGCTTTTATGCATTTATATACAAGGGACTATAGTAGATCAATAAAAGAGGACATATACCAAAGGCATAGGAACATGTTGGTCAGTAATGCACACACATATCTAAAGGGTGTATAATGCAGTAATAAGAAAAATGAACATAACACATGAATCTGCTTTCTCCTGTCTGTCTGTCTGTCCCTTCCTGCACTTTCCTTTTGTATGCAGCTAACACCCTGGCCTTTGCAATCACTGACTGGGTAATGACAACTTAAACAGCAGTATCACAAGGAATTCCACACATACCACACACAGCATTAGACAATACATCCCCCACTATAGTGCACTGTTATTTCAGAGTTCCTTATCTTCTGCATGCTATAACTTGACGGAAAAGGTACTTTAACAGGTTCCAATTGGCACTTTCAGCAACGCTGGTACTTGTAGTTCCACAAACTGATTCTTGGTGAAATCACACACTTTGTTAGCCACTATTTATCAGTCTTTACCGAGAAACATAACACTGTAAACCGTTACTTATCTCACATTCCTCCAAAGTGTGTCCCTCTGCAAACTGTCCTCTCCAGGGGTCAAGAAGGAAGGTTTGAAATGCATTATCCTCTGTAGGCCACTTAACTTCATCAGACTGGGGTTCTCCCTCTCCGTAGGGCTCTTTCTGTACAGTCACGTGGACTTCTTCCCCAGTATTCTCCAGTCATTGTCAGCTGCATCTTAGCTATATGCCAGACATGGATCCTTCTCCCATCTCCTCCTTCACTCCTCTGGACAAAAGCATTCCATTCTGCACTCCCCCCTCCCCATGCCTTGTTTCCCCACCCCCCGACAGCCTCTGCGTGTCTCTCTGTATATCCTCTGAAACCCAAGGCTGTCTGGGAGATGTAGTCTCTATACACGAAATGGCCGGTGTCCAATTTCACATTTGCTGCCTGTCATAAGCGCTGGGCGCTACACTTATATAAGTGTTTTTCCCTGATATAGCTGCTGTATATATTTATCTGCCAAATTAGTGCTCCCCCTCTCTTGTTTTACCCTGTTTCTGTAGTTCAGGACTGCAGGGGAGAGTCAGGGAGCCTTCCTCCAACGGAGCTGTGAGGAAAAAATGGCGCCAGTGTGCTGAGGAGATAGGCTCCGCCCCCTTCTCGGCGGCCTTTCTCCCGCTTTTTTATGGAAAAATTGGCAGGGGTTAAATGCATCCATATAGCCCAGGAGCTATATGTGATGTATTTTTTGCCAAAAAAGGTGTTTTTATTGCGTCTCAGGGCGCCCCCCCCCAGCGCCCTGCACCCTCAGTGACCGGAGTGTGAAGTGTGCTGAGAGCAATGGCGCACAGCTGCGGTGCTGTGCGCTACCTTATTGAAGACAGGACGTCTTCTGCCGCCGATTTTCCGGACCTCTTCAGTCTTCTGGCTCTGTAAGGGGGCCGGCGGCGCGGCTCTGGGACCCATCCATGGCTGGGCCTGTGATCGTCCCTCTGGAGCTAATGTCCAGTAGCCTAAGAAGCCCAATCCACTCTGCACGCAGGTGAGTTCGCTTCTTCTCCCCTTAGTCCCTCGGTGCAGTGAGCCTGTTGCCAGCAGGTCTCACTGAAAATAAAAAACCTACTTTAAACTTTTACTCTAAGCAGCTCAGGAGAGCCCCTTAGTATGCACCCTTCTCGTTCGGGCACAAAAATCTAACTGAGGTTTGGAGGAGGGTCATAGGGGGAGGAGCCAGTGCACACCAGGTAGTCCTAAAGCTTTTACTTTTGTGCCCAGTCTCCTGCGGAGCCGCTATCCCCCATGGTCCTTTCGGAGTCCCCAGCATCCACTAGGACGTTAGAGAAATTGTGTTAAAAAAAAGAATAAAGAAATATTGTCTTTTGCTGTGGAACTACAGGTCCCAGCAAGTCTCCCTGCATGCTGGTACTCGGAGAGCTCACACTCACATATATTTTATCTACATCCCATGCCGCCATACACATCCCCTTGTCTACTAGAATCCATAGGATACCTGCAAGAAAAAAAAACTATATTCACTAGAGATGAGCGGGTTCGGTTTCTCTGAATCCGAACCCGCCAGAACTTCATGTTTTTTTTCACGGGTCCGAGCGACTCGGATCTTCCCGCCTTGCTCGGTTAACCCGAGCGCGCCCGAACGTCATCATGACGCTGTCGGATTCTCGCGAGGCTCGGATTCTATCGCGAGACTCGGATTCTATATAAGGAGCCGCGCGTCGCCGCCATTTTCACACGTGCATTGAGATTGATAGGGAGAGGACGTGGCTGGCGTCCTCTCCGTTTAGACACTTGATTTACTAATTTTGGGGAGCATTAGGAGTACTCAGTAGTGTACAGTGCAGAGTTTTGCTGATAGTGACCAGTGACTGACCACCACTTTTATTTATAATCCGTTCTCTGCCTGAAAAAAGCGATACACAGCACACAGTGACTCAGTCACATACCATATCTGTGTGCACTGCTCAGGCTCAGGCCAGTGTGCTGCATCATCTATTATCTATATATAATATTATATATCTGTCTGACTGCTCAGCTCACACAGCTTATAATTGTGGGGGAGACTGGGGAGCACTACTGCAGTGCCAGTTATAGGTTATAGCAGGAGCCAGGAGTACATAATATATTATATAGTGAGTGACCACCAGACACACAGTGCAGTTTATTTAATATATCCGTTCTCTGCCTGAAAAAAGCGATACACACAGTGACTCAGTCAGTCACATACCATATCTGTGTGCACTGCTCAGGCTCAGGCCAGTGTGCTGCATCATCTATATATATTATATATCTGTCTGACTGCTCAGCTCACACAGCTTATAATTGTGGGGGAGACTGGGGAGCACTAGTGCAGTGCCAGTTATAGGTTATAGCAGGAGCCAGGAGTACATAATATTATATTAAAATTAAACAGTGCACACTTTTGCTGCAGGAGTGCCACTGCCAGTGTGACTAGTGACCAGTGACCTGACCACCAGTATATATAATATTAGTAGTATACTATCTCTTTATCAACCAGTCTATATTAGCAGCAGACACAGTACAGTGCGGTAGTTCACGGCTGTGGCTACCTCTGTGTCGGCACTCGGCAGCCCGTCCATAATTGTATATACCACCTAACCGTGGTTTTTTTTTCTTTCTTTATACATACATACTAGTTACGAGTATACTATCTCTTTATCAACCAGTCTATATATTAGCAGCAGACACAGTACAGTGCGGTAGTTCACGGCTGTGGCTACCTCTGTGACGGCACTCGGCAGCCCGTCCATAATTGTATATACCAGTGACCTAACCGTGGTTTTTTTTTCTTTCTTTATACATACATACTAGTTACGAGTATACTATCTCTTTATCAACCAGTCTATATATTAGCAGCAGACACAGTACAGTGCGGTAGTTCACGGCTGTGGCTACCTCTGTGTCGGCACTCGGCAGCCCGTCCATAATTGTATATACCACCTAACCGTGGTTTTTTTTTCTTTCTTTATACATACATACTAGTTACGAGTATACTATCTCTTTATCAACCAGTCTATATATTAGCAGCAGACACAGTACAGTGCGGTAGTTCACGGCTGTGGCTACCTCTGTGTCGGCACTCGGCAGCCCGTCCATAATTGTATATACCACCTAACCGTGTTTTTTTTTTCTTTCTTTATACATACATACTAGTTACGAGTATACTATCTCTTTATCAACCAGTCTATATATTAGCAGCAGACACAGTACAGTGCGGTAGTTCACGGCTGTGGCTACCTCTGTGTCGGCACTCGGCAGCCCGTCCATAATTGTATACTAGTATCCAATCCATCCATCTCCATTGTTTACCTGAGGTGCCTTTTAGTTGTGCCTATTAAAATATGGAGAACAAAAATGTTGAGGTTCCAAAATTAGGGAAAGATCAAGATCCACTTCCACCTCGTGCTGAAGCTGCTGCCACTAGTCATGACCGAGACGATGAAATGCCAGCAACGTCGTCTGCCAAGGCCGATGCCCAATGGCATAGTACAGAGCATGTCAAAACCAAAACACCAAATATCAGTAAAAAAAGGACTCCAAAACCTAAAATAAAATTGTCGGAGGAGAAGCGTATACTTGCCAATATGCCATTTACCACACGGAGTGGCAAGGAACGGCTGAGGCCCTGGCCTATGTTCATGGCTAGTGGTTCAGCTTCACATGAGGATGGAAGCACTCAGCCTCTCGCTAGAAAACTGAAAAGACTCAAGCTGGCAAAAGCACCGCAAAGAACTGTGCGTTCTTTGAAATCCCAAATCCACAAGGAGAGTCCAATTGTGTCGGTTGCGATGCCTGACCTTCCCAACACTGGACGTGAAGAGCATGCGCCTTCCACCATTTGCACGCCCCCTGCAAGTGCTGGAAGGAGCACCCGCAGTCCAGTTCCTGATAGTCAGATTGAAGATGTCAGTGTTGAAGTACACCAGGATGAGGAGGATATGGGTGTTGCTGGCGCTGGGGAGGAAATTGACCAGGAGGATTCTGATGGTGAGGTGGTTTGTTTAAGTCAGGCACCCGGGGAGACACCTGTTGTCCGTGGGAGGAATATGGCCGTTGACATGCCAGGTGAAAATACCAAAAAAATCAGCTCTTCGGTGTGGAGGTATTTCACCAGAAATGCGGACAACAGGTGTCAAGCCGTGTGTTCCCTTTGTCAAGCTGTAATAAGTAGGGGTAAGGACGTTAACCACCTCGGAACATCCTCCCTTATACGTCACCTGCAGCGCATTCATAATAAGTCAGTGACAAGTTCAAAAACTTTGGGTGACAGCGGAAGCAGTCCACTGACCAGTAAATCCCTTCCTCTTGTAACCAAGCTCACGCAAACCACCCCACCAACTCCCTCAGTGTCAATTTCCTCCTTCCCCAGGAATGCCAATAGTCCTGCAGGCCATGTCACTGGCAAGTCTGACGAGTCCTCTCCTGCCTGGGATTCCTCTGATGCATCCTTGCGTGTAACGCCTACTGCTGCTGGCGCTGCTGTTGTTGCCGCTGGGAGTCGATGGTCATCCCAGAGGGGAAGTCGTAAGCCCACTTGTACTACTTCCAGTAAGCAATTGACTGTTCAACAGTCCTTTGCGAGGAAGATGAAATATCACAGCAGTCATCCTACTGCAAAGCGGATAACTGAGTCCTTGACAACTATGTTGGTGTTAGACGTGCGTCCGGTATCCGCCGTTAGTTCACAGGGAACTAGACAATTTATTGAGGCAGTGTGCCCCCGTTACCAAATACCATCTAGGTTCCACTTCTGTAGGCAGGCGATACCGAGAATGTACACGGACGTCAGAAAAAGACTCACCAGTGTCCTAAAAAATGCAGTTGTACCCAATGTCCACTTAACCACGGACATGTGGACAAGTGGAGCAGGGCAGGGTCAGGACTATATGACTGTGACAGCCCACTGGGTAGATGTATGGACTCCCGCCGCAAGAACAGCAGCGGCGGCACCAGTAGCAGCATCTCGCAAACGCCAACTCTTTCCTAGGCAGGCTACGCTTTGTATCACCGCTTTCCAGAATACGCACACAGCTGAAAACCTCTTACGGCAACTGAGGAAGATCATCGCGGAATGGCTTACCCCAATTGGACTCTCCTGTGGATTTGTGGCATCGGACAACGCCAGCAATATTGTGTGTGCATTAAATATGGGCAAATTCCAGCACGTCCCATGTTTTGCACATACCTTGAATTTGGTGGTGCAGAATTTTTTAAAAAACGACAGGGGCGTGCAAGAGATGCTGTCGGTGGCCAGAAAAATTGCGGGACACTTTCGGCGTACAGGCACCACGTACAGAAGACTGGAGCACCACCAAAAACTACTGAACCTGCCCTGCCATCATCTGAAGCAAGAAGTGGTAACGAGGTGGAATTCAACCCTCTATATGCTTCAGAGGTTGGAGGAGCAGCAAAAGGCCATTCAAGCCTATACAATTGAGCACGATATAGGAGATGGAATGCACCTGTCTCAAGCGCAGTGGAGAATGATTTCAACGTTGTGCAAGGTTCTGATGCCCTTTGAACTTGCCACACGTGAAGTCAGTTCAGACACTGCCAGCCAGGTCATTCCCCTCATCAGGCTTTTGCAGAAGAAGCTGGAGGCATTGAAGAAGGAGCTAAAAGGGAGCGATTCCGCTAGGCATGTGGGACTTGTGGATGCAGCCCTTAATTCGCTTAACAAGGATTCACGGGTGGTCAATCTGTTGAAATCAGAGCACTACATTTTGGCCACCGTGCTCGATCCTAGATTTAAAGCCTACCTTGGATCTCTCTTTCCGGCAGACACAGGTCTGCTGGGGTTGAAAGACCTGCTGGTGACAAAATTGTCAAGTCAAGCGGAACGCGACCTGTCAACATCTCCTCCTTCACATTCTCCCGCAACTGGGGGTGCGAGGAAAAGGCTCAGAATTCCGAGCCCACCCGCTGGCGGTGATGCAGGGCAGTCTGGAGCGACTGCTGATGCTGACATCTGGTCCGGACTGAAGGACCTGACAACGATTACGGACATGTCGTCTACTGTCACTGCATATGATTCTCTCAACATTGATAGAATGGTGGAGGATTATATGAGTGACCGCATCCAAGTAGGCACGTCACACAGTCCGTACTTATACTGGCAGGAAAAAGAGGCAATTTGGAGGCCCTTGCACAAACTGGCTTTATTCTACCTAAGTTGCCCTCCCACAAGTGTGTACTCCGAAAGAGTGTTTAGTGCCGCCGCTCACCTTGTCAGCAATCGGCGTACGAGGTTACATCCAGAAAATGTGGAGAAGATGATGTTCATTAAAATGAATTATAATCAATTCCTCCGCGGAGACATTGACCAGCAGCAATTGCCTCCACAAAGTACACAGGGAGCTGAGATGGTGGATTCCAGTGGGGACGAATTGATAATCTGTGAGGAGGGGGATGTACACGGTGATATATCGGAGGGTGAAGATGAGGTGGACATCTTGCCTCTGTAGAGCCAGTTTGTGCAAGGAGAGATTAATTGCTTCTTTTTTGGGGGGGGTCCAAACCAACCCGTCATATCAGTCACAGTCGTGTGGCAGACCCTGTCACTGAAATGATGGGTTGGTTAAAGTGTGCATGTCCTGTTTTGTTTATACAACATAAGGGTGGGTGGGAGGGCCCAAGGACAATTCCATCTTGCACCTCTTTTTTCTTTTCTTTTTCTTTGCATCATGTGCTGATTGGGGAGGGTTTTTTTGGAAGGGACATCCTGCGTGACACTGCAGTGCCACTCCTAGATGGGCCCGGTGTTTGTGTCGGCCACTAGGGTCGCTAATCTTACTCACACAGTCAGCTACCTCATTGCGCCTCTTTTTTTCTTTGCGTCATGTGCTGTTTGGGGAGGGTTTTTTGGAAGGGCCATCCTGCGTGACACTGCAGTGCCACTCCTAGATGGGCCCGGTGTTTGTGTCGGCCACTAGGGTCGCTAATCTTACTCACACAGCTACCTCATTGCGCCTCTTTTTTTCTTTGCGTCATGTGCTGTTTGGGGAGGGTTTTTTGGAAGGGACATCCTGCGTGACACTGCAGTGCCACTCCTAGATGGGCCCGGTGTTTGTGTCGGCCACTAGGGTCGCTTATCTTACTCACACAGCGACCTCGGTGCAAATTTTAGGACTAAAAATAATATTGTGAGGTGTGAGGTATTCAGAATAGACTGAAAATGAGTGTAAATTATGGTTTTTGAGGTTAATAATACTTTGGGATCAAAATGACCCCCAAATTCTATGATTTAAGCTGTTTTTTAGTGTTTTTTGAAAAAAACACCCGAATCCAAAACACACCCGAATCCGACAAAAAAAATTCGGTGAGGTTTTACCAAAACGCGTTCGAACCCAAAACACGGCCGCGGAACCGAACCCAAAACCAAAACACAAAACCCGAAAAATTTCAGGCGCTCATCTCTAATATTCACCTCCTCTGGTGTAGATCAGTCCTCTTCAGTCCATGTAGGCACCCACAGGGTTAAAAAAGAAATGCTATCATCCCGAACCATGACGGACTAGTAAAAGTGTATGTTTACACATTTCACTACACGAATGGTGTCCCTCCACGTGACTACTGTCAGTACAGGGACCTCTCAGCCAATCAGGGGCCGCTGCCTTGGCATCAGCTTCCTGATTGGCTTTGTACCCTGAGGGCACAGCCAATCGTGGCTTGCCCATAGGACTGAATGAAGATGCTTGTCTCCATTCACTCCTATTGTGAGAACTGTTAAATTGGCTTAACCACAAAGGTCAGCCCCAATTGACTTTGTGGTTTCCCATAAGAATATAGGATGAGACGGATTCAGTGTGATGTACCAGCGGCCAGGATGTCGGCCGTAAGTATACCAACAGCGGCATCCCGGCCACCAGTATGCTGGCAGTGGGGTGAGAGCAAGAAAGCCCCTTGCAGGCTCGCTGCACTCACCACTCTGCAAGCACAGTTATATTCTCCCTCTATGGATGTCGTGGATACCCCCAGAAGGAGATTAGCCTGTGTTGCCAGTACTCCAGCGTTGGCATTTCACCGCTTGTCGGGAATCTGGAGCCTGTATGGTGATTGCCGGAATCTCGATTGGCGGTATGTTAACCGCTTTTCGATGAGACTTATGTGGAATAATGAGTGACACACAGTAAGTACATAGGATGAGAATGAATAATGTGAGATAATGAGGACAGTACAGGGCAAGAGATGGATGGAGCAGGAAAGGTGATATAATAATAAATACAGTAGTAGTGTTCACTCTAGGAGTGAAAAGGGGCAGGGCGCCGGACTCAGAGGGGCACATGTGCGCGCGCGTCCGAAATGGGGGCGCGGCCACGCAAATTAGGGGGCGTGGCCACGCCTCCGTCATTTTAGGGGGCGGTGCGGCCCACAGACGCTACTATAGAGAGCGTCTGTGGCCGCCGACGTCACTGTTGGGGGCGTGCCCAGCACCTCAGTCGGTGCTGGGCTTCCACCAGCCCTCTCCCAATGCGCGAATGGATGCCGCGTGCATGCGCACGGCATCTATACACGCCGGGAGGGCAGGGAGCGGGCTGCTGTTCTAGCAGGGCGCCGCAAAAGGGGCAGGGCGGGTTTTGCCTGTTAAAAAACGGGCAGGGCGCGGCGCCCTGCTAAAACAGCCTAGAGTGAACACTAAGTAGATCAGGTGAGTGGAGCTACACATCCTAGCATGCCTGGCCTGTCGTCAGTGACTATGGAGCTGTACTCACAGTGACAGCAGGAGCCTCACCCCAGATCCCTGCTGCTCCCAGTGCCACTACCTCCTTTTATGTTTTTTACTAATAGGCATACTGTGTCAGGGATTGCAGGATGCATTACTGCATAAAATATAATTTTGTGTAAGTAAATAGAAAAACAATATTTAAAATCAATGTTTCTATTTAGATAATCTCTTGGTTGAAATACCACAATCAGCTCCCTATCACATGTTATACTGTAAACCAGTTTATTTTCCTCCTGTTACACAAGAAAATAGGATTTTAATTACCTACCGGTAAATCCTTTTCTCGTAGTCCGTAGAGGATACTGGGGTCCATTTAGTACCATGGGGTATAGACGGGTCCACTAGAAGCCATGGGCACTTTAAGAATTTGATAGTGGGGGCTGGGTCCTTTCTCTATGCCCCTCCTACCAGACTCAGTCTAGGTAAATGTGCCCGTGGAGATGGACATACTTTGAGAGAAGGATAGATAAGGATTGTGGTGAGATTCCGAACCAGCGCACACAACAAGAGGAAAGCCAAGCTAACCAAACTTGAAACAGGAACAGCAACGGCTGAACCAACATTACTTAACCAAGTAACAGTGCAGGAAGAACGAAGCACTGGACTACGAGAAAAGGATTTACCGGTAGGTAATTAAAATCCTGTTTTCTCTTATGTCCTAGAGCAGGGGTGGCCAACCTGTGGCTCTTGAGCTGCATGTGGCTCTTTCTTTCTTTAAATGTGGCTCCCGACACTTGAAGTCACATTACCACAATAGATCCGGTAACCACTGCACTCCAAAAAGACACGCGGAAGCACTATGAGGGCTGTGGACTGAGGAAGCCAGATACTAGAGATAAAACACCCACCATCAAACAGAGGATCCTTAAGCCCCTTTCACATCGCCAATGCAGGATCCCAGCCGGGAATTAGAAACAGACCTTCCCGGGTGGGATCCGGCATTGGACCCTAACAGGTGGCTTCTCGGCCCGGCAATTTGCTGGGTTGGTTGCCATAGCTGCGGGGAGGGGGGGGTGGAGGGGGCGGGGCACGGTAGCCTCCTTTCCCTATGTAGAAATCGGATCCCATGGATCCCATCGACCCGGGAACCCGATTACACTGCCACTGACCTAGTATTCAACTCAGGAATAACACTGCTTATAACCCGGGTTGAATTATCGGGTCAGGCAACCCAGGAATTCGACCATGGCCAATTCACACCGCACACCAACCCGGGTCGATACCGGGATATTTGTGCGGTGTGAAAGGGATAATAAGGAGCTGCCACAATGGCCTGAGCAGGAATGACACATGGGAAAGCTGGATGAAGTGACATAGGAGGGTGCTAGCAGGAGTGACACGTAGGGAAGCTGACTGGACTCACACAGCAGGGTGCTGGCTGAAGTGACACATGGGAGAGCTGAAGTGTACTATGTGAATCGTCTTTCATTATATTTTATATGGTTCTGGCTTTTTCAATTATTTTATGCGGAAGTGACTTCTTCAATGTATTTTATGTTGGATCTGGCTTTAAAAATATATTTATGTGGATCTAGATTTTTCAATGTATATTATACCAGGGCGTGGCCTAGCGGGCACAAGACCACACCCCATTTGTGCATGCTTACCTTCGGCTCTTTGACGTACCTAACAAGATTTTTTGGCTCTTTGACTCTGACTGGTTGGCCACCCCTGTCCTGTACCTAAGCTCCCAAACCGAGTGGGAGAGTGCTGAGGTTCCTGCAGAACTGATTGACCAAACTGAAGGTCCTCAGAGGCCAAAGTATTGAACTTGTAGAACTTAGCAAACGTGTTCGAACCTGACCAAGTAGCTGCTCGGCAGAGCTGTAAAGCCGAGACACCCCGGGCCAGAGCCAGCCATAGGCATAGGCAAACTAGGCAATTGCCTAGGGCATTTGATATGCATAGGGGCATCAGCAGCTTCCGCTGATTAAAATGATATGCGGCATGCCTATATTCTGTGTGTAGCATTTCATATGCAGATACAGCCACAGTCTCACACAGTATATAGGCATGCCACATATCATTTTAATCAGCAGAAGCTGCTTGTGCATCCTAGCCACATATCAATGCAAATTAGATGCATTTTCACAAAAAAAGGTGCCCGACATTAGCATTGAGGCAAGATTTATGAGGACACATCTGTATCCAAGCAGAAGCAGAGGTCACAGTGTTAGTGGCAGTGTGATTGCTGTGTGGCGTAATTGGAATTGGGGTTACTATTGTGTGGCCATGACCCTTACAGCAAAAACACACCCCTTTTTGGGCTGTGCACCAAATGTGCGAACTGTTCCTATTTAAAATATAGGGGGTACAAACACCAAAATAAGGACTGCTATGGGTGAGGGGTGATGGTGCTGGAAAGAGATGCAAGGTCAGAGGTGGAAGCAGCGGTGGTGCTAGGGGGCACCAGCCAAAATCTTGCCTAGGGCATCATATTGGTTAGGGCCGGCTCTGCCCCGGGCAGCCGCCCAGGAAGAATCCACCGACCTAGTAGAGTTGGCCTGTACAGATTTTGGACACGGCAAACTTGGAATGGAATAAGCATGCTGGATAGTAAGTCTGATCCAGCGTGCAATTGTCTGCTTTGAAGCAGGACACCCAATCCTATTGGGATCATAAAGAACAAACAGCGAGTCAGTCTTTCTGTGACGAGCTGTTCTTTTCACATACACCTTCAAAGCCCTCACAACATCCAAAGACTTTGAAGTAGTAGAGGTGTCGGGACAACCGGAACCACAATAGGTTGGTTGATGTGAAATGGGGACACCAATTTAGGAAGAAATTGCTGACGAGTTCTGAGTTCAGCTCTGTCCTCATGGAAAATTAAATAGGGACTTTTGTGAGACAAAGCCCCCAGCTCCAACACACATCTTGCTGAAGCCAAGGCCAACAGTGTGACGGTCTTCCACGTGAGATATTTTACGTCCACCTCCTGTAATGGTTCAAACCAGTCCGATTGGAGGAAATGCAGCACCATATTGAGATCCCAAGATGCAAAACACCTTTCAAGAACGTCTGAACCTCAGGGAGAGAAGCCAATTGTTTCTGAAAGAAAATGGACAAGGCCGAAATCTGGACTTTTTTGGAGCCCAGACGCAGGCCCACATCCACGACTGCCTGCAGAAAAAGCAGGAAACGTCCCAGCTGAAATTCCACTGCAGAATAATTTCTGCTCTCACACCAAGAGACGTATTTCTTCCAAATACGATGGTAATGCTTAGATGTTACCCCCTTCCTGGCTTGGATCATAGTCGGGATAACCTTGTTAGGGATCCCTCTACTGGCTAGAATCAGCCGTTCAACTTCCATGGATTCAAACGTAGCCATGGTAAGTCCTGATAGACGAACGGGCCCTGTTGCAGAAGATCCTCATGAAGAGGTAGAGGCCACGGATCTTCAAGGAGCATCTCCAGAAGGTCTGCATACCATGCCCTTTGCGGCCAGTCCGGAGCAATGAGTATTGCTTGCACCTTTTCCATTTTTATTCGTTTTAGAATTGTTGGAATCAGAGGAAGTGGAGGAAACACAGACACCATCTGATAGACCCATGGAGTTGTCAGGGCGCCTGTGGGTCACTCAATCTGGAACAATACCTCCTGAGCTTCTTGTTGAGACGAGAGGCCGTCATGTCAATCTGTGGATATCCCCATCGACTTGTCAAGCACCTAAGCACTTCCGGTGAAGGTCCCACTCCCCTGGGTGCAGGTCGTGTCTGCTGAGGAAGTCTGCTTCCCAGTTGTCTACTCCCGAAATGAAGACCGCTGATGACGCCACAACATTTCTTTCGGCCGAGAGACTTCTTGACACCTCTGAAATTGCTGCTCTGCTTTTTGTTCCACCCTGTCGGTTTATGTACGTTACTGCAGTCACATTGTCCGACTGGACCTGAATTTCCCAACCTTGAAGAAGATGTGAGGCCTGCAGAAGGGCGTTGTATATGGCCCTGAGTTCCAGAATGTTGATTGGAAGGATGACTTCCTGTCTTGACCATCTTCCCTGAAACTGCACCTCCTGAGTGACTGCTCCCCAACCTCTGAGGCTTGCATCTGTGGTTAACAGAATCCAGTTCTGAATTCCGAACCCCCACCCTGCGACGAGGTGAGAAGACTGTAGCCACCACAGTAGGGAGATCCTGGCCTTTTGCGACAGACGGATCCTCTGGTGCATGTGAAGATGCGATCTGGACCATTTGTCCAACAGATCAAGCTGGAAGGGTCTTGCATGAAACCTTCCATGTTGAAGTGCCTTGTAAGAGGTCACCATTTTCCCCAGAAGGCGAATGCACAGATGCACTGACACCCGGGTTGGCTTCATGACATACCAAACCATCAACTGGATTACCAATGCCTTTTCCAATGGAAGGAACACCTTTTGTGACTCCGTGTCCAGTATCAGTCCCAGGAATGGGAGCTTCCGTATTGGCTCTAGGTGAGATTTCAGAAGGTTCTGAATCCACGCGTGATCCTGGAGGAGTTTGGTTAAGAGAGCAATGCTGTCCAGCAACCTTTCCCTGGACGGCGCATTTATCAGGAAATCGTCCAGGTACGGAATTATGTTCACTCCCTGTTTGCGAAGTATAAACATCATCTCTGCCATCACCTTGGTGAACACCCTCGGTGCTGTGGAGAGACAAAATGGCAGGGCCTGGAACTGGTAGTGACAGTCCTGCAGTGCAAACCGGATATAAGCCTGATGAGGTGGCCAGATCGGAATATGAAGAGACACTAGGAATTCCCCCTTTTCCAGACCTGAGGTCACCACTCTCAGAGACTCCATCTTGAATTTGAACACTCGTAAGTACGGGTTCAAAGACTTGAGCTTCAGAATTGGTCTCAATGAACCGTCGGGCTTCAGTACTACTAACAAGTTGGAATAGTACCACTTGTTTAGTAGATGAGGTCGAACTGGAACAATGACCTGAGTCTGTACAAGTTTTTGGATGGCATGCTGTAAAGTTATCTTGTGAAAATGGCAAGCCTGATTTGAAGAATCTGTGAGGTGGGAGCTTTTGGAACTCCAGTCTGTAGCCCTGGGAAATAAGATCTATGACCCAGGGATCCTGGCATGAATTTGACCAGATATGACTGAAAAATTGTAGTCGGGCTCCCACCTGACAGCCTTCCAGGCATTGCGGTCCACCATCATTCTGAAGTCTTTGTGGAAGCAGAGCCTGAGCCCTGTTCCTGAGTACCTGCTGTTGCTGTTTTGTGTGGTTTACCTCTTGCGCCGCTGGAGGACGTAGAAGCACATCTGGATTTGACCTTAAAGTTAGCCATCCAAAAGGATTATAACTTATAAGAATAAGTCTTCTTGGTTGGGGGGGCTGCAGAAGGAAGATACATAGACTTACCCGCAGTAGCTGTGGAGATCCATTTGTCTAATTCATCTCCAAACAAGGCCTATCCTGTGAATGGTAGGCCTTCCATGCCTTTCCTGGAGTCCACGTCAGTAGTCCACTGGCATAGCCACAAGCCCCTGTGTGCTGACACTGCCATAGCGCTGGTGCATGCGTTATGCACGCCTGTTTCCCTTTATGGTTTCCACCATAAAGTTTGCAGAGTCCTGTATATGCTGCAGGAGTAAGACAACATCCCCCCTAGATAAGGAATCTAACCCCTCAATTAGGTTACCTGACCATTTAGCAATGGCTTTGGTGATCCAAGCACATGCACTAGTGGGTCTTTGGGACACTCCAGCAGCTGTGTACAATGATTTGAGTGTAGTCTCAATTTTACGATCAGCCGTGTCTTTCAGGGAGGCTGCACCAGGAACAGGCAATACAATTTTACATGACAGCCTAGAGACTGATGCGTCCACTATCGGTGGATTTTCACATTTTTTCCTATCCTCCAGAGGAAAAGGAAAAGATGAGAGCAACCTTTTAGGGGTCTGAAACTTCTTATCAGGATTAACCAATATTTCTTCAACCAGGGTATTCAATTCCTTTGACACAGAAAGAGTAACTGAGGACATCTTTTTTACATTAAATAAGATTTCTCACACTCCTCTGACACCGTATCAGGAATATGCAGAATATCTCTGATAGCCTCTATAAGAGCCTCTATTCCCTGTGACAGAGCTGCACCCCCCCCCCCTCTTCCCCTCTGAGTACACCTCCCCCTCCTCCATGTCTGACCTGTCAGCATCAGAGTCAGACTGCAGGATGGGCCAGAGATCGCTTTTGCGGACAAATGGGAGGGGATTGAGACGCTGTTTTGGGGACTGAGTCTCTACTCATAAACTCATCCACAGTCTGTTTTAAGTATTGTGTCTTTTTCTCAATACGAGACAATTTTGTAGAAAGAGTGGACATTATTCCTTTAAGAGAATCAACCCATTCCGGTTCAGTCCCACTATTCTGTGAACCCTCCCCGTCCTCCATGTCTGACCTGTCAGCGTCAGAGTCAGACTGCAGGATATGGGCCAGAGATCGCTTTTGCGGACAAATGGGAGGGGATTGAGACGCTGTTTTGGGGACTGAGTCTCTGTTCATAAACTCATCCACAGTCTGTTTAAAGTATTGCGTCTTTTTCTCATTGCGGGACAATTTTGTAGAAAGAGTGGACATTATTCCTTTAAGAGAATCAACCCACTCCGGTTCAGTCCCGCTATTCTGTGAACTCTGAGTACCCAGTAGTGAGCCCCCTGTACAAGAAACACACTCTTTGCCTGACCTAATGAAAATGTGACAGCACACACACACACACACACACACACACACACACACACAGAGGAAAAGGTTAAGCACAAGTAGCCCACAAAGAGCCCTTCAGGGAGACATAGAGTTGTTTGGAGCCAGCCCCCACCGTGCCCATACCGCTAATGCCAAGCTTAGCCGGGTCGCAGACTAAGTACCCTGATAGGGGACGACTTAGTACACTAATAGTCGCTCCCCCCTGCTATGACCCCCTGGTACCGCTGAGGTAATTTGGAGTTACGCTGGAGGAGCTGCGCATCCCTGTCAGTCAGCGTCTGTGTCTACTGCAGAGTTAAAATGGCGCTGGTGAGCTGCTAAATCCTTTCATAGTGAAGCCCCGCCCCTTCAATGGTGTGCGGTCTTCCCACTTTTTTTATACTGGCTGAGGTAATTTTTGTGCTTAAAATGGAGCAGAACCGTTTTAAGGCTGTGTTTGCCAGTTTGGGTACTGTGTATAGTGTACTGAGATGCAGTTGTGTATTGTGTCTGGAGACGCATTCCACCAAGTTTAGAAGCTGTGCGTGTCCATACCCTCATGCCGTCATAATAGCCGGCACCCCACTAACCGGGATACTGGCTCAGTACTCACCACTCTTCATTCTTCTGGCTCTGTTAGGGGTGGCGGCGTGCTGTGGGAATATACGCTCGCTGTGGTGGGGCTTGCGAATAGTTCCCTCAGGAGCTCAGTGTCCTGTCAGCGGGGAATGGGACCATTAACCCTTCAAAAGGTTGGGCCGTTTCCCCCTCCTAAGTCCCACGAAGCAGGCAGGCTGGTGCCAATTAGCCCTGCCTGAAAATAGCAAACATAGAAAATAAATGCAGAAAACTCTTCAGGAGCTTCCTTCAGCGTGACCAGCTCCTCCGGGCACATTTTTTAAACTGAGTCTGGTAGGAGGGGCATAGAGGGAGGAGCCAGCCCACACTATCAAATTCTTAAAGTGCCCATGGCTCCTAGTGGACCCATCTATACCCCATGGTACTAAAAGGACTCCAGTATCCTCTAGGATGTAAGAGAAAATAAAGTTATATGACAGATAAAAATGAGTAGTGAGTGAATTAACATTATATTATCATAATAGCAAGCACTGGTGCTATCTTTCACAAAAACATCTCTGCAGCAGAATCCTCACCCTAATGAATATAACCAAACTTACAGTCACACAAACATGACAAACTCAGCTACTCTGTTGGTGAAAGACCATTGCAGCGACAACATCGCCAGTCACCTCTGCAGCTCAGGGGTCTCCCTACACTCCAACAGGCTTATAGTACATAGCATACTGCTTTACCAAATCGCTGAGGAGTAGGGATGGACATCAGAAGCCCACCATGAAATGATGGCTGGCCTTCCGCCATCAAATATTTTGATGCAATGGTAAATGACCATTGCATTAATAGAATTCAATAGAAAAAAAATCATATGATTTGATCATATGCAAAAAAAAACTAAAAACAATTTGCACATGCAAACCACTGCAGCGTGGCCAGCCGGGGATGAGACTGGGAATGGGACCATCGGAAATGCTTACCATTTGATAGTAGCAAACATCAGAATGCCGCCATTAAATGGTAATATCACTGCCATCGCAACAAAACCATCAATGGTTGCAAACCATTGCGAAGCGATGTCCATCTCTACTTAGGGGTCGTAGAAGATGCTCTTAATGCTGTAAGTTGTCACTTCCTCTGGGTGACTTGTTAGAACTCGTGGAGATGTGGAGCCTCCGCTGCCAGGTAGGACCACCAGTCTAGCATATATCTGGCTACCACTCCTCTTTTCTTTTTCGGCTGTTCCCCTCTACTCCATGCTGACCACCTCCCAGAGAATCAGTGTGCAGTGGCCGCCGGGAAGAGGAGCTATGATGGGCATGGTGTTTCCTGACTGTATGTGGCTGACTGGGTGCAGCTCATCCTCCTGTCCGGAGTGCAGCATCAGTACAATAATTTGACACCATGATCACTCCGTCACTGGTTACCTCTACATGATCTGCCCCAGTCTCCGTCATCCCTTTACATTTCCTGCAACAACTTGAGTTTCTGGGCAAAATAGAGGAGGCGAAGAAACACTGATTGAATGTGATTGGCATGTACTCCTTCTCATGTTGCAGGCCTGCAGCAAATAGCCCAGTTCTGTAACTATCTCTGGAGTAGTTTTTTTGTGTGTAATTAGCTTTATTAGCAGTATACCAGGCTCTTGTAAAACTTGTAAAATCTTAGTTACCATGGCATCCTGGCCCCCGGGATTTTCCAAGCCCGGTTCTAGGAAATGGGAAGGGCCAAAATTTAACTCAGGGCAATCATGGGTGCACGGTTAGGGGCGGGCACTAGCTTTATTTGAAGGAGAATAAACCTGGAAGTAGAACAGGACAGTATCCTACCCTTTCCCATGTTAACTATATTGTTTCCTTGTAAGGGAACAGAAAGCAGTGGCGTAACTATGGCCCCGCAGCCACTGCGATCGCTTGGAGGCGCAGGGCTGTGGGGGAACCGCTTCCGCCACCATTGATTGTTTTGGGAAGGACATGGAGGGAACAGTGCGCGCCTCTCCTGTGTGTCCCTCCTGGGTCTCCGGCAGCACCTGCATGACTGTTAAATGAAGTGATGGTTCGTGAGCTCTGATTGGCTCACGAACTGGCACTTCATTTGACAGACACGCCGCTGGAGACACAGGAGAGATACACAGGAGAGGCACGCACTGTGCCCTCCGGCTCCTTCTGAAAACGCACAGCAGCGGGGGAGTCCCGGGGAAGGGGAGTGTACCTGGCACTAGGGGGGCATATTTGGCACTGGGGGGTATATGTGTACCTGGCACTGGGGGGGGCATATTTGGCGCTGGGGGGTATATCTGTACCTGGCACTGGGGGGCATGTTTGGCACTGAGGGTATATGTGTAGCTGGCACTGGGGGGGGGGGCATATTTGGCACTGGGGGTATATGTGTACCTGGCACTTGGGGGGTGTATTTGGCACTGGGGGTATATGTGTACTTGGCACTGGGGGTATGTGTGCAGCTGGCACTGGGGGGGTGGGGGCATATGGGGCACTGGGGGCATATGTGTATCTGGCACTGTGGGGGAATATCTGTCACTAGGGGCATAAGTGGCACTGGGAGCACAGCCCTAGCAACAAGCATTACACCCTGCTCACAAGCACAACACCCAGCTCATGAAATCCCTGGCAACAAGCATTACCCCCTAGCAACAAGCATGACACCCAGTGCATGAAACCACTGGCAATGAATATTACTCCCTGGCAACAAGCTTGAAACCCAGCACATGATACCTCTGGCAACAAGCATAACTCCTACCGCATGAAACCCCTGGCAACGAGCATGACACCCTGAGCATGAAAACCTCTGGCACCGTGCATGGAACCAAGAGCATTAAACCCCTGGCAACGAGCAGGTAATTTAAAAGTAATTAGAAGCCTTACTGTAGGACTTAATGCGTAATGGGCATTGCGGTGTGTGGCATAATGTATCACGGACATTGCGGTGTGTGTCATAATGTGTCACAGGCATTACGGTGTGTGGTATACTATATCACGGGCATTGTGGGATGTGGTATAATGTCTTGGGGCATTGCAGTGTGTGGTATAATGTATAATGGGCATTGAGGTGTGTTGCATAGGGTATAACGGGCATTGCGGTATGTGTCACAGGCATTACAGTGTGTGGTATACTATATCACGGGCATTGTGGTATGTGGTATAATGTCTCAGGGTCATTGCAGTGTGTGGTATAATGTATCACGGACATTGCAGTGTGTGGCATAATGTATCACGGACATTGCGGTGTGTTTGTCATAATGTGTCACAGGCATTATATGTGCTATAATGTATCAGGGGCATTGCAGTGTGTAACATAATGTATAACGGGCATTGCGTGTCATAATGTGTCACAGGCATTACGGTGTCTGGCATATTGTGTCATGGGCATTATTGTGTGTGGCATAATGTCTAAGGGCCATTGCAGTATGTGGAAAAATGTATAATGGGCAGAACTATAAGGAGGAAAAATGACAAATAATGTAAGAGGCATGAATCAGGATTATTATTTTCCCTGTGGTGGCCAACGTCTGGGTGTGCAGGTTTCAAAACTAGGGTATAAGGTAGTCTTTTCCTGCAATGCCACGCCCCTTTATGCAAAGCCATGCCCATTTCAGCAATGCCGCGCCCCTTTTTGTGGCGTGCACAGAATCATCGCTTTACTAGTGGCAATCACGGGGGGGCACCAAAGAATGTTTTGGCTTGGGGGAGAAAAATTTCTAGTTACGCCACTGACAGAGAGGCAAATAAAATAAAACCTCTGATTGGGGGCACTCTTGAAATATGTTTTTTATTAAAACTACTAAAACTTTTCATTCTTAATTTAGAATAATCGAAGTAATTTAAAAACTTTACATTTTTTAGAGAGAGAAAGACAATCTCTCTTCTATGACTACAATCAGGGCCGGATTAACAATGGGGCGGGTGGAGCTGCAGCTCCAGGCCCCCCATAAAAATAGGCCCACAGAATAGGCCCACAAGATATCTAGGCTCAGGCTGCAGTAGACAGGAATTTTTGCTGCTGCTACAGCAACCTGCCACTGCTGCCAGCAGCCGTCGGAAGCTCCGCCCCCTCTTTCCGCGACCGCCCGCGTCCCTCTCCTCCTCCCCGTGGCTCAAACGCTGGCGGCCGGCATAACTTGCTGGCGCAGGAAGGCTTCCCTACGCTGTGGTGTCCTGGTACCTCCTCCGCGCCATGTGACAATACTGCTCTGCTGTGACTCCCAGCACCGTGAAGGCGGCCCGGCGGGTGGGTGAGGTAAATGATCCGAGTCCTATCTCCTATCCTGCTACAGTGCTGCTGCTCATCGGCTGGCTGCTGTTTGAATGCACTGAAAAGATTAAAATATATGCAGTCTATGTGTATATACATTATATGTGTGTGTGTGTAGTGCAGTGTAAGCCGTTTGTGCTGGTGCTGTAACCCTGTGTGTGCTGTAGCAGGGCAGTGTAACCCTGTGTGTGCTAGTTCTGTAACAATGTATGTGCTGTGCAGGGCAGTGTAACCCTGTGTGTGCTTGTATAGGGTAGTGTAACCCTGGGAGTGCTGGTGCAGTGTGGTGTAACCATGTGTGTGTTGGTGCAGTATGATGTACTCCTGTGTGTGCTGGTGCAGTGTAACACTGTGTGTACTGCCCTGTATGGTGTAACCCTGTTTGTGCTGGTGCAGTGCAGTGTAACCCTGCGTGTACTGGTGCTGTGCGGTGTAACCCTGTGTGTGCTGTAGTAGTGCGGCATAACATATGGCATGTGTATGTATATGAAGAATGTATATTATCACAGTATATTGGGTTTATGTGTATATACATGGTATGTGTGATACCCTGAAACTGCAGCCCAAATCAACTGTGGCACTACAGGTGCCAGCATGACTTTAATAAAAGTAAAATGTTTGCTGGAGTTGCATAAGCACTGTGCCAGCAGCCTACAGCTTGCAGCACAGAAGGAGTTAACAGCACAGCTCATAGCTATACAGATCAGTCTGCAAAATGCAAAGGGCATGACTCACTCATTTGCAGACTCAGAGCGGGAAACTGAGAGCGGGAAAGACAGAGCGGGAAATCCCAGATTTAGAATGTGACCCTGGGAATGCAAGGTTATAAAAAGGTTGTCCTGCAGTGAGACACAACACAGCTACAACAGAATGAGAGCAGCAGAGCAGAGAGCAGACAGACAGTGAGGAGAAGCACATGTTTTAGCTAGCTGAAGTGTGGTGGATTAACCAGAAAGATGTAGCCCCAGTGAGGGCTCCCCACATGTTTAGGTGGGGAGTGATGCCAGCCACAGCAAAGCATTTGACAGAGGGAGACATCGCAGTGTGAGAGCAGCAGTATGCAGAATCCAGTGAAAGGGTGATGCCAGGAGAGAAGTGTGCTAAAGGTCTCAAGAGGTATCTGGGTGAAGTGGTCGGAAGCCACGCGGCGTGAGTAAGCGCCCCCCATGGAAAAGTATCTCGAGAGGTATCTGGGTGAAGTGGTCGGAAAGCCACGCGGCGTGAGTAAGCGCCCCCAAGGAAAAGAATCCTCGCTAAGTAAAAGAGAGAGAGACTGCAACCTGATGTGTAGCACTACTGGTCACAGAATGCTCTGGTATGTACTGATGTTCGCTATAAATATGCCGCTGCGACTAAGCGATGCGCTGGAGGAGGTGCCCTGATATGGGATCCACTGTAACTTATGCTTTGTGCTGGAGGAGTGTTCATAAGTTATCCCTGCAATATCTCTGTTTGATGTTTAAATAAACTTTATGCTGTTTTTCTGAGATGGACTGGCGCCCAATTCTTTATGCGCTGCACCGACACCTGTAGTCCACACCCACAATGTACTTGTAGTTAAACACCTGATTCTTCAGGGGACCCTCTGGTAACAGTGCCTGAACCCATGACAAGCCGGGGCAAAGTAAGTGTGGTGTACTATACACAGTGACTGCAGATTTTGCATACTAGATACCAGTAGGGTATTACATATGTGTATATATGTATTGCACAGTGGGGGTATGTGCATGTATAGGATATGTATAATGGGGAGGGGCTTGTGTATATATGTGAGGGGTGTATATTAAGAGGAATATGTATACAGTCCAGAGGGATTTATGCAAATGGGGGGCGTATGTGAATGTACAGGAGGGATATATATATATATATATATATATTGGGAGTTATGTGTATATACTGGAGGGGTGTATATTTGCATATGGGGAGGTACAATAGGACACTGGAGCAAGAGGTCAGGTACCCACGCATAAGGCTGGAGACACCAATATTCCCCTGATCCCAAATAGTTGATGCCATTGGCAGAAGGGACATGACTGGAGTGACGAAGGTAATGGCTCCGGCTACGTCAGGTTGAGAGATTCAGGGAAGCTACTGGGATAGCAGCCTGGAATCATCTGTAATATGCTGCGGATCAGCGGGAACTTCTGTCCGAAGAGATGATGGGGGAAGATTGGTAGCAGGGATGGCAGATGTGATGATGTGTGTGTGCAATACAGTTGGCTTATTGTATTTTTTTGGTACTTCTGAAGTGCATTATATGTTTAAGGTAGCTACAGAACACAATGGGAGGGATTCAATTAACATCGTTGGGATGTAGCTCCTGGGTTAAGTGCCTGGAGCTATTCAATCTCTTTCACGGTAAACCCGCTACTAGCGGATTTCTGTTCACACCCTCCTGATGGGTGGTATTCAGTATGCGGCTGTTGGAATCCCGGCGCCCAGTATACCACCGCCGGAATCCCGACACCCGGCATACCGATAACTATTCTCCCTCTAGGGGGTCCACGACCCCCCTGGAAGGAGAACAAATAGCGTGGTTACCGCGGTGCGTGTAGTGTGCCACCGTGCTCACCCGCAAGGGGCTCATTTGCACTCACCCCGCTGTCGGCATGCTGGCAGTCGGGATTCCAGCGCTGGTATGCTGGGCGCCGGGAACCCGGACGCCGGCAAAACATACTACACCCCTCCTGAGGGTGCGAGCAGAAATCTGCATTAAATACTGCCTTAAGGTTAGCTGCGATGTTACTGCATGCAGTAATAGCATCGTGCCCAGTACTTACTCCAGGAGATACAGTTTATTGCATCATTCGCAGTGAGGTGCGACTCCTGGGTTAAATGCCAGATGCAATGCAGTCAACTGAATAGCTCCGGCAACTTCTACATCCCCACAATGATGCTTGCATTCCCTCCAATGTGTATTTATTAGTGATGAGCGGATTCGGTTACTGCTATTTTATGTATTGTATTGTATTGCTATAGATACAAAGCAAGCAGCACTTTGCAAAAATGTCAATAACAAAAAAAAAGTAGGTGCCCTCCAACCTGGTGCATATAGTAACGGACCAGTAATACAAACATCTCTCCAGCAGTTGCACTCTATGGAGAAAAATTACCACAACAATTGTAGACAGTAACCAGCGTTTCAGTGTTACTGCAGTATTTTGGTCACTGACAGAGGTGCGACTGAGATGCAGAGTATCAGAAATAAATGTGCTAGGCTTTCCTAGTCAGTGACTGGGAGGTGACTATTAATGTGTGCAAACACTGGGCCTAATGGGATCGGTATGAAATACCTCCAATCAAAATCCCGACGTTCAAAATCCCGACACCAATTGACCGATGGTCAAAATCCCGACAAGGTCAAAATCCCGACATGGACAAAATACCGACATTTAAAATACAGACAAGGTCAAAATACCGACATGTAAAATGCCGACAGGTCAAAATACCGACATGCATTTTTTGTTTGTTTTTTGTGTGAAAGTTGACATAAGTCAACATGGACACCATATAAAGTGTGCCGCGTCCCCTCGCATGGCTCGCTGCGCTCGCCATGCTTCGGGCACACTATTATATTCCCCCTCCAGGTCCACTGGGATGGTAAAGTATGAACAAGTCGGTTTCAATAAAAAAAATCATGAAAAACACGTCAGTATTTTGACCTGTCTGCATTTTACATGTCGGTATTTTGACCTTGTCGGTATTTTAAATGTCGGTTTTTTTGTCCATGTCGGGATTTTGACCATGTCGGGATTTTGACCATCGGTCAATTGGTGTCGGGATTTTGAACGTGGGGATTTTGATTGGAGGTAAACAGACTGCATCCCGGCCTAATTCACACCTGATCACTGTTGTGTGAAATCGCACAGTGGCCGATTATCGAACAACTACTGTGACAAGAACACTGGGATAGTGTTTGAGGGCAGGTATATTTGTCCCAGGTTCTTGTCTTACATGTTTTAGAAAATGTTAACTTCTAGGAAAAATGCTTTTTGTTTTGTCTGAACCTTTTCAGTTTGCTGTAAAAGCTGGGAAAAGGCTCTGAGAGAGAGATAAGGCGAGTTCTAGACATTGGGCCCAGTTCGGGTCTTTGGCCTCACAGAGGGCTAATCAGGGTTTCAGCTGTGTAAGAGTGATATAGTGCTTCTAACCTGATTAGTATGGGCAGACTGCCTGGGAAGGCTGCAGGATCTGTGTGTGAGAGACACGCTTTCTGATGCAAGTAAGCTATACAGTATGTACTGAAGAACTCTGTGTTTTGTTTAGTGACAGTTAGGAACATCTTATGTTTAGTTAGTGCCGGACAGGCAAGGTATTTTTATTTTGGGGTTTGTTTTATTTTCTGTTTCAATAAAACTGGCCGGGGTCAGTTGTACCAGAAACTGGACTTGTGTTGTTCCTCAGCTGCTGCGGGCTGCCATATTCCCCAGGAAAAGGCACCTTGCACCCCTACAGTGTTACAACTTGGTGGAGAATGCGAGCAGGCCGTTCTGCGCATAAGTGAAAGCAGCAGCTTTGTGAGGCCTGCAGAAAACGGTGGTTTATGCAGATACAGCCCAGTGTGAAGTTACTGAGACTCACCCCTGAGGGTTTGATATATGTCCTGGGTGAAAGCAGCTGCAAAGCCGCCTGAAAAATCGGTTGACATGGAGGATCTGCTTAAAGCCTTGCTGCAAGCTACAGCGGCTCAGCAGGAGGCCAACCGACAGCAGCAGGTGGCAATGGAGGAAAATTGGAGACTACAGCAGGTGGCAATGGAGGAAAATAAGAGACAACAGCAGGCAGTTGTTGATGAACTTTACAGGCAACAGCGTCAGGATAGAGAGGCCTTAACAGAAGTGGTGCAGAGACTTGCAGCTCGGGTTGGAGATGTGGCCGTCAGTGCTCCAACCAGCTCTAGTTCTATACGAGCCAGTCACTTCCTGCAGAAAATGACAGAGGCTGATGATGTGGAGGCCTATCTGACCACGTTTGAAAGGACTGCCGAGCGTGAGAACTGGCCGAAAGCACAGTGGGCCAGTCTGCTGGCACCTTTCCTGTCAGGTGAGCCCCAAAAAGCTTACTTTGATTTAAGCCCTGCTGAGGCTCGGGACTATGATAAACTAAAGACTGAGATCCTGACCCGCCTGGGAGTCACGCTGTCAGTACGAGCACAACGGGTGCACCGTTGGCTGTACGCCATGGAGAAGCCTCCGCGCTCCCAGATGCACGACCTTATTCAGCTAACAAAAAAATGGCTGCAGCCAGAGACATTAACTGGTCCCCAGATGGTGGAAAGAGTCGTCATGGACCGCTACTTGAGATCTTTGCCCATGGTCCTGCGCAAGTGGGTGAGCCATGGAAACCCGGGTACTGCTGACCAATTAGTGGACATGGTAGAGAGGTATTTGGCAGCAGAGGAACTACTGATGACCACCCAGCAACCCATAGGTCCTCGACAGCGCCCTTCAGTAAAGACTGGTAAGACTGTTCCGTGGGAAAACGTTGCTGGGCGGTTAAGAGAACGCAAGGCTGGAGAGACTGTAAACACTGGCCCTGGAAACAGGCCAATGGGGCTAGAACGGTCTATGCTGCCCAAATGGGTTGATAATCGTGTGGTTAAATGTTTTAGGTGTGGTATGCCAGGTCATGTTATTGCCAATTGCCCAGTCACGCAAGAACCCATGCAATGTGATGCTGCCTTTGAATGTCGCAGAATGTCTTTCTTTGCTAGGTTAGCCTGTACTGTGGTACCTTCACCTGAGCTGGAAAAACAAATGTGTGATGTGTTCTTAGAAGGTAACCGGGTAGAGGCCTTGCTAGATTCAGGAAGTTTAGTTACCCTCGTGAAAGCTGGGTTAGTGAACCCCTTAAAGGTCCAGCAAATACCTATTGGGGTAACTTGCATACACGGGGATACCCAATATTATGCCACTGCTGAGGTGAATATAGAAACTTGTTGTGGGTCAGCAAGGGTTAAAGTGGGACTGGTCCCTACCTTGGTGCATGAGGCCATAATAGGGAGGGATTTTCCTCATTTTTGGAAACTGTGGGAATCACGGTTATCAACAGATGTGAGAAGTAAAAAACCAGTTGATAATACCGGTGATTTTATGGATGTACGTGGGTCTTCTGAACTTTCTGTCCCTTTGCCTTTTGCTAGTTTGGCTGGGGAAGTGACAGATGGGGAGTCCAGTGAGGACCCTCTTGCCGGGAACAGAGACATAGTAGTTAGAACTGAAAGCGTGCCTGACCTGGAGGTAAAGAAGGATCTGTTTGCGTCTGAACAGTTAAAGGATCCTACCTTAATAAAGGCTAGAGAGAATGTTAAGATTGTTAATGGGGAACCTGTGGTACCAGGTGACAGGGTTACGTATCCCCACATGGCCATCTGTAATGAGCTCTTGTACCACATTGTCAAAAGGGGTGAGGATGTGGTGGAACAGCTGGTAGTTCCCCAGCCTTATCGGAGAACGGTACTAGATTTAGCTCATAGTCACGTTACCGCAGGACATTTAGGGGCAGAAAAAACCACTGAAAGAGTTTTACAAAGGTTCTTTTGGCCAGGGGTTTATAAAGAAGTGTCTGAATATTGTTCTTCCTGTCCTGAATGCCAGTATCATGCCCCTAGACCCCATTTCAGGAGCCCACTAGTTCCCATGCCTATTATAGAGGTCCCGTTTGACAGAATAGCCATGGATCTCGTGGGGCCCTTGTTAAAGTCTGCTCGGGGCCATCAGTATATCCTGGTAATTATGGACTATGCCACTCGATATCCTGAGGCTGTCCCTTTACGCACTATCACAACCAAGGCGATAGCTAGGGAGCTGGTGCAGGTATTTAGTAGAGTGGGAATACCAAAAGAAATTTTGACTGACCAAGGTACTCCATTTATGTCAAGGATCATGAAAGAATTGTGCAAGTTATTTAAGGTCACTCACCTCAGGACGTCCATCTACCATCCCCAAACTGACGGGTTGGTGGAAAGGTTTAATAAAACATTAAAAAGTATGTTAAAAAAGGTTGTTGAGAGAGATGGGAAAAACTGGGATTGTTTGTTGCCCTACTTGTTAATGGCCATCAGAGAAGTCCCTCAGTCCTCTACGGGGTTTTCTCCATTTGATTTGTTGTATGGTAGACACCCCAGAGGGCTGTTGGATATTGCCAAAGAGACGTGGGAAGGACAGCCCACTCCTTATAGAAGCGTTATTGAGCATGTAACACAAATGCAGGATAGGATTGCAGCCGTGGTACCTGTTGTCAGAGAGCACATGGAACAGGCCCAAAGTGCTCAACAGAGGGTCTATAACCGGAGTGCCAAGATACGGGAATTTGCTCCTGGAGATAGAGTTCTTGTTTTGGTACCCACTGTGGAAAGCAAATTCCTAGCTAAATGGCAGGGTCCATTTGAGATTAGGGAAAAAGTGAATGAGGTTAATTACAAAGTATACCAGCCGGGAAAGAGAAAACCCGAACAGATCTACCATGTTAACTTAATCAAACCCTGGAAAGATAGGTTGTCTCTGTCAGCGGAGCCTTGCCCTTCGGTGTCTTCACCCCGGTTGCTTCCCGCAGTGAAGGTGTCAGAGACATTATCAGCTGATCAGAACAATCAGGTTAAAGAATTTCTCATCCAAAATAGGGAGGTATTTTCAGAGCTGCCTGGCCGAACGACCATAATAAAACATGACATTGTCACAGAACCAGGGGTCAGGGTTCATTTAAAGCCATATAGGATTCCTGAAGCTCAGCGAGAAGCTATTTCTAAGGAAGTTAAAACCATGTTAGAACTTGGAGTCATAGAGGAGTCTAACAGTGAGTGGTCCAGTCCCATAGTGCTCATCCCGAAGCCCGACGGTAGCATACGCTTCTGTAATGACTTTCGTAAGTTAAATGAGGTGTCCAAGTTTGACGCATACCCCA